>NW_005355461.1:3598216-3619288 GCF_000412655.1 Myotis brandtii
AACTTTGTAGCCTTGAGAGGAGCTCAGAGCCGGCCAGGGCAGGTGGGAGGGTAGCCTCCTGCTTGCTCCAGCTCCGTGGCCACGGCCGGCTGAAAGCAGGTATCTGGGGTTTATTTACCTTCTATAATTGAAACTTTGTTGCTTCAAGTGGAGCTCAGAGCAGCCGAGGCAAGTGGGAAGCTTGGCTTCCTCCATCATTGTGGGAGGGAAGCCTCCTGCTCGCTCCAGCTCCGTGGCCACGGCCGGCTGAAAGCAGGTATCTGGGGTTTATTTACCTTCTATAATTGAAACTTTGTTGCTTCAAGTGGAGCTCAGAGCAGCCGAGGCAAGTGGGAAGCTTGGCTTCCTCCATCATTGGGGCAACCAAGCCTCCTGCTTGCTCCAGCTCTGTGGCTGCCGGCCGCCATCTTGGTTGGGTTAATTTGCATATAGTCGCTCTGATTGGCTGGTGGGCGTGGCTTAAGGCATAGCAAAGGTATGGTCAATTTGCATGTTTGTCTTTTATTAGTGTAGATAGTTAATTCCTTAGAAAGTAACTTCAGTGTATAGAATAAGATAAAGAGCTAGATTTATTATCAAATTTCTTATGAGCTGACTACAAATCAACATATTAACTTTTTATATCTCACAATTATTCTACTTTTCCTATATATATTTCCCAGGTCAAGGAGACCAAGACTTTTACCTCCATTATGAACTGTGTATTAATTTTAAATTATATTCTTGGTCTTTCCCCCTAACAAAGCAGTTCTCACCAGAAAGTGATTTCTTATTTCTTATCAGTTTGTGAGCTTTAAAGAATGAATGAAATTCTTTTCTTTCCTTCTTTGTCTTGCTGCTGTGTTTTAGTTCTAAACATGCCTTAGTTAAAAGAGTTAAAATAATCACTTTAACTGAAGAGAGAATTACCATGGCAGGACTTTTTTTCTCCTACTGCATCAGTTTCCATGGCACAGCCTTACATCCTACCAGGACAAAGATAATACTACAAATTTCAGTCTCCAAAATGCAAAAAAAAATAAAAATGGAACTTTAATTTTCAATAATAAAGTTTAATTTTTATTTAGGGCCTCCAATGCATCAGATAGCAGAAGTCTCAATCAGTTCTCTGCTCACCAAAGTTTGCTTTTAAGTTTTATTTGTGTAGATGTTGAAGCAAATAGGATGGTAGAGATGGGGGTGAGCAGAGGAGGATGTAATCTTGTCTTTATCAGTCTATGCTATCATCCTGGCACCAAGAATTTTCCAGTCCAGTAATAATACATTTCAGTGTGTTCTCTCTTGTTTGCTTCCTAAAGGCCCTTTAATTACAGAGACTCTCCTCATAGGCCTTTGCCATTTTGGCTAATGGATTATTTGTCTGACCCCATGACCAGCTGGGCTACATCTCAGTTCTTCTCCCAGTCCCCTCAGTTCATTCTGCTTCCCCAGTATCATTCTGGGCTATTGGAATTCTGTGAGCCTATCCCAGGCCACCTGCCTGATTGCACAGCACACTGCACTCTTGGAGGTGCAATACACATGGAAGACAATGTGAACGGCACTCTTCAGAGCTTTATTCACAGGTCTCCTCTGCTCTCAAATTCCAAAGCCTTTATGAAAATCTCAATCATACACACACACACACACACACACACACACACACACACACACACACATACACACCCCAAACAGAATATGACTAAGGATGGGGAATCAGAAATTTCATACTGACAAGAAGACTCTACCAGTATTCACTCAATGCTTCCCCCCATCTTCCTCTAGACCTGCCAAATTTTCAGGACCTTTGTCCAGAATTGGGAGTGAGAAGCCTAAGCTCATATTTCATTAACAAGAAAACAAGATATCCTGTTTTATGCTTCCATCTCAGTTTTATTATTTCTTTTTGTCTTCAAAAATTCTCATTTTCTAGGAATCCTATCTGAACTCCATTTACATCCCACCATATGGCTCTGACAAGTAAATTTTATTTTTTTTTAATCACAAATGTCTCCTTGGAAGTCAAAGTCAGTCTCAAATGAAGCCATCTATGACTCCAATTTTTTTAACTACACATTAATTTTAAAATCTAAATAAACCTAATAACATAGCTTATAATTTCTCCTTAATTTATAAAAAATCAGAGCCTTATGCCTTAAACTAGCGTTGGGCATGGTTTTATTTATATCAATATTTTCATTGTTTAAGCCAGAGAGCTGATATCAAATATTAATGCCAATTTAAATCAGATATATTCAATATGCTAAACTATTCCCTCTGTTTAGTTCTTAGAAGCAGATGGATTCATCTTTGGTTAAATATACTCATCAAAGTGGAGAGGGAGGTTTTGTGTTCTCACTCCCTTCCTCCCCATACCCTCCTCATCACCTCTCCCCCATTCTCTTCTAGGCTTTTTCTGTATCACAGAGGATAGAAGCCTAGGAACTACATTTCTCCATCTCCCTTAGCCCCAATATTCTAAATGCAATTAGTGTTCTGCCAATAGGAGGCATTTGCTCAAATTTGAAAGGAGAAATGAAATCACTATAGGTTCATTTTTCAGTTCCAGTATGAGGCAGAAACATGAATTTCTCAGATATAGGTGTTTGTAGCAGCCTTCAGTCTCTCACCATTCATCTGCCTGGGGGCTAAATGTGCTAAGGGATATTTCTGATGTTCCACACTCCCAATATCAGCACCTAGAAACCACTGAAGAAAGATTTGGAAGGAGACAGTTAAATAGGTAAAATATTTCTAATTAACTGATTCAGATCAAAGACAGAGATCAACAGTTCCACAAAAAGAGGAATGATTAAACTGTCCCGGCCAAAAATAAAATTTACATGATGGGTTTTTACCGTTTATAGTTTTTAAAAAGGCAAAAAAAAAATCCTAACACAAACAGAAAATTTTCTCAGTTATCCCCAGAGTGATGTGTTCCTTGGGGCAATAAGGTAAGAAGGGATAAGGTGGAACAAGTCAAAGAGAATTGCTGTTCCTTCAAATCCTATCTTGGGTTAAATTCACTAGAAGCAGTGCTTCAAATAGCAATGTCTGTGTGAGAGATTTTATTGAGAGGAAGGAAATAAAGATGGGACAGAGGAAGAAAACAAGCAAAGCTGTGGTTTCAGCTGAAGTCTAGCCCCAACCTGATCCCATGAGGAGTATAAATGGCTCTACAGAGTTTTCTACCTGAAAGAAAGTGGACTGGGCTCTTGGCTGGAAAACACAGCAGCTGGAAGATAGGTCCACCTCTCTGGTAAAGAGATATGGGTGGGGCACCAAAATTGAATGCAAACCCTATGGCTGGTCTTTTGCTCACATGCAATGAATACTTGTATTCACTAACACTCAGCCAAACCTCAACCCATGTCCTATCACAGAAGAAATTTCATGCCTAGAATACTCATGTCAGAAGAAAAATGAGAACCATCTCATCGCTAATTCTTTTCAATTTTCAAAAATTAGTCAGTTTTAAGAAGTTGAAAATATGATTTAAGACGTCTTTTGATATTTTAAAGGAATAAGTGCCATCACAGTTATATTTTATTCAATTGCATACATGCCACCCAAGGTCATGTTATAGATTAAATTAATCTCTAAAAAGAAAGGCAAGGAAATATTAAATAGTATTCTTATTATAAAAATATATAATATTTCTACAAAGCATACTAGTTGAGGGGGAGTGGGATGCTGAGGGAATAACCAAACCATCATCTCTATTTCTTCTCTCTGAAAGGTGTCAAACACCAGGAGGAACAAGAGGGTAGGAAGGTTGGTGACTTCAATTGTATAGGTGATCTCTATTGTGAAAGACTAAACTGATGCTGTGTAATTGCAAATCAAATTTGTGAGTACATTGCTGTCCCATACTGGGAGATTATCAACCTGAAAACTGGGTGACTGATGGGATTGACCCATTTTCATAATTTAGTAGGAAATGTGCCTTCCATCTCTTACTTGATTCTATTGATATGAGTCTTCATTCGTCTTCTGTGAAACTTTGTTTTCTCTAATAGTTTTGTTATTGTTAATAAAGCTGAGTTATTCCCATTCAATCTTTTTAACAGTCAATATTTTAATAGGAAATTTATTCCAAAATAACATGTTTTGTCCATGATGTATTGATGTCCCAAGCATGTTTTAGCATTCCTATAGGGTAGGCCCACTAGAAGGGAGGTGGTGGACATAGAACATCAGCTGCTGTTGGGGTCATTGCCACCCAACACAGTAGAGGGGTGAGAACAGAGGACACTCCGGCCACTGTTGGTATGAAGATAATGTAGCATGAGAAGGAGGAAAGAGAAAGGAGAAAAGCTCAAGTACGTGGGTATTACAGGAGAACTTTGAGGAAACAACTGGGAATTGGGGTTAAAAGGCTCAACCCAGGTGCTGAGGTATGGGAGGGTTGAGATTAGAAAAGGGATTTAAATACGTTTATACAGCTAGGTAATGAACTAAACCCTCTTTAATTTGTTCTTAGAGGAACAGGAATAAAATTTGGAATTACATTTATTTTTTAAAATTATTTATTGTTTAAAGCATTACATGTAGTATTACATGTCTCCTTTTTTCCCCATTGGCCACCCCCACCCCCCAGCACATGCTCCCACCCCCCTAGTGTCTGTGTCCATTGGTTATGCTTATATGCATGCATACAAGTCCTTTGGTTGCTCTCTTACCCCCCCCCACACACACACACACACACACCCTCCCCTGCCTTCCCTCTGAGGAATAACGGACTGTTCGATGCCTCTCTGTCTCTGGATCTGTTTTGTTCATCAGTTTATGTTGTTCATTAAATTCCACGAAGGAGTGAGATCATGTGATATTTATCTTCCTCTTACTGACTTATTTTGCTTAGCATAATGCTCTCCAGGTCCATCCATGCTGTTGCAAATGGTAAGAGTTCCTTCTCTTTTACAGCAGCGTAGTATTCCATTGTGTAGATGTACCACAGTTTTCTAATCCACTCATCTGCTGATGGGCACTTAGGCTGTTTCCAAATCTTGGTTATTGTAAATTGTGCTATGAACATAGGGGTGCATATGTCCTTTCTGATTGGTGTTTCTGATTTCTTGGGATATATTCCTAGAAGTAGGATCACTGGATCAAATGGCAGTTCCATTTTTAATTTTTTGAGGAAACTCCATACTGTTCTCCACAGTGGCTGCACCAGTCTGCATTCCCACCAGCAGTGCAAGAGGGTTTCTTTTTCTCCACATCCTCGCCAGCACTTGTTTGTCGATTTGTTAATGATAGCCACTCTGACAGGTGTGAGAGGGTATCTCACTGTCGTACATTTAATTACTTCCTCTGCTGTATTTCTTCTGAGACACAGGGTGTTTTTCATGTATTCATTCAGTCAGACAACTATTCATTTACTCAATATATATTGAGCACCTACTAGGTGCCAGGCTTTGTTTAGGCACTAGGGATACATGATGAATAAAACAAATAAAAATCCCCTGGCCTATAGAGCTAATGTTTTAGTGGACAGACACAGACAATACACAAATCACAAATCATTAAAGTCATTTAATATGTCATATGGTGATTATACTATCATACTATAAAAAAGTACTAGATTATATAGTATACTAGAGGCCCAGTGCACGAAATTCGTGGAAGGGGGTGTGTCCTTCAGTCTGGCCTGTACCCTCTTGCAATCCGGGACCCCTCGGGTAGGGTCCCTAGACCTGGCCGGCGATCAGGGCCTATTGGGGCTTTCCTTCCCCCCCTCCAGCCCCCCAGCTGCCGGCAGCCTGCCTTGCCCCTGCTGCTGCCACTGCTTGCTATCTCGGGCGACAGGTGTGGCATGCAATTGCTTGGCTGGCCTGGGCCTCCCTCTGTGAGGCAATCAATCACGGAGCCCCAGGTCAATCTCCCCGCAGAGGGAGGCCCTGCCCACCCGCCACAGAGCCTCCAGCCGGGTAGCCTGGGCCTTTTTCTGTGGGGCGATCGATCATGGGGCTCTGCAATCGATTGCCCCAGCAGAGGGAGGCCCCACCCACCCGTCGCAGCGCCGCTGACCTGGTAGCCTGGGCCTCCCTCTTTGGGGCGATCGCGGCACCCCCCTCCCCAATCGATCGCCCTGCCAGCCAGTGGCCTGGGCCTCCCTCTTTGGGGCAATCGATTGTGGAGACCCCCCATCAATTGCCCCACAGAGATGGCCTGGGCCTCCCTCTACGGGGTGATCATGGGGCAATTTCGGGCCCCTCAATCAATCACATCACACCTGCCTTGGCTGGCTTGGCGCCAGTGCATGTCATAGGTGGTTGTCAGAAGGTCATCCAAATGGTCGTTCTGCTGTTCAGTCGTTCGGTCGATTTGCATAATAACATATTACGCTTTTATTATTACAGATAGTATGATAGAGAAAAAAATAATGCAGGAAGGGATATAGGAGTGTTGGGGTGGTTGCAAAGTTAAATAGGGTGTTAAGAGAGAAGGCCTTCTCAAGAAGCTTGCTTTTGAGCAAAGATCTGAAAAAAGTCAGTTAGCTAACTGGACAGATTGGAAAAGAGCATTCCACATGAGGGATAAAAGCAAAGGCCCCAAGGTGAGTGTGTGCTTACCTGGCATGTGGTGTTAGAGGCAAGATTTTCCTCCAGGCTTTACCACACATTTGCCTCCTACTTGATGCTACAGATATAAGCTAAGTAGCTATTCTTCAAATTGTGGATTACTACCCATTAATGGTTAGTAATTGATTTCATTGATTAATACCACCATATAAAAAATACAATAAAATAAATTAGAAGAGAATATAACAGACAACATCATGGTATTTTTTTATCTAAAGTTTTATTCAGTAGTGTGTGTATATTTGTGTTCTTATGAGAGAATGGGAATGAATGTAGTGTGTCATGATGTAAAACATATTTCTTACTATGGATTTCAGTCAAAAAACTTTTTAAAAATAGGAAGTAGTCTGTCCTTCCCTTCTAGTAGTTAATATTTTTAGTTTTGTATCTATCTTCAAAGCAGTGATTCTCAAAGAAAGTAGAGTCCCCCACAAGTAGGCAAAGTTGGACATTTCAGAATCATCTAGGAGGTACTACTCCCTACTCAGAAACTCTTATACCTCCTCATCCTGATAAAGAATCACTTTAGCAATCCATCACAAATATTGAAAGTAATTTGTCACATCTGCCCCCTAAGCAGAGGCTCTAGATAGTCTTGGTGCTTGGGGCTACCCTTGCCTAACCTCTCTGAATACATACCTGTGTTAGTGTTCAGTTTTTCGCTATCTCTGTTACATTTGAAGAATTGAGATCTCAATCCTTACCTAGGTCTCTATTTTGGAGAAAGCAGGAATACTAAAAATCCACAAGTGCATAAAAATATTGCACTTGTTTTACCTTATGTTGAGTTTATCATGCAGTTTCACTGGTAAGCCCATTTGTTGTTCCAGCACAACTAACTCTTTTGCTACAAATGTCTATACATTGGCCTAGTGCCCATACTTCTTATGAACCCTTACCTACTACCAGCTCTACTAAGTGTATGTTAACCACTCAATTTTATTTTATATTTCTCTGTTGGTGATTACTGTCTTTTAACTAGATAGAAATTTTCCATGACAGTTTTTAGTTCTAAAGAGATACTGCTTAATATTTTTATTAATGAAACTTAGGTATTAGCATCTTGTACACTGGCATATATCCTTGAACCACGAGTTCGGAATCAGCATTTCGTTGATATATTCTACATACTTCTTGCAGTGTTGTATATTATTACCACCTATAGAACCAACATTTGTCTAGTTCCTCATACTCTTGCAATAATAATTTTTAAATTATTATTTAAATTATTATTAGATAGTAACTGCTCATATCATATTGCTCTGTTAGGTAAAGGACAAGATGATAAGTACAGTGTCTTGATGAGATTATAGAATTCTACAAATACCTTATCTGCATTGGCAAGGCTGTATTACTACTGGAAGAAAAACTACTCCAAACATATGCTCTACTACCATGTCAATAACAATGTCATAGGATGCAGTTGTCACTGTAGGTACTTGTGTGCTTGCATAGTTTGACTGAGCAGTCCTACTAATTTTGAAGATTTACTTTCTATTATGTGTAACATTAACAGTATATGAGTCAAAAATAGATTCATATATAATTTTATAATCTAAGTCTGAAAAATAAATATGACAAACATGATGAATTAAAGGTTCAAATACTGAAAAACAAATATCAGACACATAGATAAATCTTTTCGCCACCATCTAGTTTTATTAAATAAATTTTGGTTGTGAGAAAAGATTAGATATAAATGCCTACATAGTAAAATTAATGATACTAAATGTATTGAAGTACTCACTAAATCTTATGATCATATGGGTGAAGTATTTATTTATTGTTTTGTCCACTCAGTGAAATAAACAATAAATAAGTAATATTATACTACTATGTCACTAAATTAGAGATTTATATTTGAGGAAATATATTTGCATTTGGATTCAAACATATCTTTGTATATACATTTCTCCAACATTGTACATTCAGGTGTTCACTATTATAGGCCATATGTCTAAATAAACAAACAATAAAGGAAAGGCTGTAAGGTGTCTTCAATTAAAAGACTTTAATATAAAATTATAGCATAAATTTCTCAATGTAATATTTTTTCAGAAAAATTATGGGCTTTATTTTACTGAAATGATATGTTTATCATTTTTAATTTATCATGGAAGGTTTTCCAGAGGTTTACTTAAAAAATAAAGTGTAAGAGAGCATGGAACAATGGGACACAGCCAAGATCTAGAAAGAAAATATAATTTTTAACATGTTTCCATATATAATGCCCTTGAAATTGTGGTGCCTGCTTGATATCTACCAGAGACAAAACTCTATGAATTTTATATTCTTGATTTTTGTTTCCACTTTTAAAAATAAAACCCATCTGTCCTCCTTTGAAAATCAACCTCCCGACCCATTGCTTAATGCTTTCATCCAATAAAACACATGTATTTTAACTGGACCGTACAGTGCTATAGATGTCTAGTCTCAAATTATAATATATACTTGAAATTACAAGAAAAGAAGTTATTCTATGTATAATCAAAACCCACTGACTCATAAGATTTTTTTTCACTACACATTACCTTAATTCAGTGGAATTTGTTGTTCTCTTGTCAACCTAGTCCTGATGAAACCATATTCCTATAAAGGCTAGCAAATAGTATTGGGGGAGGAGGAAATTGGGCAACCTTCTTCCCTCATTTCCCCCACACACTAAATTGTAAGCTTCTTTTGTTCCTCTTGGAAAAGTGCTCACCCTATTTACTTTTTTAAAGTCTTTATTACTTTCTTGAAAACATAAAATGTAAGTATTTTCCACTTATTCCTGGATTCTAAGGAGGTCAGGATTCCTGAGGGATTGTGATAATAGGATTAAACTGTGTTCACAAAGATAATACTAATTGATTACCAATTTTTGAAATCCTACAACACAAAAAAAGTTAAGAATAAAATACTCCTAAGCCAACCATAGCCTCTCATTGGTGATGCAGTGATCTTATTATACTTGAAGGTCATTGCCATTAGTATCACTTTTCACTTTGTGCTATAGTAGATTTATTAAGTACATATCAGCCTGAATCTGTATAACTCCATAAAATATACTGGACATTAGATTTTTAAATAAATCTCTGATGACAGCTAATTTATGTAACAGTTGTCTCTAACTTATTTGAAAGAAAAAGTACAATTTGGAGCTATTTAGGTCTCAAATTCAAGATAAATGGGAACATGTTGAAGTGGAAAGCTTAAAGTCAACTATCAAATTTGGAAAGATATGAGATACATGTTCAATACGTTATAGTGGTTAGTATGTGCTATACAGTTATTGGCCTGAGTTCAATCCTCATGCCATCACTTACTAAGCATATGACCTTAGCAGGCTTTTCTCTTCCCAGTGCCCCAGTGTCCTTATCTGTAAGGTGCAGACAATAACACCTTCCTCATTTAGGTGGCTGTGAGGATTAAAATAACTGATGTGATCTTTGATTTCTCATTATTCTCATTCCTCTCCCTCACATCCAATTTATCCAGTTCCTATTTGTCTTTCTCTAAATATATTCCAAGATTTTTCATTTCTCTCAGTCCTCTCTGTGCCCCCTTCATTAAGGTTATCATCATTTTACAGGTGCATTAACTGATCTTCCAGCATCCACACTTTTCCACCTCCAATCCATTCTCCCGAGTGATTTGTTTAAAACTTTTAATCAAAGTATATCCTTCTCCCTTTTAAGAATTTTAATGGGCATTTCTCATTGCTCTTTAAGAAAAAATTAGACTGTCTAACATAGCCAGCATTGCCCATCATAATTCATTATCTCCTAACCTGCCAACTCCATCCCCTACAAGTCTGCCCCTCATGTATCTGCCATACTCTTCTCAAACCAGGCAAGTCCTTTCCTATTATAGAATCATGAGATATGCTCTTCTCTGGGACTGTAATCCCTTCCTCATTACCCCTCTCCATTACATAAAAAAGGTGTTTATTTTAGAAGGTATTTTAAATTCACAATTAAAATATTTTTTATAAGTCACAATTAAGCTTTGGCTATTTGAAAATATTAATGCTTATGCCCAAATTCTTATGAATAAATTACATCTAAGTGTTACTTTATTATAGTCTCTGTCCCTTGTAAACCTACAAACCCATGAGGCAAATGGGAACAAAAAAAAAAACTAAGCTCAAAGCATGTACTGAACCTTAAACTTTCACTGTTTAACAAAGAAAGTGAACATGAAAATAAACCAACTAAATATTAAATTCATAAGACAGTTTAAAAACCTAAGATATAGGAATATAAAGAAAGCAAGAGAGGAGAAATAAAATCCTAAAGATTAAATTAAAATCAATGACTTAAAAAATAGATCTGATAAATAATCTAAATTTTATTTAAAACATGAAACAGCCCAGCAGGCATGGCTCAGTGGTTGAACATCAACGTATGAACCAGGAGGTCATGGTTCAATTCCTGGTCAGGGCACATGCCCAGGTTGCAGACTCAGTCCCCAGTAGGGGGCATGCAGGAGGCAGCTGATCAATGATTCTCCCTCACCATCGATGTTTCTCTCTCTCTCTTCCTTCCTTTCACTGAAATCAATAAAAATATTTCTTAAAAAAAATAAAAAGACACACTTCCAGCAAATTGGCTTTAGTTTTGTTTTGTAAAGAAAAAACACTGACATATAGTAGAAACAAGATTGGAAAACAATACATAAAATTGTGTTATTTTCTGACATAACAGGTAGACTCTGAGAAATCATGAAACAAGGCCCAGCAAGTATATAAATAACTTGAAGATGAGACAACATAAATAAAGTACCATATGGATAACAATAATAAGTAGAGCTGGTTACATGTAAAAAACAAAACAGGATATTTCATTAACAAGGGAGCTAAATAATGGACAATCAGTAAACCAATGCTACAGTGACACCAGGCAGAATGGATTCTACATAGATGGGAAGCCAGAGGGTCCCTTTCTTTACTACAGTTTCTGAAATGGATACCACTTAAGAAGTGACTGGTGCCCAAAATGTGCCAATCAAAGTCAGTTATTAAAATATACAGGGAAAGAAAAGGGCAAAAGAAGAAAGACTAAATAAAGATCAGAGAGGAAATAAACAACAAAGATCCCCCCCCAAAAAAAAAGATACAAAAGATTAATAAAACCAAGAGCTGGTTCTTTGAAAGGATAAACAAGATTGATGAACCTCTAGCCAGGCTCACCAAGAAACAAAGAGAGAGGACTTAAATAAACAAAATCTGAAATGAAAGAGGTGAAGTAACAACCGACCCTACAGACATACAAAGGATTGAAAAAAAAATACTACGAAGAAAAACTCTCCAACAAACTGGACAACTTAGATAAAATGGACATATTCCTAGAAAAATACAGTCTTCTAAAACTCAATCAGGAAGAATCAACAAACCTGAATAGGCTGATAACTAAGGATGAAATTGAAGCAGTAATCAAAAACTTCTAGCAAACAGAAGCCCCAGTTCGAACAGCTTCACAGGGGAGTTTTACCAAAAATTCAGAAAAGAACTAAAACCTACCCTCCCCAGACTATTCAAAAAAATTCAAGAGGAAGGAACACTTGCAAGCTCATTCTATGAAGCCAGCATTACCCTAATCCCCAAACCATATAAAGACACTACAAAGAAAGAGAATTACAGACCAATATCCCTGCTGAACATAGATGCTAAAATCCTCAACAAAATTCTAGCAAATCAGATCCAGCATTACATTAGAAAGATCATACACCATGAACAAGTGGGATTTATTCCGGGGATGCAAGGCTGGTACAATATCCGCAAATCAATAAATATGATACATCACATAAACAAACTGAGAGACAAAAATCACATAATCATATCAATTAATGCAGAAAAAGTATTTGACAAAATCCAACATCCTTTCTTGATAAAAACTCTCAGCAAAGTGGGAATAGAGGGATCATACCTCAACATAATAAAAGCCTTATATGACAAACCCACAGCCAACATCATAGTCAATGGGCAAAAACTAAAACTATTTCCCCTAAGAACAGGAACAAGACAGAGATGCCCACTTTCACCACTCCTGTTCAACATAGTACTCAAGGTGCTAGCCATAGCGATCAAACAAGAAGAATAAATGATAGGAATCCAAATTGGAAAAGAAATAAAACTGTCATTATTCGCAGATGACATGATATTATACATACAAAACCCTAAAGACTCCATCAAAAAACTACTAGACTTAATAAATGAATTTGGCAATGTAGCAGGATATAAAATTAACATCCAGAAATCTACGGCTTTTTTATACACCAACAATGAACTCACGGAAAGAGAAACTAAAAAAACAATCCCATTTACCATTGCAACAAAAAAATTAAGATACCTAGGAATAAACTTAACTAAGGGGTAAAAGACCTGTACTCGGAAAATTATAGGACGTTGAAAAAAGAGATAGAGGATAACAAACAAATGGAAGAATATACCGTGTTCATGGATTGGTAGAATCAACATCATTAAAATGTCTACTACACAAATCAATTTATAGATTCAATGCAATCCCCATTAAAATACAAACGGCATATTTCAGAGATCTAGAACAAACTCTCCAAAAATTCATACGGAATAAAAAAAAGACAAGATACCATCTCACACCTGTCAGAATGGCTATCATCAACAAATCAATAAACAACAAGTACTGGCGAGGATGTGGAGAAAAAGGAACCTCTTACACTACGGGAATGCAGACTGGTGCAGCCACTGTGGAAAATAGTATGGAGTTTCCTCAAAAATTAAAAATGGAACTCAGTGATCCCACTTCTAGGAATATATCCCAAGAAAACAGCAACACAAATCAGAAAGAATATATGCACCCCTATGTTCATAGCATCACAATTTACCATAGCTAAGATTTGGAAACAGCCTATGTGCCCATCAGCAGATGAGTGGATTAGAAAACTGTGGTACAGCTACACATTAGAATACTACGCTGCTATAAAAGAGAAGAAACTCTTAACATTTGTAACAGCATGGATGGACCTGGAAAGCATTATGCTAAGCAAAATGAGCCAGTCGGAGAAAGATAAATACCACATGATCTCACTCATTGGTGGAATATAATGAACAACATAAACTGATGAACAAAAACAGATCCAGAGACATAGAAGCATCGAACAGACCATCCAAGACTCAGAGGGAATGAGGAGGGAGGGCAGGGGGGGAGGGATCAACCAAAGGACTTGTATGCATGCATATAAACATAACCCATAAACACAGACAGTAGTGGGGTAAGGGCATGTGCTGGATGCTGGGAGCTGCCGGGGAGAGGTCAATGGGGGAAAAAGGAGACATATGTAATACTTTCAACAATAAAGAATTTAAATTAAAAAATCCTTTAGTAATATGCATGTTCAACCTATTCATTTGCTTGTAAATTCTAATTTTATGAATTACTTTGAATAATCTACATGCTTCAAAATGCAAAAAAATTTGATTTTTTTTTAGGTAAACTATAAAACCAGTTTAGTGTATTTGTCCTATTCCTTTCAATGAAATGCTTTCAAATTCATATAAATGAGCTTATATCCATTTTTATTTATGAAAGAATAAAAATAAAATGCAAAATCTTTAAGAGAAAAGTGAGCCCTAACCGGTTTGGCTCAGTGGATAGAGCGTTGGGCTGGGGACTAAAGGGTCCCAGGTTCGATTCCGGTCAAGGGCATGTACCTTGGTTGCAGGCACATTCCCAGTAGGGGGTGTGCAGGAGGCAGCTGATCGATGTTTCCAACTCTCTATCCCTCTCCCTAAAAAAAAGGAGGAGAAGGAGAAGGAGAAGGAGAAGGAGGAGAAGGAGAAGGAGGAGAAGGAGAAGGAGAAGGAGAAGGAGAAGGAAGACTAAGAAGGAAAGAGAACAAAAACAATCCTGGTTTCCTTGGAAGAGGCATCATCACATTTTCATAGACCCATATCATTTTAGGACTGAGGAACCTCAGAGATCATTTTCTGAATCCTCCTTATTTTATACATGGGGAACATGTGCTCCTAGATGAGGAAGAAGAAACATCCCATATCAAAGACAAAACTCCAGATTAACAGTATATAAATGGAGTCGTTCTCAAGGCAAAGCAGCCTTTCCAGAGGAACTAACTATCTTGCTCATCTTGCTCCTTGAACCTTTGGACTGTTTGGATTAGGCTAAACCAACATGGTCTTCTAAAGAGCTGTTTGTAAAGCCACCAGGGAAGCAGACATCCAGACCACAAGGACTGATGATTATGGACAATTTATCTGAAGACAGACTCAATAACCAGCCATACACAGCTAAAGAGTAAGTCAGCTTGTTAGCACCAATAGGAATTTCTTCTATTCATATAATTATTCCTTTCCTTTTCTCATTAAAAACAAACAGAAAAAAAAACAACACTGCCCTTATCCTGTAATCAGGACACTATTTGGGTTTCGGCCTGAATCTGTGCTGCCTGCCCGAACTGCAATTCTTTGATCCCAAATAAACACTATTGCTTCTCATTTTGGGTGTTTAATTTTAGATGAACAGTTTCATTACACGACATTATTTCCTGTTTACTCCAACAAAAGATACAAGATAATCTCCATAATTTTTCACTATTTACTAAATCTCTTTATGATATTTTTTATTTCTGTATGTTTTAAGCAACATCTACATTGCAGAGGGGTGGGAGAAGAGGGGGAAAAAGAAAGCAATCTACAAACTCTGCTTGGTTCAATACCTACCTATTCCTCCCGAATCCATGCACTCAGGCACTGGAACAGAACCAGTCTGGCAAAGCGCTGTCCCATTGGGACATCAGCACATCCATCCTGATTCTTATTCAAATGTGTAAATCTTAAAGCCCCTGGAACAGAACGTTGAGTTTCAATACAAGATCAAGCCACAATTTGAGGTTCTTTGTAATGCTCCCAATATCCTAGTCCCCAGGCCTCTAAGAGCACTTAAGGACACAAACCTGCCACTGGCAATGTTTCCAGTTCAATTACACTGAGTTTAGGAAGTAATTCAAAGAGTCTGAATAGGTTTCTTGATGAAAATACTAGTTAGGAAAATGATTGTGCCCTCATGCCTATCCAGCACATCTGGTAGGAAAGAATTGTCATTTTATTTGCATTCCATGAACAATTAAAAAAGTAATCTGCAGTTTAGGAAAAACAAAGAAATGTGAAACATCAGTTGACTGACTAAAACCTCCCCTATAAAAGAGTAATCCTGACTAAATTACTTTAAGGACACCTTTTTAAAGCTTCATTAATTGAGTTACTTTAAAAATTATGATTTACCTTGGTTCGATAATATCTTTGCACTAAGTAATTTTGCAGAAATTGAGGGTTGGAGGGAACTGTACCATAGAAAGAAGGGTTAAAAGACATAAAGAGGAAAAGGTTCACAAAAGATTGACAGTGAAAAGGGATCACCGTAAGTCCTGGGGGAGGAGAGAGAGAGAAAGAAAGAGGACCAGACTTGAGATAAACATAACAGAAAAGAAGATATCACGGAAGTGAAAGGAACCAAAACTTCCTCCTTTTCAGAGGAAAGTCATAGGTTGAGCAGAGGATTTGTGACTCGTCCAGGCAGACAAGCATGCAGCAAAGTCTACATCATCATCACTGGTGTTTCCTACAGAACTGAACAGACTGGAGGTGCCATCCTCCACTAAAGAGCCTTAGAAGCTGCACTATTGAAGGGAAGGGCATCTGCAGATTCAGATTTTGTTAACTTTAAGAGCCACATTTTCCTTAAGAAATTTATGGCCTGATATTTGGTATATATCATTTTTAAATGCTGATTAAATTTATTTTGAGATTTTTGTCTAAAAGTGCCCACAACTCTATTTCTAATTAACTATTCTAGAAAAACAATAGACCAGCAATGGGTACATTCTATTAAACAAAATACCTGTAGATCAGGATGTGAATTAAGAAGGAGGTAAATTTGGTAGTGTTACCAGAGGAATCAGTGGGCCAGATTTCCCAGACATGAGTGGGAGTGGGGTTCTTGGGGTACCACTGACATAAGCATTTTCAGAAGCCTCCACAGGAGAATGAGATGTGGTAAAAGGCTTTATTTGCATGGAGTTACATTCCTCAGGTTGTAAAGTCGCATGCTCCTTAACCCAGTCCTGAAAGAAGAGCCACAGGGATCCAGCAGAGCCAAACGGAGGGCCAGTGTCCAGAGCTTCTGTTCTATGTCGAAGCTGGATCTAGCTCACCATCAGTTAAAGTCCATTAGTACATTCTGTGGAGCCCAAGTAGCTGTGAGTCGCGTGGGTATAGGGGAGTGTGTCCCCTGCAACAGGAGTCCCAGGAAAAACAATAGGCCAGCAATGGGTACACTCTAGTAAACGAAATATCTGTGGGGCCAAAGGCCAAGAGAGTGTGCTCCTTTGTGCAGGATTTTAAATATTCAGGTTTCGAGCCCTTGCAGTGGCCACCCTATTCTTGCTACTGACTCGCTCCCAGATGTGACTGGCAAATAGGTAGGCACTTCCCACATCACTCAGACCTTACTGGGCATGTGTCCAAACTTCTTTTTTTTAGTCCTTTCCCCCATTGATCAATGGGTAAGACTTAGAGAGTGTTAAGTGAGCAAAGCTGTATAAATGCATGCCTGTATTATCTAGTCTTCCCTTTACTCCTTTCCTGTTAAATAATAACCAGATTATTACAACAGTATCAGTCGGACCACGGTTTAATTCTATGGCAATCAATGAACATAGGAGACTGTAACCTGCTAAGTTCCAATATAGGGTACATTCTTATGTTCAATGCTGGACAGACGCTTTTACTTGAGACCCCTTTTCCATTAGTCTAGGAAGAACAATTATAAAATCTGTATACCACCATCCACCTCCCTTCCAATCCCTTTGCAGACATTACTAATCAATCACAGTGCTCGCTCCTGCCTGAGGTAGGATTCAGCCTCATTGTATTCAATTGATAAGAGTTGGTATGAGAACCACAAAAATTGGTAAGAGTTGATATGAGAGCCAAAGAAATCGACTTCCACCTGTAAGCTATTCCATTACTTCTGAGATGCCTTACACAAAAATTAGTAATTGTACTCAGAACTGCAAAAAATTAGTAATTAGTAATTACACTTAGAACTGCAAAAAAAAAGTAGAACAGGAAGAGCTTAGAACTACAAAATCTTCTTTGAAATTGCTGAGTATTCTCACAGTGAGAAGTTTTATTTTAAATTCAGGTTTTCTGTAATAAATACATAATTATATAATGTTTAATAATCTTAAAAGTTCTGTTACATACATACAGATTTTTTAATTTGATTCTTATTGTAACCTTGTGTGATAGTGGGGGAAAGAACTAAACAAAAGCAAAAATGACCAGAAGATACAAAACTGAAGCTTTTATAATTTTGCTTTGAGGACTTTAAAAGGCAGAGAAGTATTAGTTTTCACAGTGCAGGAGGGGCTTGTTATTCCTCCTCTCAATTTAGTGCTAAACACTCTCTTCAACCTGCTGTTTGTGGACCTGCCACATCCATGGATTTTCCTTGCATTTTTAACTCAGTATTTCTGAGGCTAAAAATAAAATTGAAATCACAATTTTTCCAATATCTGATGCTAAAATGTGATCCTAAAACATAAGCAATAAACAAGTTAATAAACTTGAATAATAATTCTACTTTCACACACTTTTTACTATCAAAAAAATCAGACATGCCCTAACCGGTTCGGTTCAGTGGATAGAGTGTCGGCCTGCGGACTGAAGGGTCCCAGGTTTGATTCCAGTCAAGGGCATGAACCTTGGTTGCGGGCACATCCCCAGTAGGGAGTGTGCAGGAGGTAGCTGATCAATGTTTCTCTCTCATCGATGTTTCTAACTCTCTATCCCTCTCCCTTCCTCTCTGTAAAAAATCAATAAAATATATATATTTTTTTTAAATCAGACACATTTTTCCTAGACCTAATACTGTTCAGTACAAGTGATCATAACTATAGGTGATTAACCCAGACCTTTTTTTACCACAATTTAACATCAAAGACATCTTTTTCCTCTAGTAAAAAAAAAAAGTAAAATATTCTGAATAATCAATTACTGAGGTGTTTTCAAAACTTGAGCCCCCTCCTCTGAGTCACCTAATATAGAGAACATATACCAATTGATCCCACTGGATTTCTTATAACTTGGATTTTAGTTTCTAATGTGAACTTATTGTCTGTATCTACAACTGTGATATCCTTTATTATTATGGCTCAAATTATGTAAGGTGCAATAAGAAATAAAAGCCCTGAGTCAGCATAACCAAAATCCTAGTATAGAAAACTCCAGACTCAATCAATGTTCTCTCATTTTAAGATGTACTTTGTTCTAGGTACATATTTTCGTATACATCTTCTTGGATTTTTTTAAAATATATTTTTATTGATTTCAGAGAGGAAGAGAGAGGGGGAGAGAAATAGAAACATCAATGATGAGAGAGAATCATTGATCAGCTGCCTCCTGTACGTTCCATTCTGGGGATCAGCCCACAACCTGGGCATGTGCCCTGACCTGGAATCCAACTGTGACCTCCTGGTTCATAAGTCGATGCTCAACTGAAGCAATGAAGCATAGTAACATTCATCTCGGGTAAAAACTGCTGTTTGATTTTAACCCTGCTGTTCTGGCTTCTGTACACCTGCTTGCTTAAACAATAGGGTAGTTACCTCAGTTTCCAGATTGAGACCTGGAAACTCACATAAATCACCCCAGTATGTTGCCAGCCCACATCACACAGGCTATTCTCCTGTGTCTGAGGACCAGAATCACAAAATTGTTTTCCTTAACTCAGTGGCTCTGGGAATACTGTCCGGTAACTCAGTGGCTCCAGGAACTGAAACTATAGATAACCTTTAGCGATTATTAACTTTGCTCAATTTTGCTTCTGTAAAACTGCTTTCGCAAGATAATTCCACATTCCAATGTCTAGCAGGATGTGGTTTTGCCTTTATAAGATGGCTACTGCCCTCACTCAGGCACTACAAGATTTGGAGAGCATTTGCCCCCTCATAGTCGCCGGCTTTGAAATATATGTGGCTCCTTAATTCGACTTCTTGAGGCATCCTTGTGTGATTCGTGGGGTACACTACAACACAACCACTGAGCCACGCCGGCCGGGCATTCTTGGATTTTTTTTATTGTGAATTATTGCCAGCAAAAATGCTAATTCATGAAATCCAGCTTATACAAACACCAGTTATATTGATCTTACTCCACTCAAAGTGCCTACCTTATTTTTCTGTGTCTTCCACTTTAGTACTTCCATCTTAGATTTGAGAGATTGATAACAAAGTTGAAAATACAGTTTCTGGTAAATGTTTCCATGTGACTGTGTCTTTTATTCCCAATCTGTTCAAGAGTAGAAAGCCTAGAGCAAGGAGGAGGATGTGACTATGCTATTGTTCAATCACTAGTAAAAACAACTCAGAAATGTTTCCCTTTAAACACTATGTGGTGGAGAAGGGGGAAATGTAGCCAGAGAAGTAAGCAGTCATGCTGACTAATGGAAAATTTACCTTACCTGGCACACCAAAATGCCCACCCATCACTACCTGCTGCTCAGGGACTTCACTGATTTCCAACATTATGTTAACTTGAGATGAAACTAAGGGAGAGAAAAAGGTGTTTTTATTCGTGAAAGTGGGTACTTGCTCAGTAAACACCATAAAAATTTAACAGTACTGTTTTCATCAGCCATCTGAGAGATATTTATTCACTGATTTTGGAAATTAATTCCCTGGTAGGATAAATAAAGCATTATTTTCCAAGATTTATTTATTTGCTAAGTTTTTCAAAACACCATGTAGCAACAAACTTTCTGTGTTTGCAAAACTGAGGAAAAACAGAGCTGGTAAAAATACATTAAATTTATGTACATGAGACTTACACTTCTGGGTCCAACTCTCGCTACCTATATGACTTTGAGGAAGACTTTAATCATTCTAAAATTCTGGTTTTTCATCTATAAATGCAAATTACACTCTTCTCTCTAAGCCAGTGGTTCTCAACCTTCCTAATGCCGCGACCCTTTGATACAGTTCCTCATGTTGTGGTGACCCCCAACCATAAAATTATTTTCATTGCTACTTCATAACTGTAATTTTGCTACTGTTATGAATCATAATGTAAATATATGATATGCAGGATGTATTTTCATTGTTACAAATTGAACATAATTAAAGCACAGTGATTAATCACAAAAACAATATGTAATTATATATTGTGAAATATTTATTTCTAATTACAAATAAATGAAATTTTGTCTTGAAGCATGGTGTAGCATGGGTAACAGTCTTAATATAACAACAGTAAACTACATTGCTACATTTTGCGACAGTATGCATAAAAAGCCAACGTCAGTGCGAAGGTTGACATTGCTTCTTTCTCACCAGATCAGAAATTCTCAGAGCAGTCCTTGCAAGAGCACAATGAAGATCATCTTCCACAACAAGTCTACTTCTGTATTTAGACTTGATAACCAACAAGCTGGAAAACCCTGTTTCACGAAGATATGTTGTTAGAAATGGA
>NW_005355461.1:3620626-3628263 GCF_000412655.1 Myotis brandtii
AGAACCTCACAACAAATAACACATTGCGGTTTCTCAATTCCTGCTGTAATTATTGAGGTAAAACCATACTGTAAAAAATCCTCACTTTATTTTATTTTCTTAACGTTCTTCTCTACAGGATCCATTGTCATGGGATGGTTTGCTAATGAAAATAATATATAACAATAGCTTTAATAATACAAAAGATGATACATGGCATAGTTCAGTCAACACAGTTCATTAAAGTTTCCTATGATTTACCATTCCCTGTGTTGTTTTTTTTTACATACCTGTTACTATCACATCAGGGGGGAGTATTCACATCAACCACAGCTGAATATAAAAAGACCGATCAGCATCCAGATTAAGTTCCCATGGTACAGATATTTTTTTTTTGCAATAGTTGATGATTTTACAATACATGATTTTACATTTAACCAGTAATTATAATTCATGAAGTGTCGTTTTACCTCCAATACTGCTGCTTTCAACACAGCAGCTGCTTTCTACACAGTAGCTGCTCTCTACACATGTGTGACTGGTCTGCATAAGTACATTATGGTGCAAACCCTGTCACATACACCCATATTTGTATGGGGTGTATGTGATGGGGTTGACGCGATGATGTCATCACACCGGGTATTCGTATATGGGCGTATCTGCATGTGGACGGATCCGCCTGGAGACGGATAGAGGAGCGGTGTCTCGGTTCCTAAGACCATCGAAAATATGTGTTTTCCGATGGTCTTAGGCAACCCCTGTGAAAGGGTCATTCGACCCCCAAAGGGGTTGTGACCCACAGGTTGAGAACTGCTGCTCTAAGCCCAAGCATATGATTGCCCTTTGTCAATGGTAATCAGTGGAAACAGGAGGAGAGCACAAGTACAGCAGTAGAAGAATGATTTAAAAAGTAGATCCCCGCCCTGATTGGTTTGGCTCAGTGGATAGAGCGTTGGCCTGGGGACTGAAGGGTCCCAGGTTCGATTCCGGTCAAGGGCATGTACCTTGGTTGCAGGCACATACCCAGTAGGGAGTGTGCAGGAGGCAGCTGATCGATGTTTCTCTCTCATCGATGTTTCTGACTCTGTCCTTCTCCCTTCCTCTCTGTAAAAAATCAATAAAATATATATTTTTTTAAAAATAAATAAATAAAATAAAAAGTAGATCCCAGGTTCAAATTCATCCAATTAATATTTCTTCTAACCGTGTGCACAAAAACTACAGGCTCAAGGCATCCCAGTCCTATTCACAAGAAAGCCTTGCTGCTGAGAGGAGAGCTTAAGGAGCAGGGTTTAGGAAAGTAAGGGTGAAATGGAGAGAAAAAATCTCTGCATTATTAGTTGACTTATTCTACACAAATTTCCATGCAGCCAATTCAAAAGCCCTTAACTTCAAATGTATATAATGTACTCATTCATCCTTCACAGATTCAAAATTCAAATCACAGCCTAAAGAGATGAATAACATCTAATCACACATCAATGAAGAGGCTAAGTAACTGAGACTATAGTTGAAGATGAACACACTGTTCTTGCATGCCCTTTGTTCTGTGTGCCATGAGGACCTGGTAGGATTCTCAGGAGCACAGCTGCCTGAGGACAATCACCTAACCTGACTGTGTTACGTGGGTTGGAGGCGGCAGGAACCACAACTCTCCAGAGTGCTAGGTATATTTCCACAACTTGCTGGTATAAACAGTCATGGATAATAGTTTGTACTCTTTGAACTATGATTTCTTTATTAATGGATAAAAAGAGCATTTGAATTCAACATTTCAGTATGTATGACCTAATTTTCCAGAACAGTGACTGGGCTCAAAGCCTTAGCCAAGTGACCAGGCAAACAATCCTCTACTCTGGGCCCCAGGATAATCCTCAAGTACAGATGACCCAAGATGGGCATTGTGGAACCCAAACTCAGTGATTTAACTTGACAAGAAAGCAAAGATTCTCAGTTCTCAGTGAACTGCCAGAGGCTTAATACCCAGGACCTGTGGCCAACTGCTAGCTCAGTCAGTGTACTATGAGAGAACTTTTGAAGTTGAAGTGACCATCATGACCCTTCTTCTAGTAGGGATTTCCCATGACCCTCTTGTGGCAGGATAGTAAGAAAGCTAAGAAAATTCCCAGTCAAGTGGAATGAGGAGATTGAGACAAGAAAATTAAACAAGGCCAAGCAGTTTGGGCTGCTTGCAGCCAGCAAGTGAATCACAAGTCCTTATCTTCCCCAACCAAGGACAATTGAGAGCAAATGGTTTATATCTCTCCTCCCTAACTGGAGAATACTTAAATCATCTTGCCTGGGAAAACAGAGAACAAAGACCTGAGTAATGCCATTTGTGCCAGCTAAACCCAAGGAAAAATATCCCTTGGGGGATGTTAGGCAGGAAAGATAGCTGCTAGGGCAGGAGGAGGGGAAGCGGGGAAGAAAGGGGAGTTTATCTCACCCAGGAAACAAAGAAGTCAGCCGTCTTAGGACTTGCCAAACAAGATGACCAGATGTATGTACAAACATTCCAAGATAAGCCACAACAAAGTAGAAGGGGGCTTTGAAACTGATCAACTACCCAAGATATGCAGCAAAGGAGCTTTGAACCCTATAGGGGAAAGGGAATAAACCCCTTGGACCCACAGTGGGCAGGGCACTCAAACTAGCTGAGTTGCTCACTTGTGCTTTATGCCAAGTGTATTCTTTTTTTTAATATATTTTTTATTGATTTCAGAGAGGAAGGGAGCTGGGGAAAGGGAGAGAAACATCAATGATGAGAGTGAATCATTGATTGGTTGCCTCCTGCATGTCACCTACTGGGGATCAAGCCCACAACCTGGGCATGTGCCCTGACCACTGAGCCACACCAATTGGGCCCAAGTGTATTCTGAATAAATCCACTTGATTTGCTTCAACGCTGCTGTCTGTCACTCATCTGAAATCTTTCTTACAAGATTGACAAGAGCCGAGGAGGGGACAGCCCTCGGACAGTCTGGTAACACTCTCACTGCCACTGGATACTAACACACTGACCTCCTAACAGTGATGTCCTTTCCTTCCTGATCTTTCTCTTTGGCTCTGACTTCAAGCTATAAGGACGACGGAAAATGGATTCTTCTGTCCGTGCATAATCCTCTTTATCTGATGGAGTATAACAAGCATGTCAAACTCAAAGGCTAACATGGGCCAAATAAACAAGGTTTAAGTTTATGTGGGCCGCATAAAAACAAAAGCTTCAATTTTCATAGAAATGTAGGTTTATTTCGATAGAGACATGCTGAATACAAAGGGCTGAAATAAATGAGCAATCATTAACATAAAATAATAGAACATTTTAATAAAAATTAATATTTTTTCTTGAACATGAACTTAGCAGACACTGAATAACTGCACAAATTAATAAGCATTATGCAAATAAAGCTATTTTTCTTGTTCTCTGAAAGCAAAATGTTTCCTGTTGCGCACACCAAACAAGTCTGTAAAAGACTAATGACATGGCAATCGGCTGCTAAAATATTCGCTGCTAGTATTAGTGGAGAGAAATGGTGCTCTTGTGCATGAGGCGCATAAGGGAGATGAATGCAACACGATTATAGTAATCAATCATCAGTGAATGTTGTAGTTTGTTATTAATAATTATGTTATTAACTTACAAAATTTTTATTAAAACATTTCTTACTTACCGTTATATTGGCTGGGCCACAAAAATATTCGTTGTGGGCCACATGCGGCCCGAGGGCTGCGAGTTTGACATGCTTGGAGTATAATTTAACATGGTGGGAGAGAAGAAGAGCCAGAAAGTGAATATTATATTAGGAGATAGCTGTTAAAAACACAGCTTTGGAATCGAACTCTGGGGGTTCTAAATGCTGACCCTGAAGTTTGATAGTTTTATCTTGGGCAAATTACTTGGCCTCTACATCTCATTTTCTTCACCTATAAAATGGACTTAAATAAATAAGAAATTAAATTGTTGAGATCAATCACTGGGTACATGTTTAACATGCTATGTACCCCAAAAATATTAGCTCTTATAGTATTATCAATATAGAAATATGGGATGTTGAGTATAAAGGCAATAGATTTTTTTAGTGCAAAATGTAAAAGAAGCTTAAAATATTTATCCAGGAGATTTCTGATTTAAAAAGTCTTAACTATATATAAGAAAAGACAAACAAATGTACACTCATTAAACACATATTCTTTTCCAGACATTGTGTCAGCCCCTCATATGTTATCTCATTTCATTCTCGAAACAACCTTTCTTACTAAATGTTTGCAAGTATTGTGACTACAGGAAAGAAAGCAAACCTAAGAGACTTTGTATCACTTGCACAAAACTATGCAGCTTACTTGAGGCAAAAATGAGATATAGGTGAATCCAAATTCCAAATTCACATGTTTTCATCAAACCAACATGTCTGTCTCCACACTATATTCAGTGAACACTTTCCACCAAGAATTGTGTTAGTTTAGGTGAATCAATATGCCTGGTGTGAAGACAAAGCAGCTTAAGTTATTATGAAACACTTATAACAATTGCAGTAGTTTCAACAAAGAAAATACAGAACAATTAATACCCCTAACCACAACAAGGGTAAAGAGCTTGCTCATTTTAATTGCTATTAGACCCATTAGCTGTCTTACTTAATCATTCTGATCTTTATTACTTAGAAAAGTACTCTTTGCAGGATAATGTAAAAAGAAACATTAAAGAAGCCAACCTTTATAAAACCCCTTTTTTTCACAGGAGGAAACTTTATAGGTGCCAATCGATTTAGTGATATGCCTTAAGGTACATGAAAACCAGGCTTGCCAGGTGTTGAGGTTAATATTTCACTATTATTTAGCAACTTCCCATCTGAGAGTTTGTAAGAGCTCTATAACTTGACAAACAAACGACCATCTCTGCAGTCAATATTCACCTTTCCTAAATGAATATAAATTCTGCTTGAATTCACCAGGGGAAAAGCCCAATGACTGCTCCATTGCTTTCTCAGCATTAGCTGTGCCCACCACTGGACTCCAGCTGCACCCTTTTATATAGCTGCTATAGCTCTTATCACATTGTGCCATAATTATTAATTTATACAACTGTCTCCCCAAATAGCCAGTGTGCGACTTGATGCCAAGGACTATGTCTTATTCACCTTGGTACAGTTTCAATTCAACAACTACTTAAAGAGCCAGGGTCTCTGCACCAGGGTCCGAGCTAGATGGTCAGGCTATAAAGACAAAGAAGATAGCACTAGCCCCAGGGGATGCTGAGGACGAATGGAGGAGACAGGAACATCAACTGATCATTTCAACACAGTCGGGGGAGACACTACAATGGATATACAGATCCAGCATGAGCATGAGCTGGTGAGAACATGAGCAGGCCCCGAACTCGGTCTGGTGGTTCAAAGAAGACTTGTGGAGGAGGTGAGGATTCAGTGGTAACCTGAGGGTGTATATCTCTGAGGGTGCAGGAAGTGGCAGTGGCAAACATTCACTCAAAAATCCATGAAAAGAGGGAAGGAGGAAGAAAGGAAGATACAGAGACAAGATTGGACTAGTGAGTTCTTTTTATTTCCACCACATTTCATAAATTGTATTCACCCACTAAGACCCAAAGAATATGCTCCTACTCTTTCTTAACTCTAGAGCATCCCAGGTTCTTTCACATCATGATACATGTAGTGAATGACTTTTGTGTGGCTCACGGAGGTAAACAAGAGAGGCTGCCTGCAGCTGGAGGTGTCCTGCCACCCAGACCCCAGCCAGCCACCCCAGCCAACACAAAGGCTGAAGGGATCAGTGTCTCAGCAAAACTCTAGGCTTCTTGTAGCCCATCAGTGTGATGAGGCAAACCAATTGGGAAGCATATCCTAAACTAACTCCTCCCCTCTTTTCTTTTCTTTTTTTTTTTGTTTTGTTAATTCTCACCTGAGGATATTTTTTCCATTGATTTTTTGAGGGAGTCAAAGGGAGGGGGAGAGAGAGAAGAGAGAGAGAAACATCGATGTGAGAGAGACACATTGATTGGTTGCCTCCCTCACGCACCCCTACCAGGGCCGGGGATCAAACCTGCAACCCAGCTATGTGCCCTTGACCAGGAATCAAACCCACAACCCTTCAGTGTGCAGGCCGACACACTAACCACTGAGAAACACAAGCCAGGGCTTCCCCTCGTTCCTTCACCCCATTCCCATAGTGCAGATCATATTGAAGATGAACCATCTATTCTATATGATCTCCCATCATGCAGCTTCCCTTCAATCTTTAAACATAATCAAATCTCTCCTTTAAAAGAAGACCTTCTTCAACCTTGCTTCCTCCTTAATGTGCATCGCAATTATTGTCACTTCTTTAGTACTAACCTTGCACAAAGTTTACTTCACTTACTGACTGCACTTCTCTTTAATCCTGTGCAATGCAGATAATGTTCTAGACACTGGGGTAAAACTGTGACCAAGAAGGTCAAGATTCTATCCTCAAGAAGCTTAATTCTTTAGAAGGAGACAGTCAAATCAACAAATGCATGCATAATATAATATCAGGTAGCTAAGTTGTTTAAAGAAAATAAAATAAACCAGGGGATAGACAACAATGGTGACTTTACCCTGAGACAGGTAATCTAGGAAGACTTAGAATCAATTTATTCCAGCAGATCCCACCTAACTCCTGTTGAAACGAATATGGTAGTTCTAATAAATGTGGTAGTTCTAATGCATATAAAAGAATGGATAAAAATTTCAGGGATGGGGAGAATGATGGAACAGGAAGAAGTGCCACAAGGAGAGGAGCCAGAAGGCAATGAGAAATTCAGAAATCCTAGGATCTTTCTCCAACCTTGACAATGCCATTAATCTTGCATATGAATGCATGCTGATGCAGAAAAATAAATTGGGTATAAGAAGCAACTAAAATGGCACTGTTTAGAGGAGAATATCTACACTAATAAAAGAGAAACATGGTAATTAGCGTACGACCGCTACCCTTTTCATTGGCTAATCAGTGAGTATATGCAAATTAACTGTCAGCCAAGATGGCGGCCGGCTGCCAGGCACTGAAGCGAGCACGAGGCTTGCTTGCTGCAGACTCCAACGTTCCCCGCCTAACTTGCCAGCCTCTCAGTTGCAACTCTAAGCAACTATATACTATGTTGCAAATAAGAAGCTAAACAAAACCCCAGAAAAGGGCTTCCATTCAGCCGGGCTCGGACCGCAACATTGTATCGATGTTTTCAGCAGCGAGGCCTCAGAGCTAAAGCTGGCCCAGAAAAAAAAAAAAAAAAAGAGAAGAAAACAAGGAGCGGTTGGAAGCTTTAGTCACTCGCCAGCCGGAAAACAGCCCTCAGCCCCTCACCCAGACTGGCCAGGCACCCCAGTGGGGACCCCCACCCTGATCCAGGACACCCTTCAGGGCAAACCAGCCAGCCCCCACCCATGCACCAGGCCTCTATCCTATATAGTAAAAGGGTAATAGGCCTCCCAGCACCGGGATCAGCGGAGCAGCGAGGCTCCCGGCACCGGGATCAGCATGACAGGGGGCAGCGCCCAAACCCCCTGATTGCCCTGCTGCTCTGTGTGTGACAGGGGGCGGCACCCCACCCCCCCCCCCCACGGGCCCTGCTCTGTGCCTGATAGGGGGGAGCTCCCCAATCCCCTGATTGCCCTGCGCCTCTG
>NW_005355461.1:3628963-3640675 GCF_000412655.1 Myotis brandtii
GTGCCCCAACCCCCCAATCGGCCCTACCCTGAGCGTGACTGAGGGTGGCATCGCAACCTCCCGATCCGCCCTGCTCTGTGCATGACAGGGGGCGGCGCCCCAACTCCCCAATCCGCCCTGCTCTGAGCCCGACCAGGGGCTGCACCTAGGGATTGGGCCTGCCCTCTGCCACCCAGGAGCAGGCCTAAGCCAGCAGGTCGTTATCTCCCGAGGGGTCCCAGACTGCGAGAGGGCACAGGCCGGGCTGAGGGCCCCCCCTTCCCCCCCGAGTGCACAATTTTTTGTGCACCGGGCCTCTAGTATATATATAAAGAGCCAAGCTTCCCAACCAATGTGCTGCCAACACTAAATCCTTCAGGTCTCACCCTCAAGGACAGCAATTGAGTGTGGGGGTTGCTGTTAGGGCAGCTGGAGCCCTGATGTGAAGGATGTTGGGATATAGTGGGTTAGAATATGGACTTTGCAGTCAGAGAAATATGGCTTTATTCATTTATCGTCTATGTAAGCTCAGGTAGGAAATTTAACATCTTTGAATGTTCCAATTTCATGCATGTAAAAAACATCATAAATATTAAGTGAAGTTAAATACGTGAAAGGCTTAGCAGAGTTTCAGACACATACAGGTACTTATGGAGGGATAATTGGCCAATTCAAACTATTAGAAACATTTACAACTTTAACACACCAGAGAAGCCTAAGACTACTCTAGTTTTTCATACATTTGATGACATTTTTTACCATGTGAAACTGTAAGTCAGATCTCAGAATTGCATGGGAGATAACCTATAATTCTGTGAGAGAAAAAAAGAAAAAAGACTTCCTGGTTGTATAATTTCACAGGAAAAATTATTTCCATGCAGTGTAGATGTGAAAGGCAGTGTATGTGTCAGTCATGGTTCGAGAATGGATGGTCCTGGGATGGCTGGGATGATAGTATCTCTTTCCTTCATATTATTTAACAGCACCCAAAATTTCTACCAGAGCAGAGTCCATGAATGCTCTTGCTGATGGTTACCTTAGAAACCCTTGTCAGAAGCTCTCATGGGGACCTAAGTTCCATGCAAGTCACCAGGAGTTAACTGCAGGGCTACAAAAGATTAAAAGGCAGTTTATTTTTAAATACCAGTACTATTTTGGTCATTACAACAATATCATTAAAGATTGACAATATATTTGTCATCCAAAAAAAAATGTGTATGTGTCCTAATCTTTACCACTACTACAGAGATTTTTTTATCTGATTTTAATATCAAAAGCAAAATTTTCATTGTTTTTCTTTAATAGGTTCTAAAAACAGTTCTCTAGGCTCTGGTCACTAGTGGCCTAAGAAAGTCTGGAGATAGCTTTCATCCTTCCTCCAATGTATTTTATCCTTAAGACCTATTACATATTGTGGTCATGTGGGAAGGAGCGCAACTCAGCCCAATTATAGAGGCACTGGCAGGAGAATGGAAAAGTTGAGCTGGTTCTCTCTTAAGGGAGCAATAATAAAGTATTAACTTGAAAATTGCCTTAAAAAAAAAAAGACCTAGTCAATGTAAGGAGAAGAATACTCACATAACTATAATATTATCAAGAATTTGCAAATATCATTCCTATTTTAGATATTTCATTCCACCCTCAGGAAAATTCCACTGTAGCCCACTGTTAGTAAAACTAATTTGTTTCTAGAAGCTGCTAGTAACTATTTCAAATTTAGGGAAAACAGGGTTTCCGATGCCAGATTTGTATACAAACTCTTAGCAAATCTCAACCTAAAGCAACATTTTCTGGAGTGCTTGCTCCTCCATGCGGTTTAGAAGAGACCTTCTATAACTCATTAATTTAGTGGGAAAGAATACACTTATTAGGAAGCTCTCTATCAAGTCAACTACAACTTCTCTTGCTTTCATAGAAAGTACATTTTGGTAACAATTGACACTTTATAAATTCCTAATGAGTTAGTCGAAAATCTTTTAATGACTGCAAGGATGTAATTATAGTTCGTCACACATTTTGTGGATAAAAAACGAAGTGATATTCTCAGTTTTAATTCTGGAGAGAGTAAATGAGGAGGTAACTTTTGAACAGCTGTACAGTGGGCAGGAATAAAGGTGTGAAAAGGAGTAAAACCTGTTTCCATTTTTCCACATGAGCCGATAAAGAAGCATATTTTAGACCAGACCAGTATTTCTCGTCACAAAGTAAGTTGATAAGAATGCTGGAAAGCTTCAAAGCATGAAATCACATAAATCAAAAAGTGTTTAATGGTGTACATATTTTCAATTTCTTAGTGTAACTCCTTAAACCCAAACTAGGAATATGAGTTGAGCCTCTAATGCATTGCAAAAACTTATCCAGCATTTCTCCTTCAGCAGGACATGGGGAGATAGATCCAAAGCACCGAGCCACAGGGAGAGCACTCATCCAAAAATACTAATTCAAAAAGTATTAGTATTATGAATGTGTCTAGTGGCCATTTAATAAAGAGAGCCTTTTGGGGATGAAAAGTAATTCATCCAGTTATAAAGGTTCACCAAAATACAATATATTATAAATTCATTCCCCTGAAGCAGTGACAGCTGGTTAATTCTGTTCCACAAGAAGGCTACTGAACAAGTGGAGACAGGACAATCTGTGAAAAATAAAGAGCTTTCCAAATGTAAAGAAATGAATGAATGAATGAATGAATGTTAAGAATTAGGACTGCTCCAGTTTTTCCCTCCCAAACATTGAAGTTGGACCACCTCAGAGGTTAACCAAACTGCCTTTACGTGCACTTCACCTGTTTAAAGGTTTGGGGTTGGAGGAATGGGGTCCCATAAGATAATGAGAGAGACTGTCTTCACCAATTATGTCTGTGAAACTAGACTGTAGAAGTTAAAACACTTATTCACAGGGTCATTTATTTTGATTTAAGGTTTGGTCTCCATAAGTTATCTAATGAAATATAAATGTACTGCTTGAAAGAGAATAGACCAGTGATTCCCAAAGTGGGCGCTACCGCCCCCCGGTGGGCACTGCAGTGATCCAGGGGGGCGGTGATGGCCACAGGTGCATTTGGGGGTGATGAGTAACTGCTATTAAAATTTTAAAAAAATTAATTTCCAGGGGCTGAGTAATATTTTTTCTGGAAAGGGGGCGGTAGGCCAAATAAGTTTGGGAACCACTGGAATAGACAATAATATCCCCCTGATATAATAACTTATAAACCCATGTCTCAAATTTACAAAGAGTTGAACTAACTAATGAAGGAGTGAAATGGGGACACACATTTTAGGGAGAAGAAATCATAGACTTAAAACATCAACTGAGGCCCTGGTGGTAGCTCAGTGGTTAGAGCATTGGACCATGCACAAAAGGTCTCAGGTTCAATTTCCCACCAAGGGCACACACCTCAGTTGCAGGTTGGACCCCCAGCCCTACTTGGGAGCCTTGTGGGAGACAACCAATCAATGTGTTTCTTCTCTCTCTCTTTCTTCCTCCCCCCCTTACCCCCCCCCACACTCCTTTCCACTCTCTTTAAAAAAAATAAATGGAAAAAATATCCTTGGGTGAGGATTAACAAACAAACAAAAAACACATCAGAATAGTTGAGAAAGGGCTATCTATACTCGAACCTTGAACTTAGGTTGAGTAGGGGCAAAAATGAGAAGAGGAAAGTCTTAGACAATTTTTGCCCTTTTCACCTTTTTCCTAGGAATGGTCCAAAGTAGTGAGGTACAAGTTAGGGCAGAATCAAATAGAATTTTCTCCCTAATTTTCTCTTCAGTGCAATTTTTTCTTCTCTTGTTTTTCTCCCTTCATTTTTCTATTACTACCCCCTGTTAACATTCTGTTTCATATAATCAATTTTCTACTACTGAGTTTTAGTTTTGTGCCAGGAATTGCTCTGAGTGTTTTTCGTGCCTTATTTAATACTCACATGAACAGAAGCTATGTTCTTTTTTTTTTTTTGCTATGTTCATTTTTTAAAAAATATTACTATATTACTTGACAAATAAAATTGAGAAAGATAGCCCACACCTCAGAAGTTTCTTGGGCAGATTAAATAAGATGATGCACTGAAGAAGTTTCTCAATCAATATCATTTACCTCTGTTTACCTCACCTTCACTCTGTGGCTGTTTTTTGGTGATTAAGAAATTCACTGTCCAACTGCTTATCAAGTCAGGCTAATTCCTGAGTAGCATAGACTTTTATGTCTCAAATGTCTCAAACTGGTTGCATTATCTTCCATTACCCTCTTCAGTTAAAAATCATTTTAGACCAGGGGTCCTCAAACTTTTTAAACAGGGGGCCAGTTCACTGTCCCTCAGACCGTTGGAGGGCCGGACTATAGTTTAAAAAAAAACTATGAACAAATTCCTATGCACACTGCACATATCTTATTTTGAAGTAAAAAAACAAAACAGGAACAAATACAATATTTGTATTTGCATGTGGATCGCGGGCCGTAGTTTGAGGACCCCTGAGCCAGGGGATGGCCCAGAATCACAGCAAAGAGAAAGAACCTTGGGGGCCACCGGGCCCATCCCCTGCCTTTAATCAGATAAGATGCTCTTACTCATTAGAGGAGGAAGCAGGGCCCCGGGGGTGTTACATTTCTTGACAAAGTGACCCACGGCCAAGTGGCAGGGGAAAGTCTGGCCGCTGGCGTGGCGACCCCCCTTGAGGATGTACCTTTCACCTGCACTGTATCCTCATAGTTGGCTAAGCAACAAGCAGCGGCGGCAAAAACACCCGGCGGGCCTGATAAATGTTTTCGGTGGACCCCTGTTTTAGACCCTCAATTTCACCTTTTAGTTACAATGTGTGCAATTGCTTACTCTGAGGAGACAAAATCTGAAAGCATCTCTAACCATCCTCCCTACCACCATGATAAAACTTCACTGACTCATTTTGTATCCCAGGTACTCTTTGGAATATAAAATTATATTCTGGCAGATCTATCATAAGAAAGATCAATCATGCACCCCTATGTTCAGTGCAGTGTTATTTATAATGGCCAAGATCTGGAAGCAGCCCGAGTGTCCCACAGTAGTTGAGTGGGTAAAAAAGCTGTAGTGCATTTACACAATAGAATAGTACTTGGTGATAAAAAAAAAAGAAAGATATTTTATCCCTTGGACAGCATGGATGGATATGGAAAGCATTATGCTAAGTCAGTGGTTCTCAACCTTGGCTGCACATTAGAATCACCTGGGAATCTTTTTAAAATCCTGATTTCTGGGCCTCATCCTCTGGAAATTCTGTTTCTTTGTTACTAATGTTGTGGCCCCACCCATAACAAAGGAAACAGAATTTCCGGAGGATGAGGCCCAGAAATCAGGATTTTAAAAAGACTCCCAGGTGATTCTAATGTGCAGCCAAGGTTGAGAACCACTGACTGTGTTAAGTGAAATAAGCCAGTCAGAGAAAGACAAGTACCATATGATTTCACTCATATGTGGAATCTAATAAACAAAATGAACTAACAAGCAAAATAGTGACAAACTCACAGATAGAGAGTAGGCTGACAGCTGTCGCGGGGGCGGGGTGGGTGTCAGGCTAGGAAGGTGGAGGAACTGAGCAAAAATTAAAAAGAAAAAAAGATTAAGAACTCATGGACATGGACAACAGTGTGGTGACTGTCGGGGGGAACAAAGGTGGGGAGAGAAGAGGTAAGTAGAGGAGGGCTGAGGGAGGATAAACGATGATGGACAGAGACTTGACTTGGGGTAGTGAACACACAATACAGTATGCAGATGATGTGTCGCAGAATTGTGTACCTGAAACCTGTATGATTTTGTTAACAAGTGTCACCCCAATAAATTCAATAAAAATAAAAGAAAGGTCAGTCATCATGGAGCCCCACTTGCCCGGTGCCTAGCACAGAGCTGGTATATAGCAGGCATGCCACTTTTTCAGTGGATAAAAGAATTAAAGAACTGCATCACATTTTTAAACCAAAGAAAATATTTTAACATTCTTCATGCCTATAATTCTGTTGAAAAGCAAACATTATGTAAAGCTCAGAGGAAACTATGGCTAGTTTCAAGTCTGCCATCTGCCATTCGTTTTCTGACGAAGAATTTTTAGAGCACTAGGAAATCTCAGGGAAGGCATTTTCATTGAGTGAGTTCTGCCAATGTTTTATTTGAAGTTCACTGTTAGTTGGTAGATAACTGAGCCAAATCACAGACTTGAAGGATTTCCTTCAATTTCATGAGCCTTCTTCCAGTCCATTCAGGACATTCCTTCCCTGGGCAGAGTAAAGACCTCAGTCAGCCCAGCACTAAAATGTGTTGACTGTACTAAGGCTTCTCGCATTGTACATTCACAGGAGACTGGAAGTAAATCTAGGATATGCTGATTAATTCTCCTGGCAGATATCAGCTTTTAACATGCATGAGATATTCCCACTGTCATTTGCCTGAAGGGCATCAAAGAGAGAGGGGAAATGTATTTCCTCAGGGTGAGCTTAGTCTAAGTTCTCACACAATCAATAGTATTACATTTTCTTGGGTTTAAGGCACAAGGAATTGTGATGGATAAATAATAATAAAAGAATATTCACTATTTTACCACCAAATTTCAGCAAACCTCATAGGGGAATGGCTCAGATGCAAAATGCAGTTTTTTTCTAATAGGATTCAATGACCTGACAGAACCTTAACATGACCTACCTTACATACCAGACATTTTCTGATTGGATAAACTCAGTTTGAAAAGTTTCAATGTATGCTATTACTCTAAATACAGCATCTTCATGCTGATCTAAGCACCAGACCTCTATGGGACTTGAACTGCTCACTATTACTCACCTCTACAAAGGGAAACTAGAGACATTGCTTATGTTCATTGGTTGTCTCATTAATTACCAATAGCAAATCTAAGTCATTTGTTTTCTCTCAACTAACTTAACCTAATAGGCAGTTGTTAGGGAGAAAAGCAAAAAGCAATGTTAAGAAGGTAAATTTTTTTAAAAATCAGAATGAGTTGGCATTACCTAACAGAACATCAAAATACTTTAAAAAAAGAGGAACAGCTCAGCCAGTGTGACTAAGTGGTTGAGCATCAACCTATGAACCAGGAGGTCACAGTTCGGTTCCCGGGCAGGGCACATGCTGGGTTGCTGGCTTGATCCCCAGTAGGGGGAGTGCAAGAGGCAGCCAATTAGTGATTCTCTCTCATCATTGATGTTTCTATCTCTCTCTCCCTCTCATTTCCTGAAATCAGTAAATATATATATTAGAGGCCCAGTATGAAATTCGCACACTCAGGGGTGTCCCTCAGCCCAGCCTGCACCTTCTCGAAGTCTGGGAGCCCTCAGGGGATGTCTGACTGACAGGTTAGGCTCCCTGCAGGGAGCAGGCCTAAGCTGTCAGTTGGACATCCTTAGCGCTGCCGCAGAGGCAGGAGAGGCTCCTGCCACCACCACTGCACTCGCCAGCGTGAGCCTAGCTTCTGGCTGAATGGCACACCCCCTGTGGGAGCCCACTGACCACCAGGGGGCAGCTCCTGCATTGAGCGTCTGCCACCTAGTGGTCAGTGTGCGTCATAGCGACCAGCTGTTCCGCCATTTGGTCGATTTGCATATTAGCCTTTTATTATATAGGATTTTTAAAAGAGGAGCAGTGGAGACAATGATGACAAGGTATACCTCAGGGTTTCCAAAAATGTAATACTTATAAGTTACCAAACAATCTCAATGACAGTATACTCTGCAAGTAGCAGACCCCCTCAGCTTCACAAAGATAACTAACTTTATTTCATTACTCTGTGACTAGCATGAAAATAAGCAACAAATGTACAGAGACTGCAAGAAGCAGATAGGAAATAGAAAGAACAGAGATGAGAATAAGACATAGCTAAGGAGAATAATAAACTAAGAAAGAAAGACAAACAAGAGAAAGAAATAGAAAGAAGTATATCACTGAGCAAAAGAGGATATGTGTAGCACAGATCTTGGTTTGTACTTTCTTCTATGAATGTTTAAAACTTATCTCAGTGGTTTTGAAAATGGTGGGAGTTGAAGGAAGGGAGAGGTTTCATTGACCTCAACTTTGAATGTCTTCAGTAGAATTCTAAAGCCGCCCTAATATTTTACCCCTTCTAGGTAACTTACTCTTTTTACTCAAACATCCTAAGTTTCTTTCTCTATTTTTGAAGTTCTCTGAGAAGTAAGGCTTAATTCTTGGAAGATTAATCTCCTTCAGGTTGGCCTCTCAAAAAAAGTATTACCCTGCTACAATTCTTAGAACTCTGCAATGAGCAGTGTTATAGAAACTGATCCTGGTTAACTTCCAGGCTAAGAGCACAATCCCCTGATCACAACAGGGTGAGTACAATACTCCCCTGTTCATTCTCGAAGGCTGAGGTAATGAATCATGCTACTAACTCACACAGTATACAGACACAACTTGCAAGGCTTGACTCCAACCCCCATATTACATCAGGGGAACATCCCCTAAACATAAATGCTAAACTGGCAGGTTAGGTGGGGGCCAAGATCTCCCCACAGTCTTTCATAATTCTATACTAGCTGTTGATTAATCAGAAGATGACCTTAACCCTGCCGCTTAAAAGCTCCCAAGCCCAAGGGTTAGAATCCCTTCCCTACAATATGACAACCAGCCCTGCCAGATCTCTGTGCACTACCTGAGAGTCTCCCTGAGTCTCCCACCAATAAACACCACCCCACATGCCTAACCTGTGTGCTATGGGGTTATGTGACAGTGTCTGCACAATAGCCAGTGACTTTACAAAATATATCTTATTATGGAAAAGTTTTAACAACATAGGATACTAAGGCTGTTAAGCTATTTGTATTTAACACTACCTACACTGCCTACTCTACACACCGACTGCCTTCTCCACCCCCCACCCCCATATTTTAAAATCACTAGGACAGGGGAGGAACCAAGATGGCAGTGTAATTTGACACCTGTACTCGCCACCTCCCACAACCACATCAAAATTACAACTAAAATACAGAACAACCATTATCCAGAACTGCCAGAAAGCTGGCTGAATGAAAGTCCCACAACTAGAGAAATAAAGAAGAAAGCACACAGAGACTGGTAGGAAGTGTGGAGGCACCAAACGGGCTTGTCAGACACCCACATGTGCCACTTTTTTAATCAGGAGAGAGATTTCTCTGCAGAGGCCGCCCGTGAGCAGCAAGGGATCTCACCCCAACACCAGACACCCAGCCCAGGCTCCCAGAGCTGGGAAAAGAAGTCCCTGCAGGCAGTAAGAACTACAGGCTGTAAAAACCAGTGGGGATTGGGGCTCAGTGACACAGAGGCTGCTGGAGACCCAGCTGCTCTGCTTGAAAAGCCCACACCATGAACTGAAGTTACAAGGTCCCATGTCCTCTGAGCTCCAGAACCAGGGCGAGGCTCTGGGGGACACAGGCTCATAGGAGGAGGAATTGGATTGTCTGGCATGGGAACAGGAATTCAGGGGTGGCTTTCTCCCAGATGGAGGTACTTGCAGGTATCATTGTTCCTATACTGGGACCTCCCCAATCGCAGAGCTGACTGGCAGCCATTTCTGTTTTCTCCACCCTGGTGATTCCCTAAGACCCCACCTCATCCAATTTACAACCCCACCCAAGCTGAGTGCAGCAGCTTTTGTATATGAATGGCCTGTCCTTGCTCAGGCTAAAATCTCTCAAACAAGCTGCAGCTGGGTCAGGGAGCCCCAAATCTATATATATATAAGACTAAGTGTCCATCTGACTGTCCAACCAGTAGCTATGACATGCACTGACCACCAGGGGACAGACGCTCAATGCAGGAGCTGCCATGACACACACTGACCATTTAAAATTAAATGGCACCACAGACCTGGCACCGACAAACCAACACTCGGCTTCCCCCAAGTGGGACACAGGGCCCGCCACCACCCTGGAGCAACACGCCACCATATCGCAGCCTATGCTGCCGAGACCCCATGGCCCAAAATGCAGTAGCCCAGCCTGGAAACAGTCACTGTAGGCACCAGGTAATGACATCACATAGCAACACCCAGCTTCCTCTCCCTAGCGACTAGCTTCTTTGGAGTTTCTTCAGCCCAGGAACATGACTTGCTTTATAGTCACATGCAAACATTTTACACTTTAACTAAATGTCTGTGAAGCATTTTCCCATGCCTCATCTCAGTTGATCATCACTGAAGTCCTTGAGTAGGTAGATAGGAGACTCAGTAAAATCCTGTTTTCTTTTCATTATCCAGAAAACGGAGATTTAGAAAGTTTAGAAACTTGACCCTACTGAAAGAAGTGAGTAATTCCTTCAGGGTACCTAAGTAATGAAGGGCATTTTCAACAGTTACATTCCCTCCAGCAGTTCTCAACCTGTGGGTCGCGAACAATGAAAATACATCCTGCATATCAGATATTTACATTACAATTCATAACAGCAGCAAAATTACAGTTATGAAGTAGCAACGAAAATAATTTTATGGTTGGGGGTCACCACAACATGAGGAACTGTATTAAAGGGTCACGGCATTAGGAAGGTTGAGAACCACTGCTAGACTAAGCCTCATACTCCTACCCACACATAGCTAATTTATCTCATCCACAACCTCAGTTCCTGATTCAACTAAAATATACACACCTATAAAGATAAACCTCCAAGCAAACCAGGAACATGGCAGGAAGCAGTGTGTTTGCTTAGAGTCTCATGAATCTGTTTTAGAATCCTTCTCCCCTTATAAGACCTTGGGCAAACTGCGTATACTACCTCAGTCTTAGCTTTTACATATAAAAAAATGGGGATAAGAAGAGCTACTCTTCACATTTACTAAATGAATTCAAGATAAATTATTTGAAGTTCCCAATAGAGTTCTTAATGAAGAAGAGATTTTAAATACATGGTTCTTACTTTCATTATTGCTATTATTATGTTGATGAAAAAAATTTTATATATATATACTTTATTCATGAGGAACTCTTGGATGGAGATGATATTGAAACTGGGGAACAAGAGAAGGAATATCAGAGCGAAAGTGATCACAGTAAAATATAAAAGAGAAATCGAAGTTGACAGAATAGACCTAATGAACTTGTCTTTTAAGTATCTTTACATCAGAGTTCACAGGCATTTTGAGAATCTGGTAAAACTGAAAAAACTCTATATCCAGAAAAACAAGTCCACACATAAACATATAAAATGATAGGGCTCTAAGAACTCCAGGATATGAACTATGAAAGTCTAAGCTAGTATTTTCCAAACTGTGCATCACAAACCACTGTGAGTAAAATCTATTTAATCAGTTTGACCAGCTTATCTACACTAATAAAAGAGAAACATGGTAATTGGTGTATGACCACTACCCTTCCCATTGGCTAATCAGGGAGATATGCAAATTAACTGTCAGCCAAGATGGCGGCCGGCAGCCAGGCAGCTTGAAACTAACATGAGGCTTGCTTTCTTCAGTGACGGGGAGGAAACCAACATTCCCCGCCTGCCTTGCAGGCCTCTGAGCCTGCAGTTTGAACATTGTAACATTTATAGAAGCTAAAAAAAAAACAGAAACCAGCTTTCAGCGAGCTGGGATCTCAGAGCTGGAGTCAGAGCTGCAGTTATACATTGTTTCGAACCGAAACAAACCAGATACCTACTTTCAGCAGCGGAGGCCTAAGAGCTGGAGCCTCAGAGCTAAAGCTGGCCCAGAATAAAAAAAAAAAAAAGGAGCGGTTGGGAGCTTCCGTCACCCGCAGAGCCTGAAAACAGCCCTC
>NW_005355461.1:3641507-3644106 GCF_000412655.1 Myotis brandtii
AACCTCCCCATCGACCCTGCCTTGAGTGTGACAGGGGGCGGGGCCCCAACCCCCCAATCGGCCCTACCCTGAGCGTGACTGAGGGTGGCATCGCAACCTCCCGATCCGCCCTGCTCTGTGCATGACGGGGCGGTGCCCCAACTCCCCAATTGGCCCTGCTCTGAGCCCAACCAGGGGCTGCACCTAGGGATTGGGCCTGCCCTCTGCCACCTGGGAGCAGGCCTAAGCCAGCAGGGCATTATCTCCTGAGGGGTCCCAGACTGCGAGAGGGCACAGGCCGGGCTGAGGGACCCTCCCTTCCCCCCGAGTGCACAAATTTTTGTGCACTGGGCCTCTAGTTTTATATAATAGCATTATTTCATAAAACCTTTGTTTCGTGTGTGTGTGTGTGTGTGTGTGTGTGTGTTTGTGTGTGAATTCATAGGCACACTGGATGACAGGGTTAAATGCCTTTCTTCCATAGGTCATGGTCAAAATGTTTGAGATACACTGCTTAGCTGGTGTATTTGATACAACTACTTACCCTCTAATGCAGATTTCTCTAAGATGTACCCACTCATTAATTTGAACTCTCCTATGATAAACTGCTCAAGAAATATTCAAACTTCCTCTCATCCCTCGGATATAAGAACATGAATACAAAGATAACCATACCTACTATTGACTAGCAGGCATGTTACAATAAGAAATGTAGTATTGTTAAAGAGTGCATAATATAGAGCTACAATTTAAGAACATCAGAGTGTCAGAAGCCCTATTTTTAAAATCCAAAAGCAGCAGCAAGTAATGTGCTAAGCACATTTCAACTGCCACATTACAATAAGAATATTTTGAAATTTAACATGCACCCTTCTGCTTTCTTTAAGGACTAAACAAGTAAACATATAAGTAATCTAGATCATCATCTAAAACATCTATAAATGCTTTGAGAAGAGCATCAGGGAAAAGAGACACTGAGCTCTTTACAAACATATTTGTAAAATGTGAAGTTACTCTGGCAGGGGGAGTCTCTCATCTATATGAAAATGAAGAACCACCAGGCAGAAAGGACACTCTCCTCTTCAAGTAACAATAATCAAAAGGTAAGGCTGGATGCTGGGAGACAGGCTATATAAATACACAATGCAGGAGGAACCACTGTGTTAAGAATAGGCGACTAAGAATCACAGCTGTTTTCACTTTTACATACAAATCCACACATGACAAAATTCCTCCACCTTTCTCTTATTCCCCAGACCTTCAAAAGAATCTCACCTTTGCCTGCCAGAGTGGCTCAGTTGGTTGAACATCATCCTGTGCACTGGAAGGTTGCGGGTTCCATTTCCGGTAGGGCACATACCTGGGTTTTGGATTGGATCCAAGTCAGGGCAACCTCAGAAGGCAACCAATCAATGTTTCTCTCTCAGGTGAGGGTTAAAAATAAGCAAATAAAGAAATAAGTAAATAAATAAACAAAAGAATCTCACCTATGATCTTGCTTCTCTCCATTAGCCATTTAAAACTCAGCAAACTGTCATACTCACTGTAAAGCCTCACCCTTAAGATGTATATCATGTACACTTACAGCAAAGTGGTTGTGGAATAGGGAGTGTGGATAAGAAAATGTTTTGTCTCAATGCTTGTTCTAATACTGTTACTAAAACAGTGGGGAAATACATTACCTCAAAATTTCCTAACATTTCCATATTTGTGTATCAGGGACAATCTGCAGAGAAATGGGAGAGGATGGGATGAAAAATGGCCTGAACTTGCTTAAATTCCATTATCAAACCCATGATGTATGTACAAGGGAAACGTTACAAGAGGAAATAAGAAGGCACTTTGCAGTGTGCATGTTTGAAGCGAAGGGATCCTAAGGTGGCAGATACTTCTGAAAAGACGTGGTTATAGAGTATTTTTCCAGTAAGCAGGCAATAAACTTGCTCATGCTTCTGATTATCTTCATCAATATTTTCTCACTATAGCAATAATTTAGAAATCAGCATGGCTTTATAAGAATTGTGGACAATGTAAATGGTGGTCCTAACTCTTTAATGTGACTAGCCTTTTTTTATTACTCCTCTTGGGTCAGCAGTTTAGGATTGATACAAACCTACAAAACTAGTATCATGGAAGGTGGAGAGATTATTATCAGTACAAATCTGGAGTAGAGCATGGTCATAATCACTTTAAACTGGCAGTTCTTCTAAAGCTAAGGAGAACTGAAAGACTGAATACTGGCAAGAACCACCTTGCCAGTTAATACTCTCATTCTGAATTAATAGCAGATCGTTCTACCACTTACAAAGTCCAAAGGAATAACAGCCAGTTTCTGCCAAAGAACTCAAAGATCTTCCTTTTTTCCCAAAAAGAAATGACAAAATCAAATATGGCAAAATAGAAACACTTCCAAATACAAATTGGCTCAAAGAATCAAAATTTTAAAATAGGGCACAGGAGTTCTTCACAATACCAAAGTATCCTATCTAACAAAAGAGTAATATGCAAATTAACCATCACACCCTCACTCCGTCATTCCGTCACAAAGATGGCGGCGGCCACGGAGCTGGAGTGAGCAGGAGGCTTGGTTGCCCCCAGCAATGGAGGAAGCCAAGCTTCC
>NW_005355461.1:3644125-3644696 GCF_000412655.1 Myotis brandtii
CTCAAGGCTACAAAGTTTCAATTATAGAAGATAAATAAATCCCAGATACCTGCTTCCAGCCAGCGTGGCCTCCGCTCAAGGAGGGGCTGGGAGCCTCCGTTGCCAGGGGCAACCCAGGCTTTGAGAGGGACCAAGGCTACAAAGTTTCAATTATAGAAGGTAAATAAATCCCAGATACCTGCAGATACCTGCTTCCAGCCCGTGGCTGTGGCCAGCCTAAAAACAGCCATCAGCCCCTCACCCAGGCTAGCCAGGCACCCCAGTAGGGACTCCAACCCTGAAGGGGGTGTGACCAGCCTGCAAACAGCCCTCAGCCCCTCACCCAGGCTAGCCAGGCACCCCAGTAGGGACTCCAACCCTGAAGGGGGTGTGACCAGCCTGCAAACAGCCATCAGTCCCTCACCCAGGATGGCCAGGCACCACAGTAGGGATCCCCATCCTGAAGGGGCTGTGGCCAGCCTACAAACAGCCCTCACCCCCTCACCCAGGCTGGCCACACCCCCATGGGGTGAGGGTCCCCACTGGGGGGCTTGACCAGCCTGCAAACAGCCATCAGCCCCTCACCCAGGCT
>NW_005355461.1:3644720-3645952 GCF_000412655.1 Myotis brandtii
GGACCCCCACCCTGATCCAGGACACCCTTCAGGGCAAACCAGCTGGCCCCCATCCATGCACCAAGCCTCTATCCTATATAATAAAAGGGTAATATGCAAATTGACCCTTACAGCAGAATGACTGGGAATGACTGATCACTATGACACATACTGACCACCAGGGGGCAGACGCTCAATGCAGGAGATGCCCCCTGGTGGTCAGTGCACTCCCACAGAGGGAGCTCTGCTCAGCCACAAGCCAGGCTGACGCTGTCAGTACAGCGGTGGTGGTAGGAGCCTTCACCGCCTCCTCAGCAGCGCTAAGGATGTTCGACTGCAGCTTAGGCCTGCTCCCTGCTGGCAAGTGGACATCCCCCGAGGGCTCCCAGGCTGCCAGAGGGATGTCTGACTGCCAGCTTAGGCCCGATCCCCCGGGGAGCAGGCCTAAGCCAGCAGGTGGACATCCCCGAGGGTTCCTATACTTCGAGAGGGCACAGGCCGGGCTGAGGGACCCTCCCAAGTGCACAAATTTTTGTGCACCAGGCCTCTAGTTAATATAATAAGTACTAAAGTATTAGAATAACAACAGAGTAAAAACAATCAACATTTCCAACAGAATAACATGACTAAAAATTAATGTGTCAACCAGGCTAATAAGCATAAAGTAACTAGAAACAGAGATATAACTGGGAGAAGGGCAAGAGCATGGAAAGCCCTCTCTAGGGCACAATGTAAAGGTAAAGCCTCAAGCTTAATAGAGAGCAGACAGAATAACTCCTGGAAAGACAGCCCTGGAAAACACAAGGTAATACTAAAGGAAGTTGAAACCCATGGAGACCTGAGAGTAACGACAGGAACAACAAATCCCAAACCCAGCTCTACTCATGACGAGATCAACTCAAAATCCCAACCCTGAAATCCTAGCAAAGGGTCAGGAGTGCCAAAATTCAGGCATAAAATTGATTCACTGCATTCTCTACTACCCTACAGAAGATGTCTGTCTTTCAGCAGTAAGCTAAGAGATATACCAAAAAAAGGGGGGTTGGGGGGACAGCATGATGTCAAGAGACAAAGTAATCAATATAACCAGACTAAGATATGACACAGATGCTGAAACTATCAGATAAGATTATAATCTACACTAATAAAAGAGAAACATGGTAATTAGCGTACGACTGCTACCCTTTTCATTGGCTAATCAGTGAGTATATGCAAATTAACTGTCAGCCAAGATGGCGGCAGGCAGCCAGGCA
>NW_005355461.1:3646841-3656196 GCF_000412655.1 Myotis brandtii
CCTGATGGGCCCTGCTCTGTGCGTGACAGGGGGTGGCGCCGCAACCTCCCCATCGACCCTGCCTTGAATGTGACAGGGGGCAGTGCCCCAACCCCCTGATTGGCCCTGCTCTGTGCGTGACAGGGGGCAGCGCCCCAACCCCCTGATTGGCCCTGCTCTGTGCGTGACAGGGGGTGGCGCCGCAACCTCCCCATCGACCCTGCCTTGAGTGTGACGGGGGCGGTGCCCCAACCCCCCAATCGGCCCTACCCTGAGTGTGACTGAGGGTGGCATCGCAACCTCCCGATCCGCCCTGCTCTGTGCATGACAGGGGGCGGCGCCCCAACTCCCCAATCGGCCCTGCTCTGAGCCTGACCAGGGGCTGCACTTAGGGATTGGGCCTGCCCTCTGCCACCCAGGAGCAGGCCTAAGCCAGCAGGTCGTTATCTCCCGAGGGGTCCCAGACTGGGAGAGGGCACAGGCCGGGCTGGGGGACCCCCCCCTTCTCCACCCCCCAAGTGCACAAATTTTTGTGCACTGGGCCTCTAGTATAATTATAATATGCTAAAATTTTTAATGGAAAAGGTGGACACATGACTGACAATACCCATTTGTCAAAATTAATAGAACTGCACACTTAAAAAGTGCATTTACTGTATGTAAATTAAACAACACAAATATTTTTTTAAATATGGGTTCAAAGAATTTTAATCTTTTCTCCAGTAATTTAATGGAGAAAAATGTCTTAACACCTCCTTCATGGGCATAGTTTCATAACAAAAAATTATATATGTAAATTTACATAATGAAAAGAATAAAAACTGTGTAAAGGTACAACAAAATACTGATGATGGTTTCCTGTGTGAGGCAAAATTATAAATTGTTTATATTTTCTTCTTTATATTTTTCTATGATTATTTCTCTTCATATATTTTCAGATGATATCAAAATACCTTTTCCTAAGAACCTATTGACCACCAAAACCCAGTTCAAGCCTACAGATATAGTGAAGAAACATGCATAATTACTTAATTTTTAGAATATTTCTCACATTCAATTCTAAAAAGCCTATTTCAATTAATATGTAGTTATAAAAGGCAATCAGTATATAATGGAATAAATGTTGAAAGACATGGAAATGTATTGCTTTGAGTTTTTATTTAATAAAAAAAATTAAGGCCTTGAATCAATAAGCCATTTGAACTATCCCACCTTTACTTCTTCCAACAGAAAAAATTTTTCTTAACAGATAGAACAAGAGAAAATAAATGTACTATCTGTTCCTACTATATCAGGGTACTTTTGAACAAATTTTAAATATAGTACTAAATTTATTAATATACAAATATATCCTCTAAATAATATAACTCTAACATTTGCTACATAACCATGATAACATTATTGTTCTCATATACTAGTATATTCATGAAGAACAACTAAATTGATATAAAATGTTAAAGAAAATTGTCTAATAATTTAGGAGAGCATATTAAAAGATCATTACAGAGCATAATATATTCAAACAATTCCAAACGAATGCTTTAAAAAAAATAGGAATGCATTACTTATGATCGTGGCCAAGACAAGACTACCTCTTCTATCACTGAAAACTGTTGTGTGTTTTTTTACCATAAATGAATAACAAAAAAACTGGGTTTTTTTACCATAAATGATCACAGAAAAAATAAGTAACTAATTAATAAGAAGTTCAGATAGAGATGAGCAAGGGTTGGTCTGGCAATTCAGCAATATCATCAAAACCCAGACTTTTTCCTGTCAACCATCATCAGTATGTTAGCATGTTCACTTTGTGCTTATTCCGGGCGTCACAATTATATTCACAGGCAGGAGGAAATTGATAGCCAGGCTACTCTCTCAACAGGGAGTAAAACTGCTTTCTCAGATACCACAGCTGCATTCCCTTTGTGTGGCACTGGTTAGAAGTGGGCCACATGAACCTTCCTAATTGAAAGGGAATCTGGGAGACTGACTACATGGCAAAGAACAGGACTGTCATGATTGGCTTAGACAATAACACATTGCTTCACAACAAATCCAGAGCTATATAAGAAAGGAAGAAATTGTTGTTACATAGTGTCTGCCACACATCTGTAATTACACAGCCAATCCTATACTGGAGTAACAGAAAACTGAATGTGGTATTTCTACAAAATTCCCTGCCTGCTAAAAATATAGTTTTCCAAACTTGTCTATTCCTATAATCAATGCTTTCAAGGCTGTATCATCAATATAGTCCAGGTGATGTGTAGCATTTCCTATTTTCTGCCTCATATATAATTTCAGTTTTTCTGATATTGATAATTCCCTCAGAAGCACAAAGGTGAACAAGTAACTAAAGTCCCTTTCAGGTTTAGCAAAGTAAGAGAGTTGCTTTTCCTTTTCTTCTTTTTTTTTTAATCACCCGAGGATATGTTTTTATTGATTACTAGAGAGAGGGAAAGGGAAGGAGAGAGAAAAACATCAATATGAGAGAGAAACATCGGCCCCTTGCCTCCCACACACACCCCAACCAGGGATCGAACCCACAACCTAGGTATGTGCCCTGACTGGACTTGAACCTGCAACCTTTTGGTGTACAGTGCGACCCTTCAACCCACTGACCACTAGCCAGGGTGAAAGGCTGCTTTTTCTAACACTCTCCTTCGTAACTATATTTCAAAGGATAACTCTGAGATAGATATTGGACCATACCTGTGAGGAATGCAGACTAAACCAGTGAGGTTATCAGAAGCTAAGCTGGTCTTAACACTTTTCAGAATTAAAGATGAATTGTTCCTGCTGCCTCCAGAGCTATGAAAAGTTCTTAGAAATCCAAGCAGCATTCAAGGGGATAGAAGCTAATGTAGGCTGTCTCCCCAAAGGCTCAATAGAGCAGCAGTTATTGGCCAGCCTCCTTGAACTCTATTAGACTTCTTGATTCTGAAGGCAAAAGTACCAGGACATTTTTAGGTTCTCATTTTCCCACCCTTCCTTCAATAGTCACAGGTACAAAGGAACCAACCATTTTCCCATAACCTGGAGATGCTTTTCCAGTAAGAACGGAGAAGTATGTAATAGGGTAGGAGAAAGGAGAACATACAACAATAGAGGCAGGAGGTAATTCTTTCAAGGTGGGAGAAGTTGTTTGTCAATTTTGTAAAATACTACAAGCATGATGGAAGAGGATGAAGCCAAAGAAAAAAATCATTGAACAATTCAGCCTTTCAGGGGGGATTTTTGAATAGTGGTAGAGGTTGATGCCAGGACCTAACGAGGGAATGGAAAACAAAGAAGAGAGCTTGTGTACACCGCATTTTCCAACTCTTTTGGTAAAGACAATAAAAACTAGAGTGCTATCAAATGGATATCTTTCAAGAGAAGAAATATACAATGGAGGTTTTCCTATACTGCATATCACAGAGAGCTCAACCAGGCATTTAATTCTATTTTAAATATATAAATTACCATGAAATGCTTCTTCTTGATAATAATCATCTGGTAAAATGATTCACAGATAGTTGAAAACTATTGAAACAGTCTTTTCTTAAATACTAACAGGAAATGTCTTTTTTTAGTTTCTTAAAGGAAAAAACATGTATGTGGGGGGACAGTAAAAGCAAACATACCGCAATTCTCTAGAGAAAATTAATGGTTCAAAAGTCAGATGCCTGTATAAGGAGTGATGCTGACCTAAGAGGTGAACAAGAAAACTCCATTAGTATGGTTTCTTTCCTCTGAGCTGTAGTGCTCTGTCCCTTGAGAATGCTAAGGCAATTTTTACAGCATAAGGACTTCCCATTGCAGTTTTTTCAAATAAAGGCCCATCTGCTGTCCATCATGGCCTGATTCAAGTAATTCAGTGTCTCTCACTCAGACTTAAAGCCAAAGTCTGTGAGGCCACTGCAAGACACCATGTGGCACACCATCTACTGTAAGCTCATCTTCCCTTCAGTCATTGGGTTCAGAGAGCTGGGGTTACACAGATGACTCATCAAGTACTTAGGTTATAAGTAGTGTGTCTAAGACAAATTTCTCTGTTTTCCAGAGTTCTGGACTAGCCCTTTTCCTTTGATCTCCAAAAGTGTGGAGAAACTATGTACAATGATGCAGCTAGGACACAACGTTTCTTAGAAGACTCCCTTTCTAAGACACTAGTATTACTGGAAGAAAAAGACATTTTGTGAAGCCTGGAATAGCAAATGCTCAATTAGTAATTGCTAAATAAAACTACACTGTCAAAGACCAAATCTCCAAAGACTGCTTCTTCTCCATGAGCATGTTTCTCTGGATACCCAAAAAGCCTATTGCTATCTATCTATGTATCATTTTTATTCTAAGTCTTATCTAGTACAAAAACTCTGATGTAGATCTGCAAATAAGATATTCAGGAATAACTAATAATAGCTACGAAAACTGCCATGCAAAATCTTAAGCTTTTGGCAAGACATTGCATAACTCTCTCTTACTTAGCTTGGCAGATGGTAGTTATGTATTTACTAAAGGTTAGCACAGTGGTTGAGAGAGCAAGCTCAACATTCAGACCATCTGAGTTTGTACCACAGCTCCACTACTTACTAAGTATGTGACCTTGAGCAAACTATTTAACACATTTCGTACCGCTCAGGAGTTTTCTCGTGTTTCGCGTGCCATCTGTTAAGGACCGCTCACGAGTGTTCTCGTTTTTCACGCCCATGGAAAAAGGAGCGAATCTAGATACTTATGTAAATTTTGTTTGGTCCCTCTTCATAGAGGAAAATGTTTTACGCAGTACCATACGTTAAAAAAGTACTAGGAACTTTAATTGTTTAATTGTTTTTGTAAATAAAAATGTTATAATTATTGAAAAACAACACCTAAAGTGCATTATGATGATTTAAATAACGTGCAGTTTGCCCAAAAACGTGCGGTCCCTGGCGTATGTCTTAGAGATTTCTATGTGGTACGCAATGTGTTAACATCTATTAACCTCATTTGTAAATAGGGATAATATGTATCTTAGAAGGATGTTGTAAAAATTAGATAAGGTCTTAGGGGAGTACCTAACACACATCTATATATATAAAAGCCTAATATGCAAATTGTCCCCTCAGGAGTTCGACCAGGAGACCAGGAGTTTGATCACTTGCTATGATGTGTGCTGACCACTAAGGGGCAGCGTAGAACAAAGGAAGGCCCCAGCTGGCAGCCAGTAGTCAGGGAAGGGAGGCCCCAGTCAGCAGCTGGAAGGCCCTGATCAATCCTGATCTCCGGCCAGGCCTAGGGACCCTTCTTTTGCACGAATATCGTGCACCAGGCCTCTAGTAGTAAAATAAAGTTTAAAAAGTGATACTATTATTATTAAAAAAAATATTTTTCTTCCATTATTTTAGTAATTTCTTTTATGGCACCTTCTTACAGAACTTAGACTTTACTTTCTCAACCTCAATTTGGACTTGTCTCTGAGGAAATGTCAAATTCTGCCTCCAATTTTTAAAAAAAAAAAAACACAAATTACCAAACATTGTGCTTTATTAGGTTTGGGACACAGTATTTTCTTTTAAACAGAAAAAAAAGAGATATTCACTCTATATACCTTGGATTACAATCCCAAAGATTTGGCATCTTTCGGTTATTATAACAGCAGCAGCTAAAAAACTGGGTGGAAGAAAATGCTAAAAGAAGTAAATATTTCCTCCTTTCTAAGTGCCACTTATGGTGACTCGACATTCAGGTCTCATAATAATTCTTCTGATTTGCACAGTAGTTTGGCATTTTAAAAGCACTTTCTCATACTAACTTTCATTTTTTAAAATATTCATAACAATCCTTATGATATAAGCTATCACTTATCCTTTTTTAGATAAATAACTTGAGGCCACTGGAGGGCAAGATTTCATCTAGGGTCACACTGTTAGTGGTTGGTTGGACAAGAACTTAAACCAACACCTTCTGTCTCTAAGGCTAATGATGTCCTTTGAGATATTCCAAGCTCCCTCTAAAATACATTGAATAGCCAATAAGGATGATAGATGTATATACCTTAACTTTAAATCCTTTTGGAAAATTGAGACAGTTAAACAGTTGTGGCCAAATCAACCAATGCTCTTGTAGCATCCTAGGTCATTTACTGAAGGAGTCTTGAGTCAATTCCATAGTTCTCTATGTTTTATTGAGAATTCAAGGAAGGGGATTAATGAGCAGGTTCTTTACGTATTTAGAAAGTACTTCTCGGAGCACAAAGAAATATGAGAGATTGTAGTTTCTGAAACTACCACATACACTCAGTAATTATTCTCATCCTCACCCAGAACCAGTAGGTATAGCAGGCCTTTTTTCCATATCAAAAATTCCATCATCCAAAATACATTAAAACTATGCCTGAAGGATCAACATACTCCAATTAGTAATATTAGGATTCTTATACAAGTAAATTCTTATTTCTTAGTTATTACTGGATTGAAACCGGTTTACTGGATTGAAACTGGTTTACTGAAGGAAACTCCTATTGTATATCGACCTAATCCATTTAAAAACTCATATATTAATTTACTTTGACTACTGGCTACAAATTTCAGAGTAGAATGTATCGTCCTCATCCACTCTGAAGAGGCCAAGTGATTTCAAAGAAAAATTATGAGATTTGGAGATAGAGAGGCTAAGTATATATCCTAAATTTGCTATTTACTAGCCAAGAACTTTAAAAAGATCCTACTATACTTCAGCTTCTGTTGCATTGCTTAGAAAAGAACAATTATAATGAGATTTCATCTGGTAGCTATGCTTTCTGATTATTCAGCACTTTTTGAACACCCTTCCAAAGTTTGGGAAATTTCCAGCCTTATAGCCCAAAACCCTAACCCATTTGATATACATTTTTCTGATACTTTTGCTCTACAGTATTTTTTCACAAATATATGATTATATTATATACACAGTTTTTGGGGGTTTTTTGCTTAAAATCTTATATAATAAAGATGTAATATGCAAATGGTTGTTACACCATGAAGCGTAACCACTGACGATGTAACGACCAGATCAAGGATCAGCAAGAGGGTGGGGCAGTGAGCTACAAGCGGAGGGTGGAGAGCTACAGGAGGGGGGAGGACAGCAAGCTATGAGGGGAAGCGGGGGTGGGGAGGGGAGAGTTACAGGAGGGTGGGGCAGCAGGCAGAGAGCTACTGGAAGGCAGCAGTGAGCTACTGGCGAGCTATTGGCCCATGGATTTGTGCACAAGGCTATTAGTATATTATAATTATCTTACAAACATCTTTGTAAGTGTGCCATTAAATATTTTTCTCCTGCCTTTTTTATTTTATTTTAGGCAGTTGCCATGATTTAATAGTAAATTATCATTAATGGACACTAAGGTTGTTTCTTAAGTTGGGGTTATTATAAACAATATTTAACCATATGATTTAACTTATACATGAAATCCAAAGAACAAAATAAATTAATCAATAAATAAAAAATAAAAATAAAAAATAATAATTAAAAAATAAAGAAATAAATGAACAAACAAAACAAAAACAGACTCATAGATACAGATAACAAACAGGGTTGCTAGAAGGAAGGATTTTGAGGAGCTGGATAAAAAAAAGTGAAGGGATTAAGAAGTACAAATTGGTAGTTACAAAATAGCCATAGGGATGTAAATTCAACATATCAAATATAGTCAATAATATTGCAATAACTACATATGGTACCAGGTGGGTATTAGAATTATTGGGGGGACCACTTTGTAAATTACATTAATTGTCTAACCACCATGCTATACACCTGAAACTAATGTAAAATAATATTAAATAACAATTGTAATTGAAAAATAAAATATTAAGAAATTAAATAAATTTAGAAACAATAAACGAACAAACGAAACAGAAACAGACTCATAGATACAGATAACAAACAGGGTTGCCAGAGGGAAGAGGTTTGAGGGGCTGGGTAAAAAAAGTGAAGAGATGTAAATTCAGCATATGAAATATACAGGAGTAACATATTGTGCTAAATGTTATATCACTTAATGATAAGGCTATGTTATGAGAAATATGTCATTAGGCAATTTTGTCACTGTGTGAACATTACAGAGTGTACTTACACTCAAACCTACATGCTATAGCCTACTATATACCTAAGCTATATGGTATAGCCTACTGCTCCAAGGCTACAAACCTGTATAGAACTCTTACTGTAAAAAACAACATGAGATTAAATCAAGCACAAGATAAAATTATGCAAACAAGATACGATTAACACAAGATATCTAAGACTGCTGCAAGTATATCACAGCATACTGTTTTACAGAAAACATTTTTTATCCGTAGAAAGAGTACATGTACAATCCAAATAGTAATTAGTATAGTAAATACATAACCCATTACATAGTCATTTATTATCATTATCAAGTATTATGCACTGTATAGAATTGTATTGCTATAATTTTATATGACTGACAGCATAGGTTTGGTTTGTTTACACCACCATCACCACAAACACAGGAGTAATATGTTGTGCTAAATGTTATGACAGCTACAACATCATTAGATAATAGGAATTTCTCAGCTCCATTATAATGTTAAGGGTTCACCATTGTACATGCTGTTCGTCATTGACCAAAACATCATTATGTGGTGCATGACTGTACAATCTATGAAATATTGCCTAAATATAAGGTCCTCTAAATGGGATTGCTGTGTCAAAGAGTACAAGCATTTTAAGAATTTGATACATATATAGCTAAATTGCCTTTTAGAAAGATTATATCAGTTGACTCTCTTTCAAGAGTGTATAAGAGTGCCCATTTTCCTAACTATCACTGAATAAAAGCCATTTTTATTGCCAATTTGATAAATAAAAATGGATCTTTTTAATTTGTGCTTTTGGTAATTAGGGACGTATGTTTAATAATTTAATTCTTAATTAGCTACAAAACTCAGTCACTAACCGTACTGATACTGTATTACTAGTATTGAGAATTACCCTTATTCTTTAATCACAGAATTTCCTATGGATCTGGTAATATAATAAATAATATACTGCCATGGTTTGGATAGTTCTGATTATTATGCTTGAATACATATGATATGTAAGTGCAATTAAAAGGCCATTTATTCGGTACCCTCTCATCATGTTCTCTTCCTAAGGATGTGATTTCCACAAATACATGAAGGAAGCAGCAGAGACTGGCTAGTCACAAGAAGAGTATAGAAAGAGATAACCAAAGTGACACAGAACCAAATAACATCAAATCAACAAATATTTTTTGAAGTTCTCGTTTCCATTCTTAATTTCTATATTAATCTGCCTTATAGGCAGGATGCCAACAGGCAATCCTCTCTCAAAAATATTGCTAGGCTCTAATATGTCTGTAAATGCTGTCTTCAGACTCTTCCATTGCTGA
>NW_005355461.1:3656435-3656823 GCF_000412655.1 Myotis brandtii
GCTGGGGGCAGGCCCCCAGCAGGGACACACACACACACACACACACACACACACACACACACACACGGCGCCTGCTCCGAGCCTCTGCAGCACAGCTGGGGGCAGGCCCCCAACAGACACACACACACACAGACACACACATGGGGCACCTGCTCTGAGCCTCCATGGCACAGCTCGGGCCAGACCCCCAGTGGGGACACACACACACACACACACACACACACACACACACACGGAGCCTGCTCTGAGCCTCCGTGGCCAGACTGTGGCTTAGGCCGGCTACCCATGGGGAGCCGGCCTAAGCCATCAGTAGGACATCCCCTGAGGGCTCCAGGACTGTGAGAGGGGGCATGCTGGGCTGAAGGACTCCTCCCCCCTCCCCCCCCCC
>NW_005355461.1:3656835-3661280 GCF_000412655.1 Myotis brandtii
GGGCATGCTGGGCTGAAGGACCCCCCCCCCCTCCCCCCCCCCCAGTGCACGAATTTTGTGCGCTGGCTTCTAGTTAATCACATAAAATTATGTAACCTCCTGCTCGGTAGAGAAGCAAGAGGCAAAGTCTTCCTGCCTGGCATTTTCAATCTAGTCAAATTCAGTGCCATGATAGCAGCATTTACCAATCCCATTTCTGGTATAACAACCAGTAAGGAAATCTAAGTTTCTCTCAGAACCCAGATAGCATAGTGAATTCCCCATATCTTCACACATTTTTAAGCAATATTTTTACTATTATTCTAATTTTCAAAATACTATGCATTATAACCAGAATACAGAGACTTAAATCCAAATGTTGTATCAGCATATGGCAATATCACTTCATTGCATTATAAAATTAATTCTAAATTATGAAATTAAGATAAGAGTTGAGGAACCGCGCAGTGCAGTGATATCAGACAACCTGAGTTAAATTCTGTATTCACCACTCACTGCATGTGTGGCCGTGGCATATTTCTTAACACCTCTGTGCTTCATTTTCTTTGTGTGTAAAATGAAAATAAGTACTTTATAGGGTTGCTGCAAGGAGTGTATATGTTAATATGTGTAAAGCCCAATAGTGCCTACCACATAAGTACAATAAATTGAGCCTGTTATTATTACTATCATTATGAAGTAATAAAGAGATTGTTCATGAGCATTTAGGGGGAAATGATGATTATCAGTAGTAAAAATATATTTGTAATGAATTATCTTTTATTTTATACAACTACTAATTTGAAAATTTTATAAACCTCACCCATCTTTCTTCTTTTGAAGCTTTAGCTTTTACTTGTGGAAAACAAGTAAAGGAAAGGACTTCACTTCCATAATTTAAGAGATTTTTTAAAGGGACCTAGCAAAATATGTATTAATTCAATAATTAAGTTTGAAGTCTTTAACCCTGAAACACCTTGTTTCTTGCTTACTTATGACATACCATACAAGTTATGAAAGCATTCAGACTCGCATGAAAATGCCTCCAGGGTCTCCTAGAGTAAAGACCCCTCCAAGGAATCCAGACTCTGAGTAACTATTAAGAACAGACCAGCAATATTACACTATAATAAATGGCAATTGTCAATAAGAAGAAAAAAATAAAAGGGAGGTGGTGATATCTAAAGAGCAAGTATATTTTACTTTCTTGTTAGCTTTATATGTTAGATCTTGTCTTTTAACCTTTCCTATAGACTGGCTGTATTCAATGCCAACCTCACATATTCAAAGCACTGATGTCTAAATGGAAAGAAAGGTGTTTGTATATGCTTGTGTTGTGTGTATATGCTTGTGTTTGTGTGTATATGCTTGTGTTTGTGTTTTAAACAAAACCAGTGTTGTTGTTGTTTTGTTTTTGTTTACTCCCACAGAAATATGCTCCAACAACAGGATTGTTTTACTCACCCATTTGCTTCACTCTTGCCAGTAGCAAGTCTGCAACTTGCGCCATTTGGCAAGGATATTTATTACAGAGAAACCCAGACGCTGCATCAAGTGGTCACACACCACTTTGAATATTTCTATTGAACCAAAGATACAAAACTAGAAAATTATCAGACTATCTCATTAGATGGAAAGAAACCTTTTCAGTAATCCTGAGTATCTCCCTGAAGTCCCTTTTAAGGACTAAAAGTTACTGGATAGTTTAAGTTGTAATTATAAAAAACAGAAGTGCTATATTACCTGTCTTTCACCCTTGACTTTCCAAATGAACAACATAAAGACTCACCAGAAGGTTGATAACAGAGCTACCCTGGGACAATCACTATATCTATAGAATGTCCAATAACTTAAAAATTTGGGCACAACAAGTATATCTGGAATTGTCAAAGATCATGCAAGATCCATGAAACATAAGTGAATTTTAGGTTGGGGTTCTGCTCACTTTCCTTCTAAGTTATAAGAACAGGTCACTGAATCCCTGGCTTGAGCAGAAACTGCAGTTAACTTTATGTTTTGGACCTGATGCGAGGAGACTTTAACAGCACTTGAAGTAGAGCGCCCTGTATCCACTGCCCTTTATATAAGAGGCTATTTGGTTCCACTCCTAGGGATTGGCAATTTTACCAGTCATTTCACAATTCTAATGTATATTTCAAGTCATTTACTTAACCAAGTAATATGCTCTGTCAAAGGACTTCTTCCAAGACAAAGCAAAAAAAAAAAAAAAGTTCTTAATGTGGAACACAGAAAAAGTACTGCCCAAATGACAAATTACTAAAAGAAACAGGATTATTCCTCCCACACCTCCTTCCCACTTGATGGACCCAAGTTTCATTCAATTTGTGGTTACCTCAGAATACAACACAAAAGTTTAAATTATAAATCACAGCCCTACACAGAGCATCTGAACACATCAGTTCTTTTGAGAGCGGCATGTAGGAAGTCAAATACAGCCACAGCCCACTACAGAGTATTCCTTAAGGGTGGGGCACAGGACAAGTTAATTAAGGTCGCTGAAATTTTCATCTTTTACAGCAGACCAGAAACCAGATGGCTGACTTTCTGCAGAATTTCTGATAGGAATCCAGGAAAGCTGGTTTCAAGTTAGTTTCACATCTACTTAATAGCTGTAACCTTCTTATCCAGATGTTTACATGAACTCCACAATGAGTGCAACAAATCTGAGGTAGTTAATTTTACAAAGGCTCAGTATCTGAACATAAAAAGATTTTGAAATGACCACCGGCTGCAGTTTTTGTGGGTTTGTTTTTATGGTGTGTGTTTTTGTTTGTTTGTTGGTTTGGTTTGGTTTGGTTTGGTTTGGTTTGGTTTTGTATTGCAGAGTAATTATTATGAAAGATCTCTGCTGAATCTGCAGAGTAATTATTATGAAAGATCTCTGCTGAATCTAGTGCACACATTTATAACAATGAAAAACCCTCTAAATTCAATATACATAAAGAGCAGTTGTGGCACCTGAAACTTTCGTAGTACAACAGGGCTGATCACTTAGATGAAGTGGTCTGCTTCTGTTGTCGATCCAGCAAAGATCAGATGATGAATGGCTGTTGATGGTGGTTACCTGAGAATTGTTAGCAAAGACCATTTCTTAATTGTGTTATGTGTGGCTGCTTTTCTGACTTTCAAGCCCAGCATAATGGTTGTCTAGCTGAAGTTTAGGGGCCTGTTTTATTTAAACACTCATCCCTACCTCTAGTGTTGTGTCTTACTACTTCAAAGCTCTTCTCCATTTCCTTATCCCTAAGGGAAAATAAAAGTAATCAGTAAAAATTTCCTGAGGTTGTTCTTAAAATATTCTTCCTTGAGTTGGAAAAATAAAAAAAGCCACCCCTTAGAGGAATCTTGAGGGAGAGGCAGGAGGAGAAAACTAGTATATAAAATTCATATTAAAACATTTTTAAGGCTTCAATTGAACAGAAAACATAGAATACTGTAACTGAAGTTCTATGGTCCCATTTTCTGTGGTAGCAAATCTATTGTAGTGTTCAGTACTATTAACTACACACCTATTTTGGGACCAACTTGAAGACAACTGGAAAGTTAAAAAGCTAATAACCTGGTGATTCCTTCTACTCACTTTTACTGTTAGCAAATAATAAACAATACCTCTCTCTTTATGCATAAATAAGGGCAACGATTTTCTCACTCAAGTAAAGTTCTATTTATTATTCAGTGACTACTCCTCACTTCTACTTCAGGGGAGTGGATCAGATAAAGCAGGATGAGTGTGGTGAACCACTGCCCCTTATTTTGCAGGACGAGGCAGAGGAGCAAGTCCAAGTGGAGATTGAAATTCAAGCCAGCTGTGGTCCCAGAGTCAAAAAGGTCTCAAAAGTTACTTTACAAGTAACCCTCCCCCCCCCAAAAAAAAATAATAAAACACAATTATTTCACCCTACATCATTTACATATCTTCCTATTTTACATAATCTTAAAAATTCATGGCCATAAACAAAATGTGGATGTGCCATATGTGGTCATTTAACCCCAGGCAGCATTCATTTTAAGTGCCTGTTTCGGCTTTCTACATGCTTGGCAGTGGACTTCAGGGATGGGAACTATGTATAGCTGTATATTTCTAGCAGTTCTTGTGGTGTTTTCCTTGTTGGGGTTTCCGTGGCTCCAGTAGGCTGATACACACCACTAGTCATTGCTGGTTCCGGGGTTTCTGTAACAATTACAGAAGCAGGACGTGCTTGTACCCAAGCTGTTTTATTCCAGGGGCCTGAAGATTTTTCTGCACCACTACCACCTCCACCTCCACCTTCTTCCCAATTATAACCTGGATCTTCTCTTTTTTTCACTATCTTCTTCCTTTTCACTTATTTGCACTGCCTGAACTCTGAGGCCTCTATAATCAACCTCTTCTTGCTCAGATTCTTTCCATTAATTTTCATCCATCAGCACAGCCTTGGTGGAGGCTCCCTCACACCCTCTCCCCC
>NW_005355461.1:3661318-3665146 GCF_000412655.1 Myotis brandtii
GTGGGGCCAGCACCCCGCCTGCCCTGGCGCCAGCTCCACTGCCTGCTCGCTGCCAGTTGATTTGCTCCTTCTTCTTGTCCCTCTTGGGGAAGAAGTTGTCCAGGCTCCGCTCTTCCACTCCTCCGTCTGAGCCGTGGTCGCACCTCCTCCACCCCGTTTGGGGGGCCCTCAGCGGCATAGCCCTCCGGCTCTCTGTGCTCAAGCCCCTGGGCACCGGGACGCCTTAGCCACCCAAGGTCGCCCTCCCCTGCCGAAGAGTGTGTCACAACCTGATCTTTAATTAGATGAACTTCATATGAATTCTTAAAAAATCCTCAGCCATTTAATTAAATTCTGTTTTTTCCCCTTCATGTCTCTAGCCACCAAGTATCTACCAGCCTATCAGTGCTATGGATGGAGCTTGAGACAGTAATGAATTTGAGAACCTCCTAAGCACACTCACAAGCAATTCATCATAAAAGAATGAAATAGCCCCCAAAAGCGTCCGCATTTGGCACCTCCTCCACACAATCTTGTTCTTTAACTCCTTCTCCTAAAATAACTGAAGTCCAATGAGAGGTTTACTATCTCTTCCCCTTCCACTTCCTTCATTTAAGCAGGCTTATTTGGCCTCATACTCATCGATACAGCAAAAATAATTAATTATCTAAAAGCAAGATTAGATTGTGTCCAATGATATTGTCTCCATCCATCATAAAAGAAAATTGCAAATCCAGTTTACTGGCTATCATTTTCGAGTTTGTGCTGATCAAGAACAGGCTTTGAAATTCAGTGAATGTTCTTGTAAGCAGAGCTGGCAACATAATTGGTGAGGCCTAGCGTAAAATGAAAGCACAAAATCCCTTGTTCAAAATGCTAGGGAAAAAAGTGCTACTGAAAATACTGAAACATAAAGCTTCTCTTTTCTTCCATGATGTTTTATGGTGTTTATTTATTTGCTACTTAATGTCCTTCTAAGTTTAGAAAAATTAAAATTTTTAATTATTAGTATGAGTTTACTATTCATATTTATATTGTAGTAAGTGTTTAAATACAAGGGCATTTAAGAGGTATGTGGAATCACCAAAATTACACAATTCATACTTCACAGCTCCTACATGCATATGTATTTCATTCTTAGCAGAAGAGTGGAAATACTGCACAAAACTAACTCAACTGTTTTTAACTTCATTTCTTTGTACCAGCACATTTCACCAACACTGTCTACCTTTGGGTTACTAATAAATTTGGGAGGATTAGGAAAAAAAGGAATTATCCTTCCCTTTTTATATTATCACTAGAGGCCTGGTGCACAAAATTCATGCATAGTGGGGGTGTCCCTCAGCCCAGCCTACACCCTCTCCAATCTGGGATCCCTCTCACAATCCAGGACCACTGGCTCCTAACCGCTCGCCTGCCTGCCTGCCTGCCTGATTCCCCCTACCCCCTTCTGCCTGCCAGCCTCATTGCCACCTAACCGCTCCCCTGCCAGCCTGAATGACCTCTAACTGCTCCCCTGCCAACCTGATTACCTGCAACTGCCCTCCCCTGCCAGCCCGATCGCCCACAAATGCCCTCCCCTGCCGGCCCAATTGCCCCCAACTGCTCTCCCCTGCCTGCCTGATTGCCCCCAACTGCTCTCCCCTGCCTGCCCGATCGCCCCCAACTGCCCTCCCCTGCCACAACCCACCTCCTCCAACAAGACCCGCCTCCTCTGTGCCACGCAGAGCTGTGAGACCCTCAGCCTCACCGCGCGGAGCGGCCGCCGGGCCCCACCTCCACTGTGCGCATGGCCATCTTGTGGTGGCCATCTTTGTGGCGGCCATCATTGTGGTGGCCATCTTGTGATGACATCATACGTGAGGGCATGACGCTACCTAGGCTTTTATTACTATAGATTTCTAGCATAAGTAATTGGCGAACAGAAGGCCAAGAGAGGTTTCCACAATCATTTGTGTTTCTTAGAATGCCTTGCTTCCACATTCAAAGCAAATTTTGACTCAGAATAAAGTGTAGCCTTTCAGGCTGTCAGCACCTGAACTTAGTCATAGACATAACACCTCGTTTTTGAATCTCACCAAACTCCCATGCATTATGCATTCACTAGAATTCTGTGCTCATTGCACTGAGAGCATTTTATGTGAATGGAGTGGCAAGAAAAGATAGACACATATTAAATGTATCTCCTCTCCTAATGCACGTGCTCCATTGCCCCACTTACATAACACAAAATCAAAGATAAAATTATTAATAATTTCAAGACAGTGACAGTAGCACATTAAACCAAGCAGCCCTTTTGAGCACAGACCATAAAACTAGCCCTGCTTATGAGATGGGCTAGAACAGAAAAGCTTCATTCTTCTTTAATCAGAGGGAGGAACAGGAACTATGTTTACTGAACATTTACTATATCAGTGATGGTGAACCTATGACATGCGTGTTAGAGGTGACACGCAAACTCATTTTTTTGGTTGATTTTTCTTTGTTAAATGGCATTTAAATATATAAAATAAATGTCAAAAATATAAATCTTTGTTTTACTATGGTTGCAAATATCAAAAAATTTCTATATATGACACAGCACCAGAGTTAAGTCAGGGTTTTTCAAAATGTTGACACGCCAAGCTCAAAAGGATCGCCATCACTGTACTACAGGCTAAGAACCAGGTTAAATCCTTCACATACTAGTACACTACCTCATTTAATCATCAAATAACACTTTGGGGTATTTTTATCCTGATTTATAAATGGTGAAATTTGGGATTTTAGAGGGTGATTTGCCCAATATCTCTCATCTAAAAGGTGGTGGATTAGAGATTTTAATCCAGGTTTGGATGATCCCAAAGCTCATTACATCCCACTACCTCAAGAGCATTTAGTTCATACTTTAAATTACAAAATATTTTAAAATTATTCCTTGCATATCCTATATAATAAAAGCCTAATATGCAAATTGTCCCCTCAGGCGGTCGTTCAACTGGGAGTTCGACTGGGAGACCGGGAGTTTGACAGCTCCCTATGACATGCACTGACCACCAGGGAGCAGCACAGAACATAGCGGGTGTCAGCGATGCAGCACTGGCAGCAGACGGCAGTGGAGGTGCTGCCAGCCCCGATGGGCCCCAATGAGAGTGAGACCATGACAGGATGGTGAAGCAGGTGAGCGGGTGGCTCCAGGCCAAGGCGGGTACGATCGGGGGCCTGATTGCCCCGCCAATTGCCCCGCAGACCACGACCAGTGGCGGCAGGGGGACTGGGGGTGGCTGCAGGGAAGGGGGGGCTGGGGGGAGAAGTGGAGGGGCAGGGCCACCGCCCGCTTCCCAGGTGCTGAGGCAGAAAGGGCAATATTAAAATATTTCTTCTAATTATTTCCCTTTCAATGTGCACGAATCCATGCACTGGGCCACTAGTATAAATATATATGCTAATAAACCAAGTATAAATAAATAAAATAGCATGATTCACAAGCTATTAAAAATCTTATCTAGGCTTCCAGTTTAATATGACAGATTAAGTACACATTTACCTCCTCTACCTCCAAGGCTCCATTAAAATGATAATAATGTGTTTTTTTAAGATATAAACTTCCAACTACAAAGAGTAGAAAATGGAAGCTATTAGTGAATAAGCAATTCCAAAAATCAAAAGAAACAATTCACAAAGAAAAAAATGCAGTATATCCCTAACCGGTTTGGCTCAGTGGATAGAGTGTCGGCCTGCGGACTGAAGGGTCCCAGGTTCGATTCCAGTCAAGGGCATGTACCTTGGTTGCGGGCACATCCCCAGTAGGGGGTGTGCAGGAGGCAGCTGATTGATGTTTCTCTCTCATCGATGTTTCTAACTCTCTAT
>NW_005355461.1:3665461-3672211 GCF_000412655.1 Myotis brandtii
AAAAATATAAGTCTTTGTTTTACTATGGTTGCAAATATAAAAAAAATTTATATATTTGACACGGAACCAGAGTTAAGTTAGGGTTTTTTCAGAATGCTGACACGCCAAGCTCAAAAGGATCGCCATCACTGTACTACAGGCTAAGAACCAGGTTAAATCCTTCACATACTAGTACACTACCTCATTTAATCATCAAATAACACTTTGGGGTATTTTTATCCTGATTTATAAATGGTGAAATTTGGGATTTTAGAGGGTGATTTGCCCAATATCTCTCATCTAAAAGGTGGTGGATTAGAGATTTTAATCCAGGTTTGGATGATCCCAAAGCTCATTACATCCCACTACCTCAAGAGCATTTAGTTCATACTTTAAATTACAAAATATTTTAAAATTATTCCTTGCATATCCTATATAATAAAAGCCTAATATGCAAATTGTCCCCTCAGGCGGTCGTTCAACTGGGAGTTCGACTGGGAGACCGGGAGTTTGACAGCTCCCTATGACATGCACTGACCACCAGGGAGCAGCACAGAACATAGCGGGTGTCAGCGGATGCAGCACGGCAGCAGACGGCAGTGGAGGTGCTGCCAGCCCCGATGGGCCCCAATGAGAGTGAGACCATGACAGGATGGTGAAGCAGGTGAGCGGGTGGCTCCAGGCCAAGGCGGGTACGATCGGGGGCCTGATTGCCCCGCCAATTGCCCCGCAGACCACGACCAGTGGCGGCAGGGGGACTGGGGGTGGCTGCAGGGAAGGGGGGGCTGGGGGGAGAAGTGGAGGGGCAGGGCCACCGCCCGCTTCCCAGGTGCTGAGGCAGAAAGGGCAATATTAAAATATTTCTTCTAATTATTTCCCTTTCAATGTGCACGAATCCATGCACTGGGCCACTAGTATAAATATATATGCTAATAAACCAAGTATAAATAAATAAAATAGCATGATTCACAAGCTATTAAAAATCTTATCTAGGCTTCCAGTTTAATATGACAGATTAAGTACACATTTACCTCCTCTACCTCCAAGGCTCCATTAAAATGATAATAATGTGTTTTTTTAAGATATAAACTTCCAACTACAAAGAGTAGAAAATGGAAGCTATTAGTGAATAAGCAATTCCAAAAATCAAAAGAAACAATTCACAAAGAAAAAAATGCAGTATATCCCTAACCGGTTTGGCTCAGTGGATAGAGTGTCAGCCTGCGGACTGAGGGGTCCCGGGTTCGATTCCGATCAAGGGCATGTACCTTGGTTGTGGGCACATCCCCAGTGGAGGGTGTGCAGGAGGCAGCTGATCGATATTTCTCCCTCATCGATGTTTCTAACTCTCTATCCCTCTCCCTTTCTCTCTATAAAAAAATCAATAAAATATATATTTTTAAATGCAGTATAAATCCATTTATAACGTTAAAAAACAGGTAAAAGTAATCAGCGTTTAGGAATAATACATAGATAATATTTTTTAAGCAAAGGAATCATTAACACAACTTTCAGTATAGGAGCTACTTGTGATAAGGAGAACACAGGGGTTTCTATGGTGCTTTTTCCTTTCTTACCTAGGGTTGATAGGTACAGGGGTATTAATTTTTTTATACATTTATATATACAATGATTAATTTCTTCAAAAGATACTGCAGTCAGACAGTATGTACAAGGCAATATCAGATAAGAAAAACTCTTAGAAATTAAAATTTGATTGCCAAATAAAAGTTAAATAGAAAAATTAGAGAATAAATGTAAAGAAATCTCCCAGATTGCAACACATGGAGACTAAAACATGTGAGAAAAGATAAGAGATTCAAAGGATTATTCTAAGACATTTTACATCCAAAGAATTCCAGAAAAAGAGAAAAAAAAAGAAGGAAAAATTATCACAGAAGTGATAATATATCATTCCCATAAAGATAGATCCAGTCTTTAAACCCAAAGAACTCATTCTGTGTCCAGGACTTCAAAATGTTTTGGCAAAATGTCATATCTTTTGAGCATAAAGAAATGGTCCAAAAGCTACCAAGGAGAAAGGACAGCTTATCTGCAAGGGAATGAAAATCACAGATATTAGCCTTCTCAAGAAAACATAGGGTGTGGAAAGGCAATGGAACAAAGTCTTCAAACTTCCAAGGAAAGATGATTTTTTTCTCAGATTTCTATAGCCAACCTAATAATCACTCATGAGGAATAATGGAAGTATTTTCAAATATGCAAGGACCCAGAAGTTTACCTTAAATGCACCCTTGCTTAGGAATGCACCTGTACTTTAAGAAAATACGGAAGCATTCTATCAAAACATAAAAGAAGGTCACCTATGCCCTGGCCGGTTTGGCTCAGTGGATAGAGTGTCGGCCTGCGGACTGAAGGGTCCCAGGTTCGATTCCAGTCAAGGGCATGTACCTTGGTTGCGGGCACATCCCCAGTAGGGGGTGTGCAGGAGGTAGCTGATCAATGTTTCTCTCTCATCGATGTTTCTGACTCTCTATCTCTCTCCCTTCCTCTCTGTAAAAAATCAATAAAATATATTAAAAAAAAAAGAAGGTCACCTAGGCCCCCAAAATCAGTGATTCCCAACTCAAGATAGCAGTGAAGGGAAATTCCAGAATGACAGCCATATGACTGTCTTAGAGAGAGTCCTAGTAAAGATTGGAGCCAGGAGAGAGAGGGTTAGGTTAGAAAGACTCAGAGAAAAGATGAGAATTAATAGAATAGATAATATGGTTGTGAGTTTGAAAAAGTTTGAGGATAAAACAAAGGCATTGGTGAAGTGTAGAAAGGAGAATCTATTTGAACTTGACACCGAGAACATTCTCCATTGAGTGGCACAGTGGTAATAACTTGTATCCTACAGACAAGAAAAGTCACTGGCATTTTGTATTTTGCTCTGCAGTGACCAATAGGCATGTGTGCTTATATGAGCTCTGGCCCTCTAGGAAGCAGTGATCAAGGCAGAGTAAGAAGTGCAAGAGATTTACTGGGTAAGGATGCCTGTGTAAGATAAAGGGGAGAGGGAGTAGGAATAGGCCGCAAAAGCTTTCAATGCTCAATGTACATCTGACATCTGCAAAAGGAAAGGAAGAAAGAAGGAGGCTTGGGTAGGAAGAACCACTCTAAAAAAACTCTCAGCCAGCCCAACAGGGAGCTATAAAGCCAAAAATTGCCCTTTTCATAAGCCTTATATTGAGCAGCAATGGCTAGCACCTAGAACCCCCACCATGCTCAATCATTGGCTCGATTTGCCCAGAGACAGTCAGAGAGAGCATGTTCTCTATTTGAATACTTACTTTGATGGACCTCAAAGGTGCTACAACTGACTGCACTTCTTGCTGCAGAAGCTCTCTTAAAAAGAGACTTGATTCTATTTTGTTAGCTTATTTTGTTCATTAGATTCTACATATTTGTGAAATCATATCATATTTGTCTTTCCCTTACTGGCTTATTTCATTTAGCATAATACTCTCCAGATCCATCAATGCTATTGCAAAAGGTAAAATTTCCTTCTTTTTCACAACCGAGTACTATTTCATTGTACAAATATACCACAGCTTTCTTATCCACTCATCTACTGATGGGCACTTGGGCTGCTTCCAGATCTTGGCTATGAAACCTATATAATTTTGTTAACCAATGTTATCCCAATAAATTAAATAGAGAGAGAGAGAGAGAGAGAGAGAGAGACCTGAGTGGCATAGCACACTTCTGCCAATATATGTAACACACTCACCCAGACCTCAAAGGACATCACCTCAAGCCTTTAACCAATTACTATATTACATCAAAATCCATTTATTTTAGTGATATGCACTCCTTTAAACCAGGTCCAGATGTGGTTTAGTCATTTATGCCTCCTCCACCTACCAAAAAAAGGACAGTCATCTTAACCAATATACCCAATGGTAGAAGAGTGCAAGGTAACTACAATAAAAGCTACCCAGTTAACTAATATCTGCAGTTATATGGAATACACTTCATGTGGGAAAACTGCATGCAGGTTGCTCATATAGCTTATTTTTTCTAAATGACATTTGAATAAAGATGGTCATGGTGCTGGGGGCCTCTTGGCATCATCAAGGATAACTGCCACTGGTCTCCCTTGTGTCCTTAATTTCTTGTTCCTCCCATGGGGGCAGTTATATTCTGCATCAAGCTTTAGGAGAGGAAACAAAGGCAGGCTCAGGGGCAAAAAGGATTCAGGATAATAAATAAACTAGATTGAAAGCCTTACATATAGGTAATTATGGATCTTTATAATTATTTAATATAGGGCACATTTTTATGAGATAAAACTTACATAATGTGTATTCTTAAATTAAAAATTAATCTTAAATTTGAAAAAAAACATATGGGCCCATATTGTGAAAATTCCCAGAGCTCATAAGTGTCTCCATTAACCAATCTAGAAGACTTCAGTTCTGCTATCCACCTGTCTATTTTCCTCACAGGCCTCTGCTTTTGCCCTCTGGGGGTTTCTTTCTTGTCCATTATCCTCCGTGGACACAACTGAAGTGAAGCTGCACAGCTTTCACAACCTACTTTCCACCAATGTAGGTTTGCAGATTTGCAAGTTGCTTTTGTGGTTAAAAAAAAATAATAATAAATCAAAGGCTTTTGTAGGCTTGGCATGTGGATTATTTGGCAATAACATTCCCTCAAAAACTTACTAGGCTTAAGTCTTTTACTTTTCAAGGGATAAGCACAAAGATTTCTTCACCAGATCATTCCAAGACTTGAGGACGGACATTTTAGTCACCACCTCTCTACTCTGCCTACAACACTCTCCGGCAGTTACTGGAAGCCAGCCGAGACTTGGATAGAAGGGCAACACTCTTGATTGCCTCTTTGCAGCTAGACTGGTTCCCACAGTCTGACAGGGGTGCTTGAAAAGATTTGGGGCCTTATTCTTATCTTTGCTAAAACTGACAGTTGTATAATTGCTTGAATTTGGATTATAAAATTAATTGACTTTTTCAGCTCTTTAAGGGCCCAAATTACCAAGACCACAGTCTTCTGAGATTGCCTCAGACACTGAATCCCTCATCAGAGTTATATTTCCTTCCGTTTCCACTTGCAAACTAGCTGAATCTAGCCTGAGCCTCTTCTGATGTAGGACCTTTTAAACCAGGTATGAGGCAACCAACAGACATTGAATTTTCCCATCATTTTCCCTGGAGTTATTGGCTCATTTGGTCCATAATCTGCCTGTCCAGGTATATTTGCCACTGTTTTGCCACACCATTACAAGAAAAAGTAACTCCCTTTACATTCTGTAATGTCTGTATACTTGAAATTATCAAACAAATGCATCTAAGTTTCTGTTATGTGCAGTACTCTACTTTCACATACCAAATTTTATATTCGTTATGATATAGGTTCAGCTGCATAAAACACAAATCTGAGTTAACATACTTTTTAAAATATAGAAGGTAATTTCTCTCACCCATACAGCAGCAGGATAAAAGAAGGGGGAATAAGCAGCACAGCCCCTTCTTTTAAGGACAAGTCTTTGAAAGTATCTATCATATATCATTTTCCCTCACAACCCCAGGCTAGAACATACTACATGACCTCAGTTTAGTGAACGGAAAGCTAGGGAATAAATGGCCGTGTACGCCACTAAGAAATCCCAGGGACCTCCTGCTGGAGAGAGAGAGAGAAGGGAACTCAAAGACAACCAGTCTCCTCTGCCACTCTTCCCCAAGTCTTGCCCCTACTCAATGGCTAATATACAGACTATTTCTCCTAAGACAGAATTTACTTCACCAAGACTGATGATAAATTCTTACTGACCGTGCTGTAATCTATGCTCTGATTTTCAAGGCTCCTTAATTATACTTCTTTCAAAGCCAAGCTCAAATATGATATTTAAAAAAAACAAAAAACAAAAAAACACCTCAGGCTGTTCCAGACTGACCTCTCCATTCTTTGCACTCTCAGCAATGAAGTTTAGCATTTGACTATTCTCTAATTTTTAGTGTGTACATGTTTTGTCTATAAAAAATGATGCTGTGCTCATTACAAGAAAGCTCCATGATTTAACACCCCCTATTTTTGCCCCACAACATATATTAAACTGTTAATAACATAGAGAGCACCAAACAAATCATGATTGATGGATCAAAATCCTGTCATTAAACACACAAGAATTATAAGGAAAATAACTTAAAAGCACAACAAATAATCTTTATTTTCTCTGATGCCATGGTCTGGTAAATGAATTGTTTGGATTTCTCTTATGAGTAATTTTCCAAGAGTTTACAAAAACATTTTTTCTCTTTAAAACATATTTCTTCTTATTAAAGTATTATAAAATACTAACATATTATAAAAATAGCAAAATACTACAAACTCTAAATAGGGAAGTAAAATTATCTATAATCCCTATAAGAATAGATTACACCTATTAATATTTTAGTATATAATCTTCAATGAAATATATGATTTCAAACACATTTCAATGAGAATTACATACACAGGGATTGAATTTTCAGAAAACTATTATCTTAAACTAGAGGCCCGGTGCACAAAAATTTGTGCACTCGGGGGGAGAGGGGGTCTCTGAGCCCGGCCTGTGCCCTCTCGCAGTCTGGGACCGCTCGGGAGATAATGACCTGCTGGCTTAGGCCTGCTCCTGGGTGGCAGAGGGCAGGCCCAATCCCTAGGTGCAGCCCCTGGTCGGGCTCAGAGCAGGGCCAATTGGGGAGTTGGGGCGCTGCCCCCTGTCATGCACAGAGCAGGGCGGATTGGAAGGTTGCGATGCCA
>NW_005355461.1:3673156-3676708 GCF_000412655.1 Myotis brandtii
GGAGGCATATTACCCTTTTACTATATAGGATAGAAGCCTGGTGCACGGGTGGGGGCCGGCTGGTTTGCCCTGAAGGGTGTCCTGGATCAGGGTGGGGGTCCCCACTGGGGTGCCTGGCCAGTCTGGTTGAGGGGCTGAGGGCCGTTTTCAGGCTGGCGGGTGACTGAAGCTCCCAACCTGTCCTTTTTTCCTTTTTTTTTAATTCTGGGCCAGCTTTAGCTCTGAGGCTCTGCTCCAGCTATGAGACCTCCGCTGCTGAAAGCAGGTTTCTGGCCTTTGTTTATCTTCTGTATTTGAAACAATGTTGCCGTCCTGCTGGCTGAAGCCCGAGGTTTTGTTTAGCTTCTATATTTGTTACAATGTTGCTTAGAGTGCAGCTGAGAGGCCGGCAAGGCAGGCGGGGAACGTTGGAGTCCTCCGTCACTGAAGCAAGCAAGCCTCCCTGTTCGCGTCAGCTGCCTGGTTGCCGGCCGCCATCTTGGTTGGCAGTTAATTTGCATATCTCACTGACTAGCCAATGGGAAGGGTAGCGGCTGTACGGCTAATTACCATGTTTCTCTTTTATTAGATAGGATAGACTTAATGATCTTCCTTATTTGTATCTCACAGGACTTCATCAAGTCTGCTGACATTCTTCTCTCTACACTACTTTCAGCACGGCATGTATTTAAGTTTATTTTATGCTTTCAGGATTTACTATAGACATATGCTTGGCTTTCAGCGGTATGGTGACATATCACACCATCTACAGTCATAAAACAAAGCATATGGTATTTTTATGTGTTTCTTTTTTTATTCTATGGGTTATAAACATTGTTTTTAAGAAAAAAAAGATACCTACACTATAAACTTATTTTTATATATGCTTCAATATATTTTATGGTCTTCACAATTCTTGGCAAGAGACAACAAGATATATTCTCTCAACTTTCAAATAAAATTTCCCAAAGATACATTCTCCCTTTAGGATGTTAATCATTAAATTATATTGACCTCTTCTTATCTATCTATATCACAGAGTGATGATAAAAATAAATGGCAAAATAAATTGAAAAAAATTCAAACTTTTGAAAAGAATAGTGTTCTATCAAGGTGAAGAACTATTTTATTTACAAATTCAACATTTCTTTTGAAACAGAAATCACCCTACCATTATATTGTGTATATATGCATATATTTCTCAAATCATTATTTTCCACATCAATAAAAATCAAGTCATTGATTGATTTTCTTTTCTGTGTATGGGGCTCCAAAATCCAAAGTATTTCACTACAATGATCTCCTCTCTATATTGAAAAATAATGCATCCCAGTGAGAATGAATGACCATCTTCTTGTTTAAAAGAGGGGAAATTACAGACTAGGCAACAGAATTGCAAAAATAAACACTAGGTCTGACATAAAATCAGGAGGTACTATCCTAATAAATAGCTCCATTCCTTTATTTTTGTGTTATCAAACTGTTATTGCTAACTTAATATTTTTCATATAGGCATTTGGCAGTTTAGAAAACCAGAGAAAGAACTGACTCTTAAACAAAAGTGAATAATTATTAAATTCAGATAATATGTATATGGATGGTTATTTTATTACTCACTAATTTTCAAGTTCTTTAAATTGTCATAATAAAAAAGCTGCTCTATCCCAAGGTTTCAATCACTTCCATTTCACCAGCTAGTAGCCCTTTGTTAGCCAGAATTAGGACCAGCAAAGCAATTCTATCACTCATATCTTTTAAAAATGACTTGACAGAATAGTGTCTGATTTTAACTGCATAAGCCAACTAATAGATGTCCAGATAAGAAAAAGTCCTGCTTTCATTATCTCTTAGTTCTGTGCAATTTCTGTGATCTATTTTAAGCACATACATTCATTTGCCCAAGAGGTCTTTAATACTCTCCAACAATATCATTAATGTCCATTCCCCAAAAGGATTTCCTGGGTGCATCTGCTTTCAGGTTTTTAGATTTCTATAGAAGAATATATCATTTTTATGGATATTATATATCTTCTTGCCTCATTATATGGCATTTTTTGATAGTCATACTGATGAAAAAGAAGGGCAAAATAGAGATTTTTATCATTTGAGTTAAACTGGCCACTCAAGCCATGGCTGTTGTTACTCAGTGGTTAGAATGTTGGCCTATGCATTGAAGAGTCATGGGTTCAATTCCCAGTCAAGGGCACATACCTGAGTTGCAGGTTCCATCCCTAGCCTGGCCTGGGCATGTGCAGGAGGCAACCAACTGATATGTCTCTCTTACATCAATGTCTCTCTCTCTCTCTCTCTCTCTCTCTCTCCCCCCATTCCTCCTCCTCCTCCCTCCCTCCCTTCCAGTCTCTCTAAAAAAAAGAAAATCAATGGCAAAAATATCTTTGGGTGAGGATTAACAAATAATCTATGATAATAAAAGCATAATATGCTAATTAAACCAGACGACCTTCCAGACGAAGCCAGGGCTGGGAGAGAAGCCCAGGTCCTGGGTGCCAGAGGGAAGCTGGTGCCAGCAGCCAGGGAAAGGAAGGCCTACTCTTACACGAATTCTGTACATCGTGCTTCTAGTAATAATAATAAAAAATAAATTGGCCACTCACTCAAAGAGTACCCTACACCTCAGATTAATCTTGAAACTAATTTTAAATGATAGCTAATATTTGCAGAGCACTATTTTCCTAACCCTAGGCTAAGTAATTAGTTGCATCTTCTTATTTAATTCTCATAATAATAATGACACTATGTTTATTATATCTATAGAGAAAATCTACCTGTTTTTCAGAGAACTGATGCCATGCAATGCAAGGAATATCACCTACAAGACTGTTAATAAGGCACGCACAGCACAATCAGTCTCTCCATATGATCTTCCCTTGACTAGAATGCAACTGAAAACAACATAAAGAGAAAGAAATTTGAAGTCACCTTTCTATTCTGCCTATCTCAGGCTGCTAGAAATATACATGTCAATGCTCTGAGCCATTCATGAAACTTAGCTGTAGTTTTAAGGCTGGCCTGTAGACTTTTACAAAATAAACATCCCATAATTTTTCTAGGCCTTAACATCAAAAAGTCCTGTATGCTGAAAGAGGAAAAACCCTCTTCTCCTTTGCATCAGCTATGCCTACTTCCTAAGCCTCTGGGCCCTGCTGTCATCTTCTGAGGCCCCAGTTGGCCCAAAACGCTGCTAAAGCCACAGACTGTATCGATCAAGATTAAGCTGCAACAGCTGTACTAGTACACGCTTAGGCTGAGATTCTATTGCTGTTGCTGTGGTCAGAGTTTAATGAGACACACCCCAACCCCTTTCACCTGCTGCCATCACCTTGCTGTGGTCTGCATTACAGGCCCTTATACTTGCTGAATCCTTTATATTCACCAAAGATGAAACTCCCATCTTTACTGAACATCTTGCTTTTGATTTAGATAAGGACTGAGAAGTGTTTAAGGCAAGGTTGGCCCATATTAAAATGACACACACTCTCTCTCTCTCTCTCTCTCTCTCTCTCTATATATATATATATATATATATATATACACACATACATATATATATAT
>NW_005355461.1:3676976-3678412 GCF_000412655.1 Myotis brandtii
TATTTAGGTGCTCCTACATTGGGTACATATATGTTTACCAGGGTTATATCCAATTGTTGGATTGATCCCTTTAGTATTATGTAGTAAGCTTTGTTGTCTCTTGTGATGGCTTTCATTTTGAAGTCTAATTTGCCTACAAACGTCAGGTGGTCATAATAATCTGGTCACTATATATATATCCCACATTCAAAGGCTGTTAAATTGCATTGTTTACCCATATCTTCGGAAAAAAATCACTTCTACTATCGTGGTAAACAACCTGCTTCCCTATTTATAATGGTCTAGCCCTCTAGCAACTTCAGTGCGAAATTATAGCTGATTTGCCTACAAAGGTCAGGGGGTCATAATAATCTGGCCACTCAGTGTATATTTAGGTGCTCCTATGTTGGCTGCAATATGTTTACTAGGGTTATATCCTCTTGTTGGATCCCTTTAGTATTATGTAGTAATCTTTGTTGTCTCTTGTGATGGCCTTCATTTTGAAGTCTATTTTGTCAGATATAAGTATTGCTACTCCAGCTTTTTTTTCTTTTCCATTTGCATGGAAATATTTTTCCATCCCTTCACTCTCATCTTGGGTGTGTCTTTTGTTTTGAGGTGGGTCTCTTGGAGACAGCATATAGTTGGGTCATGTTTTTGTATCCATTCAGCTACCCTATACCTTTTGATTAGAGCATTTAATCGATTTACATTTAGGGTTATTGTTGATAGGCACTTATTTATCGCCATTTTAATTCTGTACGGCTGGGTTTCTCTGTTTCTTCTCATTACAGCAATCCCTTTAGCAGTTCTTGTAATTCTGGCTTGGTGGTGATGTACCCCTTTAGCCCTTTTTTTTGTCTAGGAAGCTCTTTATTTGACTGTCTATTTTGAATGATCGCCTTACTAGAAATAGTAATCATGTTCTCAGATCCTTGCTTTCCATTACTTTGAGTACTTTATTCCATTCCCTTCTGGTCTGTAGAGTTTTTGATGAGAAATCAGATGTCAGCCTTATAGGAACTCCTTTGTAGGTAACAGTTTTCTTTTCTCTTGCTGCCTTTAAGATTCTCTCTTTGTCTTTAATTTTTGGCATTTTAATTATGATGTGTCTGGGCGTGGGCCTGTTTGGGTTCTTCTTGTTTGAGGTACTCTGTGCCTCTTGTTCTTGTGTGACTTTTTCCTTTACCAGGCTAGGGAAGTTTTCTACCATTATTTCTTGAAACACCTTCTCTATTCCTTTCTCCCTTTCTGCCTCTTCTGGCACACCTACTATTCTAATATTGTTACGTTTCACATTGTCCCACAGCTCCCTTAAATTGTCCTCCTGTTTTTTAATTGGTTTTTCTTTTTGGTTCTCTAATTGAGTGATATTTTCAACTCTGTCTTCTAATTCACTGATTTGATCCTCAGTTTCCCCTAATCTGCTGTATATTCCTTCCAATGTGTTCTTCATT
>NW_005355461.1:3678714-3685362 GCF_000412655.1 Myotis brandtii
CAGTGTTAAAGGCTGTTTCTGACTAATTGGATCAGGTAAAGTCTCAAAGCCTCCAGAGACCGCCTCTGTCTACAGACTAATAGTATTCTGACTTGAGTTGCCCTCAGGCAATCGTCCTCAGGTGAGGCAAGAGTTTTTTCCAACAGGGTGGGGCAGTTGCTTCTGTCTGGAGCTAATTATTATTTTTAACCTCTTAAGTGGCCTCAGAGCAAGGTGTTTTCCAATAGGGTATGTCAACTGTCTTCCCCCCAGGCAAGGCAAATGTCTATGTGGAAAAGATGTCCTCCGCTGCTTGAGGGAATGATTCAGCCCAGGAAACTTAGGGTGTCTGCTTTCTGAGCTCTATCCCCCAAGTCCCCAGTCCTGACTTCTGCTCTCACAGCTCCAGCCCACTTCGCCCTCCCTCTGCTGGAGCACATGGTGGGTGGCTCCACCAGAAATTTTGTGTTTTGTTCTTTAAGAGGGTGCCTGAATTTTCAGCTGTTAATCCACGGCAGACAGCACCCTGCTGCTTTTCACATCCAGATGTTATGTGGGTACCCTCCTCAGTTTTGGTGCTCTCTGCTGGGGGTCCCAGCTTGGGTTGGGGATTAGATCCCAGAGTTCTCAGTGGCAACCCCCCACAGCTGAGATATCTCTCCAGGATTTCAGTTGCTGTTCTTGGGGATTCATCCTGCCTTTCACACCTCTGCCCCTCATGCCAGCCTCTATGCAGTCTCCACTTTCGGTCCTTGGGTATCAGAGTTATCTCCTGCGAGTTTTCCGTGGATTGTTTGGGAAGTTTTTCTGTATTTTAGTTGTAATACCAGTTTGTTCCTGGGAGTATGTCCGTGCAGCATCCACTTATTTTGCTGCCATTTTTAATCCTCAATCCTCTGGTACTTTAAACCTCAGATTTTTTTTCTCTTCCACAATCACCGATATACCAGTGTATATACTCTTTAAAGTGAGTTTAAACCTAATTGTGGAGAGAAATCCGTCGTGTTTACAGTCCTAGGGATTATAAAGGTCATGGACACCTGGGGGTGGGGAAGCTTGGGCCATCTTAAAATTCTGCCCACCAGAATATCAATGTCTATCTCTGTTTCTATCTAGCTCTAGCTCTAGCTCTACCTAATCTAGGATACATGTATTAATAGATAGGCATTCAGAGTATTTATTCCCACACCAGGTGCATGTTCAAATATGTGTCTACTGGAATTTCTACTGGTAATTTCCAACTCTAGGCCAGGCAGCCTGTGGAATGCTAGATAATGGAATAGTGTCATTGCTGCCAAGCATGTCTCTATAACGTCCTCGCCTACTTGCAACCTCTCATGATAATGTAAGTGGGGAAATACAACAGGGAGTGATGCACATGCAGCGATAATAAGAGTTGCAAAGTCATATAAAAATTAGAATCACTATCAGGATCAGAATGAAAATGAGGAAGACAGATTTTTGTTCCTGTGTAGTTGTTGCAGGGATGGGGGATGGCAGAGAAAGAGCAAATGTCTTAAGAGAAACAAATGGCCTTCTATTGTCTTTACCCTTTCAGGTTTTTGCCTGCATTGGGCAAAATTTTCCAGATAATTTGGCAGAATTGGAATGAATTTGGCCAGCATATGCCACCATTATTGGAATGAATTGAGCCAACATATGCCACAGTGGAAGCCAGACTCCCTGATCAGTTTAAGGCTGTTTGAAGCTGGCTTGAGAGGAGGGTGGAGGGGCTGAGTTACTAACCTCTCCAGATCTCCCTTCGCCCGGGCTGTCATCTCCTCCTAACTGTTCTCTCATCTCTGAGTCACTGATGGTGAGTGACAGCTGGAGTAAATAGGAAGTTCCTCCCACCTGCTGTCCAAACTCCCCTTAGGCTACCAGAAAAAAAAATAAAGAAAAAAAATAAAGTGAGTTTAAACAGAATAATGTGCAAGTCTGAAAATGATCTCTGAGATGACTGTTTTGATTTCCCTAAAACAGAAGACACTTACCATTAATACTCCAGCACCAGGCTAAATGTACATCTGGGACTGCCATATAAAACCTTACCTCTCTGGCCTTAGTTTCACATTATTTTCCTGTGGCAGAGAAAATGGATATCTAAAATGCAATTTTTCCCTAGAGATAACATTTTATGTACTATTTATTAAACCTACGTTGTGTGTCAGGAATCTAAAAGAACACACAAAAACGGCCTCTTTATAAAACAGTCTTTTCAATTACTTCTCAGCATAATACCTTTCTAACTCTTCCAGAGGCAGTAAAGTCCAAGGACTAGAGTTTCCTAGAAGTGTCATTACTGCTGCTAGGCAACAATGAACCTGCTCACAGGGTTTTTCTATAGTCTCTCCTTGTTGTACTATATTTTATTTCCTTCCCTTATGGGACATTTCCCTCACAGTCCTTTCCTATCCTGTTGATTTAAGAGAGAAAACCCCAGCCCTTAGACTTTGGTTCCCTTTACTTACAAATGGATGAGGCTGACTGCCCACCTCTTTAATAAAATGACACACAAATACCCATACTTATCAAAATATTTCTAATAGTAACCTGCTAAGGAGTCTAAAATTTCAGCATCTAGAGTCATTCCTTTGAATTAAGAATTTCACCAGAATGTTTCTGTTAAAGTTCAATTGATACCTGGAAAAAGCAATATAATCTATATAACCTGAAACAGGAAATATTTAAATACTAATATCTCCTCTACTCTTTCCTGAATTTCTTTAAGATATGCAGACAAGGTCAATGCTGGTTAGGGGGCTTATCTTCTTGTCACGTGTTGGGGGATCACATACTCAGTTTATACACCAAACAGGAAGTGACCATTTTCACCAGGAGAGATTTAAACAATCTTCCCACTGACCCAGGGCCTAATTATAGCAGACAATGTAGATCATGATAGAACACAGAAAATGCAGCCATTAGTGAGAGGAGGAAGAATCAAGACAAAAAGCAACCCATAAATCTATTTTACATTAACAGAGAACTTAGCTGCCTAAAATTCTCCCACCATACTAATAAAAGTTAAAAAAAATCTGCCCTAGCTGATTTGGCTTAGTGGATAGAGCATCGGCCTGTGGACTGAAGGAACCCGGGTTTGATTCCAGTCAAGGGCACATGCCCGGGTTGCAGGCTTGATCCCCAGTAGGGGGAGGCCAATCAATGATTCTTTCATCATTGATGTTTCTATCTCTCTCCCTCTTCCTTTATCTCTGAAATCAATAAAAATATATATTTTTAAAAGTTGAAAAATCTTCATCATTCAAAGTTAATGACACACTCAGAGAAGAGCAAGAGAGAGGGGGATACCTGAGAAATCACATGCTTACACAAAGCAGTTTCATGATGAGGCAAGGTGGAAGATATAGACTGTGTTGTGAACATATCTGAAGTTCTTTGGTGTTATAATTAAATAAGAGCTAGCAAAAGCTTTACATGAACATATTAATAGAAAAACAGAGGAAAGGAGCATGGAAAACAAATAACTGATGAAGAAAATTCATACTAATGTTTCCATGTAACAGGTAAAAATTGTAACCAAATATAAACCATAGATATAAAACACTCAGTAAAACAAATGTCTCTATAAAATGGACTTCAAAAAACAGAATTATGCAAAATCAAGGAAGACATAGTAACACAACACAATTAGTTAAAGATAAGCTTGCAAATGCACTAAAGAAGTGAGAAAGAAAAATAAAGCCATTCCAAAAATTAAGACCACAGAAGTCATGAAAAAAGAATGCAGACACATGGAAGAATATTTTTTTTAAGAAACTGAAGTGAAAATGATCAAAAGATCATTTAAAGATCAAAGTGAAAATAACAGCTAAAGAAGGTAAAGAAAATGGAGGAAATGCAGCTTTACATATGGGCATACCTTGTTTTATTGCACTTTGTTTTATTGTGCTTCCCAGATATTGTGGGTTTGTTATTATGGCAACTTCATATTGAGCAAGTCTATCGCTGCCATTTTTTTAAGCAGCATTTGCTCACTTCATGTCAATGTGTCACATTTTGGTAATACTTAAAATATTCCCAAAATTTCATTGCTATTATATTTGTCATACTGATCTTTGATATTACTAGTGTAATTATTTAGGAGAACCACAAATCATGCTAATTAAGACAGCAAACATAATCCATAAATGTTGTATGTGTTCTGAATGCTCCACCAATTAGTTATTCCCCATCTCTCTCCCTTTCCTTGGGCCTCCCAATTCCCTGAGATACAATATTAAAATTAGGTCAGTTAATAACTTACAGTCTTGCTCTGACCGGTTTGGCTCACTGGATAGAGCGTCGGATTGCAGACTGAAGGGTCCCAGGTTCGATTCCAGTCAAGGGCACGTACCTTGGTTGCGGGCCCATCCCCAGTGGGGGATGTGCAGGAGGCAGCTGATCGATGTTTCTCTCTCATCGATGTTTCTAGCTCTCTACTCTCCCTTCCTCTCTGTGAAAAAAATCAATAAAATATATTTTTTAAAAAAATAACTTACTGTCTCTAAGTGTTCAGATTAAAGAAGAGTTGTACATCTCTCATTTTAAATCAAAAGTTAGAAATGATTGAGTGTAATGAGGAAGGTTGAGATAGGCCTCTTATACCAGTTAGCTGAATTGTGAATGCAAAGGAAAAGTTCTTGAAGGAAATTAAAAGTGTTACTCCAGTGAACATATAAACTATAAGAAAGCAAACAAGCCTTATTACTGATATGGAGAAAGTTCTAGTGGTCCAGGTGGAAGATCAAACCTGCCACACAACATTTCCTTAAGCCTAAACCTAATCCAGAGCAAGGCATTAACTATTTTCAATTTTATGAAGGCTGAGAGAGGTGAGGAAGCTGCACAAGAAAAGTTTGAAGGTAGCAGAGATTGGTTCATGAAATTTAAGAAAGAAGCCATCTCCCTAACATAAAAGTGAAAGGTAAAACAGCAAGTGCTAATGCAGAAGCTGCAGCAAGTTATCCAGAAGATCTAGCCAAGATAACTAATGAAGGTGGCTACACTCAACAACAGATTTTCTATGTAGATGAAATAGCCTTATATTAGAAAAATATGGCGTCTAAACTTTCATAGCTAGAGAGAAGTCAATACCTGACTTCAAAGCTTCCAAGGACAAGTTAACTCTCCTATTAGGGCGAATGCAGCTGGTGACTTTAGTTGAAGCCATACTCATTTACCATTCTGAAAACTCTAGAACCCCTAAGAATTATCCTAATATAGAAAAACCCAGGGTCCATAATGTCCAAAATGACCGAAGGCTTGACCGACCGGAAGTCAGTCCTGCAGTTAGTACTGGAAGTCAGTCCTGCAGTCAGACCCAGCACTGACTGCCACCATTGTGGGCTGCAGATCAGGCCTGAGAGAGGCCTGGAGAGAGAAGCAGGGTCTGATCCCGTTTCAGCTGCTCGCCCTTATCTGCTCTGGGACAAGGCACCGACAAGTCCGTCTAAACCTCCGCCATTTCTCATTCCCCTGTACTACTGTATTTTAATCCACTCATCTGCTGATGGGCATTTAGGCTGTTCCCAAATCTTACCTATTATAAATTGTGCTGCTAAAAACATAGGGGTGCATATGTCTTTTCTGATTGGTTTTTCTGATTTCTTAAGATATATTCCTAGAAGTGGGATTACTGGGTCAAATGGGAGTTCCATTTTTAATTTTTTGAGGAAACTCCATACTGTTTTCCACAGTGGTTGCACCAGTCTGCATTTCACCAGTAGCACACGAGGGTTCCTTTTTCTCCTCACCCTCACTGACACTTTTTGCTTGTTTGTATTTTTGTCTGCCAAGAGCATTTCTTCCTGCTGAAAAAGGCTTTCTCCCCCATTTAAGCAATTGTATCCTATATAATCTATGTATGCTAACAAAAGGGTAATATGCTAACTAGACCGGGTCGACTGTCCATCTTCTAGATGTCCGACTTCCTTTCAGACAAAGCCATGGTGGTGGGGACCAAGGCAGAGGCAGTTAGGGGCAATCAGGCAGGCAGGAGAGGGAAGTTGGGGGCAAGATCAGGTCAGCAGGGGAGGAAAGTTGGGGGCAACCAGGCCAGCAGAGGAGGATAGTTAGGGGCGATCACGCAGGCAGAGGCAGTTAGGGGCAATCAGGCAGGCAGACAGAGAGGTTAGGGGTGATCAGGCAGGCAGGCAGAGGGGTTAGGGGCGATCAGGCAGGCAGGTGAGTGGTTAGGAGCCAGAGGTCCCAGATTGTGAGAGGGATGTCTGACTGCCTCAGATGGTTAGGATTTTTTAGCAATAAAGTCTTTTAAAATTAAGGTATGTACATTTTTTCAGATATAATGCCATTGCACCCTTAATAGAGTATAGTATAGTATAAACATACTTTTATATGTACTGGGAAACCCAAAATTTGTGTGACTCACTTTATCACAATATTCACTATATTGTGGTGGGCTGGAACTGAACCTGCAATATCTTCAAGGTATACCTGTACATATAATTGATATTCCTGTGTGAATGGAAATAAAAGTAATGAAAATATATTAAAAGTATAATTCAAAAGAACTGTACACATAGGGAATATAGTAAAAAATCCTATCTAATAATAGAGAAACATGGTAATTAGCCGTACATCCGCTACCCTTCCCATTGGCTAATCAGGGCGATAGGCAAATTAACTGCCAGCCAAGATGGTGGTTAA
>NW_005355461.1:3685542-3686525 GCF_000412655.1 Myotis brandtii
GACACAGACAGCGATGCAGAAGCCGGATGCAGGGGCAGCGAAGCCGCTGCCGCCAGCGTCCCGGCTTCCCTGCCCTGCACCCGGCTTCTGCGATCAGTGACCCCAGAAGCCCAGTGCAGGGGCGATCACAGAAGCCGGATGCAAGGGCAGGGAAGCAGCCGCCCCCAGCTTATCCAGCCACGGCTTCCCTGCCCCCCAGCCGGCTTCTGAGATCGGAGACTGCAGAAGCTGGGTGCAGGTCAGGGAAGCATCCGCCGCCAGCGTCCCCGGCCACGGCTTCTCTGCCCTGCACCCGGCTTCTGCAATCCGTGACCGCAGAAGCTGGGTGCACCAGCTTCCCGGCCGCAGCTTCCCTGCCCCGCACCGGGCTTCTGCGATCCGTGACCACAGAAGCTGGGTGTGGGTCAGGGAAACAGCCTCCGCCAGCGCCCTGCCCATGGCTTCCCTGCCCCGAACCTGGCTTCTGCTATCAGTGACCACAGAAGCCGGGTGCGGGTCAGGGAAGCATCCGCCGCCAGCGTCCCCAGCCATGGCTTCCCTGCCCCACACCTGGCTTCTGCAATCCGTGACCGCAGAAGCTGGGTGCGCCAGCTTCCAGGCCGCAGCTTCCCTGCCCCACACCCGGCTTCTGCGATTCATGACCACAAAAGCTGGGTGTGGGTCAGGGAAGAGTCCGCCGCCAGCATCCCGGCCATGGCTTCCCTGCCCCGCACCCGGCTTCTGGGATGGGTGACCTCAGAAGCCCAGTGCAGGGGCGATCACAGAAGCCAGGTGAGTGGGCAGGGAAGCAGCCTCAGCCAGCTTTCCTGGCTGGGGCTTCCCTGCCCCACACCCGGCTTCTGCAATTGGTGATGCCTATTTCTGCATGACACTTAACTGACTACCCTCCCTTGAAGCACAGAAGAAGAAGAAGCCCCCAGAAGAAGAAGCCGCCCCCCTTTGGTCCAGGCACCAGCGCCTGGGGCTGGCTGCAGCCCAGGAGA
>NW_005355461.1:3688140-3709764 GCF_000412655.1 Myotis brandtii
GAACAGAGCAGGGCGGATAGGGAGGTTGTGGCCCCGCCCCCTGTCACACACAGAGCTGCAGGGCGATCAGGGGGTTTGGGCGCTGTCCCCTGTCACGCTGATTCCGGTGCCAGGAGGCCTCGCGGCTCCGCTGATCCCGGTGCTGGGAGGCATATTACCCTTTTACTATATAGGATAGAGGCCTGGGGGCCGGCTGGTTTGCCCTGAAGGGTGTCCTGGATCAGGGTGGGGGTCCCCACTGGGGTGCCTGGCCAGTCTGGGTGAGGGGCTGAGGGCTGTTTTCAGGCTGGCGGGTGACTGAAGCTCCCAACCGCTCCTTTTTTTCTTTTTTCTTTTTTTTTCTGGGCCAGCTTTAGCTCTGAGGCTTGGCTCCAGCTCTTAGGCCTCGGCTGCTGAAAGCAGGTATCTGGTTTCTTTGGGTTCTATAATTGAAACAATGTTGCTGTCCTGCTGGCTGAAGCCTGGCTAGCTGAAAGCAGGTTTCTGGGGTTTTGTTTAGCTTCTATATTTGTTAAAATGTTTCAAACTGCAAGCTCAGAGACCGGCAGCCGCAGGCGGGGAACGTTGGAGTCCTCCATCACTGAAGCAAGCAAGCCTCATGTTCGCTTCAAGCTGCCTGGCTGCCGGCCATCATCATGGCTGGAAGTTAATTTGCATATTGCCCTGATTAGCCAATGGGAAGGGTAGCGGAGGTACGGCTAATTACCATGTTTCTCTTTTATTAGATAGGATGTGATCTGGCTGAAACCAGCCTTCGAGATTGGGCCAAAAACCAGCTCTCCAACCTCCCCCCAGGGGTCCTGGACTGCAAGAGGGCACAGGCCAGGGCGAGGGACCCCAATGGTGCACCATCGGGGCCGGGGAGGGACGCAGGAGGTTGGCCAGCCGCAGATGGTTAGGATTTTTTAGCAATAAAATCTTCTAAAATTAAGGTATTTACATTTTTTTTAGATATAATGCCATTGCACCCTTAATAGAGTATAGTATAGTATAAACATACTTTTATATGTACTGGGAAACCCAAATCGCTCGGCCAGACCCGAGCAGCAAGCTAACCTACTGGTTGGAGAGTCTGCCCCCTGGTGGTCAGTGCACATCATAGCGAGCGGTTGAGCGGCCACCACTGCTGCACTCGCCAACTGTGAGCTCGGCTTCTGGCTGAGCAGTGCTCCTCCTGTGGGAGCACAATAATTCAAAAGAACTTTACATATAGGGAATATAGTAAAAAATATTGTAATAATGAGGTATGGTGCCAGGTGGGTACTAGATTTATCAAGGAAATTCACTTCGTACATTATATAAAATATAGCCACTATTCCGTACTCCTGAAACTAATATAATATTGGTCAACTGTAATTGAAAAATAAAATAAAAACTTTATAGAAATAAAATAAAACTTGCATCTACAAACTGAAAAAGCACACCATATCTTTGGAAAAATTAACACAGAATGATCAATGCCAAGATATATAGTAACTGTATTAGTCACCATCCATCAAGAGACAGAATCCATACAGTAACTTAATTGGGGAAAGTTCAATATAAGGAATTATTAACTATAACAGGGACTGAGGTAATGAGGAATCGGCTAGTAAGAAGTAAAGAGAACTCTGAAGAATATAGGAATAGCAGATACAGGGGCAGCCACTATCTCTATGGCTGAAATAAGAAGAGGCACCTACTGTACCCTACACAAGAACTAAAATCCAGATCTTGACAGGACAGACATAACAAGAGTATGATTCTCTAGATGTTGAAGTCACTGTGAAGTAACTCTAGCAGAACTTGCTAAAAATTTACCCTTTGGATAAACTATCCACAGAGAGGTGCCAAGAGTTGAAACTCACTGCAAAGCAACCCAAGAGAGTGCCAGGAAGTCATTCAAGGTTAGGGGTCTTGCTGGTGGCACTACATTGAGAAGTCATCTAAAGAGTACCAGGTGAAGTTGCTGCTGACAGAAGCCAAGTATTGAAGAAATGGTACACTGAAGGAGCCAGGCACTGGAGAAGCCACACGCTACAGAAGCTGCGCGATGGAGAAACCATCCACAATCCTGAAGCCAGACACTGGAGAAGCTGCACGGTGAAGAACCCCGGTGCAGGCAGGAGAAGTTGCCATGCTGTAGGAGCCTGGCCCTGAAGAAGCTGCCTGCTGATGGCAATGGGTACTGGAGAAGCTGCTAGTGCTGAAGAAGCTGCATGCCATACAACTCAGATGCTGGAGAAGCTGTCCATGCTGCAAGAGTCAGGTAGGGAGAAGCCACCCACGCTGCAGGAGCCAGGTGCCAGAGAACTCACTCACCCTGTACAAGCCTGGGGAGAGACACACCCTTACTTCCCCTGTGTCCCTCCTGCACTTCCTACAGACAATACTCAACATCATGCCATGTGGCAAAGGGAAATATTTACAGTTCTCTTACCCACCACCCCTGGGAACTGGCAACCTGACAATGGCGACTATTTAGGATGGGCAGTCTTGATTTTATGAACAACTTCTCTTTTTAATATTTGGAATAAAATCACTAATATAAAAAATTATTTATTCCCCTATTGTGGATCTCCACTTTTTCAGAGTAGTAGGAAATGGAGAATGTATAAGAGAAAAGAGTAGTAAGGACATCTTCGTTTAATTGAACTGATAATAAAATTTCCTTCCTAACTGTGAAATTGTCTTCCAAAGAGCTAGTTGAAAATAAAATGATGCTTTTAGAGCTGAGTTTCTCTTTATTACTAGCCTACACAGTGATCAAAGTCTAAAATCCCTTTCATTTGCTTACTCTATTCCTAAAACCACTCAGGAGAGTTGACTCCCACCAAGGAGATCCCATAACCCACAGAACAAGTTCTTGCTGGCTCCTGTGAGGGGCCTGGGACAGATCTACACTGCTGTCCTGTCAGCAGCTCACATTCTCTCTCCTCTATCTTCTCCTTAAGGAGTTTAGCACCCAGAATATTCAGAACCTTTCTAGAAACAAAAATAACACCAAATTTAAGACAATAATATCTTGCTAGGGTAAATGATTGTATTACTTCTTTAACTAAGAGATTGAGAAGCCAACAGAGTCTGACAAATCTTTCAAATTACAAATTTTTAAAATGCATAACAGGGCTACCAACCCAAGTTTGAAAAGTTTCACATAAATTGATTAGTAGAGCTTAGATATCTTACCCAGAAGATAATTTTTTTTAGTCTGAGTGCTATAGTTTAGGGGAATAATATACAAGGAATTTTTTATGGTTATACAAAAATAACAGGAGAATTATAATATACAGCACAGATTTAAATATGACAACCAGTTTTCTTCCTGGATTTATTTTCATTCCAAATGTTTTAAAGAATATTCACAGCCTTCAGTTTCATCACAGGAGATTCTAATTGCTATACCACTTAAAATAAAGCATTTGAGCAAATAAGCATTATATCAGAAAAAGCTTTTTCAATAAGCTTGTTAATTAGAGGCTTAGAGTCTGTAGCTTTAGTCAGAACCTATTAGCCAACACTAGAACAAAGAAATAGCTATATGGCTAATGGAATCAAAGTGCTAAAAAGAACAGAATAGAAAATCTAGTGTATATACTGAGACATTATGGAATTTATAATGATGTACATCCACCTCTTAGACCTCCAGATATCTAGGGACTTGAAGAGAGACCCCAAAGGAATGTTGGACTAATTCTGAGTTCTGCCATTTTGTTTAGTACTACTCTTATTTCTAACTAGAGGCCCAGAGCATGAAATTTGTGCACACGTGCGATCCCTAGGCCTGGCCGGCGATCAAAGCATGAGCATCTGGCGTGGAAGGGCAGGTCCCAGCTGACCTCTGGGCCCTGGGCAGCACCTGGGCCCCCAGGCCCCCACGGGCCCCCCCTTCACCTGAGTCAGGGCATCCAAGTCCCCACATGGAGATGCGGTGAGTGTGGCCTGCCTCGCAGACCAGTTCCTGCATGAATCCATAGGAGCCCAACCAGCCCCTGTGGTCCCTGAAGCTGCGGCCCGGCTCACACAGAAGAGGCCACGCAGGGGTCTTCCCCGGTGCACGAGCCCTGGCATCCCAAGGGAGGGTAGCATGGGGAGTGAGAGCAAGTTCAGCGGACACCCTGCATTCCCACTGCACCTCTGTCTCCATCACCCCTGCCCCCAGGTAGCCAGGGAGAGGTCGCAGCCCCCCACCCAGGTGCTGCAGGAGGTTGGTCACCGTTACCCACTCCCAGTTCCCCGTCCCAGCCAGGGCCTGCCAGCCGCTGGTCGCCATCTGCAGGGCAATCGGTGGGATGATCGGGCCCCCACTCGCACCAGCCTTGGCCTGGCACCGCCCGCTCACCTGCTCCACCATGGCCGCTGGTCGCCACCTGCAGGGCAATCGGTGGGACAATCAGGCCCCCACTCGCACCAGCCTTGGCCTGGCACCGCCCACTCACCTGCTCCACCATCCCGTCATGGTCCTGCGGTCCTGCTTTCGTCGGGGCCCATCGGGCCAGCACCGCATCGCCAACACCCACCATGTTCCGCACCGCCCCCTGGTGGTCAGTGCATGTCATAGTGAGCAGTTGAACTCCCAGTGGAACTCCTGGTTGAGGGACAATTTGCATATTAGGCTTTTATTATATAGGATAGCTATTTGTACTGTTGAGGCATTAATATAACATGTACTGTTGAGGCATTAATATAACACATGATTTAACTGATCTTTATAACAGTAGTTTGGATTTACTATTTGTCTTATTGGTAGCTGTATTCAGTTCTCTAAAAATATAAAAGAACAAAGCGTCCTGTTATGGACTGAATGTTTGTGTTCCACCAAAATTCATATGTTGACATCTAATTCCCAATGTGATAGTATTTGGAGGTGGGACACTTGGGATATAATGAGGTAGTGAGGGCAGAGCTCTTATGAGTGAGATTGATTGTTGGGGCCCAGCCCCAGCAGGTCCAGGGGTTCCCAAAGGTGTGGACAGAGTCGGCAAAGAATGAATGACCCGGAGACAGCATTCAGTTGATCAGCAGCCTAGCCAGGTTCTCCAGCCAGGTTCTAGCCAGGTTCTACCTTTATTCTCCTGTTACATCTGTATTTATACCAGTTGATTTTAATCCTATCCATTCTATTCCAAAGGTTAGGGCATTTGTTATCTCCATTCCAAGGTCACTACTCTATTGTTCTGTTAAGCTACAAGGAAGTAACTAAAGGAGATTGTCCTAAGTAAAGATTATGTAGCTTAAGCGTGATTGTTCGTAGTTAAAGTGATTAATTACCCGCCTGGCACTTAGTTAAGGGGTTTTATTCCCTTCCTTAGTCCTGTTAATCCCTAACTCCAGGGAAAAATCCCCACCTGGGGAAACAACTTTTCTCGGAGAGGTGACCTTGGTTAAAACACATAGCGCTAAGAAGGGGAGCAAACATATTAAGAACAGTATGCCATATACGCCAGGTCCCTTGAAACATATGCTGTGCAGATGTTTCTTCCCTGCAGCGACTGTGTCAAGCAGCAAGGATGGACTGGCTTCCGGCAATTGGTGTTCTTAAAAAAAGAACCCAAAGAGCTAGCTTGCTCCTCTTTTCACCATATGAGGTTACAAGAAGTTGGCAGTCTGCAACTCAGAAGAGAACCTTCTTCAGAACATAATCTGGGACCTGCAGCCTCCAGAATTGTGAGAAATAAACTTGTTGTTAATAAGCCACCCAGTCTACAGTACTTTGTTATAGTAATCTGATATGAACTAATATATACCCTATCAGGAGGTATGTCACATTTCAAAAACATGTATGTGGAATTCTAAAAGCTAAAGTCATTTTACCTCCTGAACTTTACATCCTTTTCCAAACCCATCTCTCCAACCAAGCTAAGCTCCTGGTCACTTCTAAACACACCTCAAGTTTCCCCATAGTTGTGCCTTTCCTCCACAGAAATATCTGCTGCCCTTAGCTGTGAATGTCCAAGTTTCACCCTATCTTCAGAGTCCCTGTGAAATAATACCTTTTCTAAAAAGCTTTCCTTGGTTGCCCCAGCTTGATGTGTTCTCTCCCTCCTCTGAACTATAGCAGTTTCTGACTACAGCAGATAAGTCTATGTCTTATTGCCTCTGCTAGACTAGAAGTAATTTCAGAGCACGGCTCATGGCTTACAAATTTTTCTTAGCCCCTTATATAACTTGGTGTCATGGTTTGCACATATTAGATGCTCAACTAGTATTTGTTGAATCAGAAATTAGTGCCCCCAAAGAGAACTTTAGAACAATATTTCTTACCTCCAAGCAGGCAGGATTCAGTCTAAACCTCAAAGGAAGGGAAATCCAGACATCACTGAATAGTGACCAGCCAAGCAATATTGGAGCCTACAGCAAAAGATGGAAAAACTAAAACTGATCCTATCTTCATTTAAAATTTCAACATTTTGTTCATTGTGGATATTTAAATTTTTAATTTTGATTATTCCAAATTTTTATTATTCAAATATTGCATTAAAATACTATTTATCTTGATACCTGAGTTTTTAACACCTTAAATTTTGCACCTGAGGCAAGTGCCTCACTCTCTTCACTTTATTTCAAGACCTCCAATAGTCATAATTAAGTAGATGGCAGCTTAAGAGATCCAAATCATTTGCCCATTCTGAGCATAATGCTGGCCATTGTGTGGATATTTAGGAAAGAACTAAACAGACTTCCAAATTCTCAGATAAAGTTTCTACTGTAATGTTGAGCTAGAGTGTTAGCCCATTCCTACAAACACTATGCCAAGAGGGAAGAAAGATGCAGATGGTCATACATGTTGAGTCAAAACCTACAGAGGCAAACAAGATCATCCCTTGTCAGACACAAGACTTTCCTTCCAAGCCCAACCAGATGACACACTGAAAATGTGGCTATACTTCTTGCCCTGGAAAGAAATGGTTCAAGAATTCAAGAAGATCTGGATCAATACGTGGTATCTATCAGTAAATATAGCAATTAGTACCTGTATGAGACATCTATACTAATAAAAGGTAATATGCTAATTAGACCAGATAGACCGGGTGTCTTCCAGACATCCATCCAGACATCCTTCCAGACAAAGCCGCAGTGGCTGCGAGGGCTGAGGAGGGCCGAGGAGAGCCAGCAGCCATGGTGGCTGGCAGTGGCAGCAGCAGCAGGGTGATGGGGGCAGCACCTTCCCCTGATCACCCGGTCGCCTCCTGCAGAGGGAGGCCAGACTGTGGCTTAAGCCCGCTCCCTGGTGTCTTCCAGACATCCATCCAGACATCCTTCCAGACAAAGCCGCAGTGGCTGCGAGGGCTGAGGAGGGCCGAGGAGAGCCAGCAGCCATGGTGGCTGGCAGTGGCAGCAGCAGCAGGGTGATGGGGGCAGCACCTTCCCCTGATCACCCGGTCGCCTCCTGCAGAGGGAGGCCAGACTGTGGCTTAAGCCCGCTCCCCATGGGATGTCCTAAGCCGTCAGTAGGACATCCCCTGAGGGCTCCCAGACTGTGAGAGAGGGCAGGCTGGGCTGAGGGGACCCCCCCACCCCCAGCCAGTGAATGAATTTTCATGTACCAGGCCTCTGGTAATTAATAAAGACAGGGCTATCCTTTCGAGGGTTTGGGGGGTTTTCTTTGGTCTCTTCAAAGAAGGTGACTTTAGCCCTTTACATGTATACATATGTGAGGGACATTCAAGTCTTTTCAACTTTCTAATCCACAGTTACCATGGTAGCTTACAATACCCCCTCTAAAATGCAGTATAGTAAAAGTGAAGCACTTAAGTGATCCCTCCAGTTCTTTAATGATTTTGTAACAATAATAGTAAAGATATATCCAAAGTTATTTTAATTCCAAGCCATCATGCCTTAGGTTTCTTGACTTCAATCTACCAGACTTAGCAGATGGCTTTTTTTAAATGATTTTTCAAAATGAATTCATTTTTATCCGGTCATGGGAAACACTAAATCCCAAATAACAAGATAACAACAAAGCCTCTTCACATTATTATTTGTGGTTTACTTACATACTCTTTAGAAACAGAGAAAATCTACTGATAGACTTTTCTTAGGTCACCCCTTAGTATTGATTTCAGAAATGTAACTATTGTAACCAGGGTCCCAGGTTTCAAATCCTCTTCCATCAGATTTCTTTCATGTCCAGGTTAATCTACCATCCTATATGCTTACAGAAGTCCAGTACCCTTCTCCGTTGTTTTTGAAGACACTCTGAGCCCATCATTTACCATCTTTCACTTAACTATGTTAATACAATAGCTAAAATAATGTTGCTTCATCCAAATGTCTATTAGTTATAGAATGGCTAAATAGACTGGGTATAGTTACAACATGAAATATTATATAGCTATGAAAGTGGACAACTGCAACTACATGCAACAACATGTATGACTCTCAAAAAGAAGCCAGACACCAGAAGTTGCATATTGTACAATTCTATGTATTAAAAATTCAAAGCAGACCAAAGTAATCTTACATGATGGTTACTCTTGAGGAAGATGGCATGTTTGGAAGGGGATAAGCAGAGTCTTCGGGGGAGATTACAATGTTCTGTTTCTTGAAAAGAAGGCTAATTATATGGGTGTGCTACTTTGAGAAAGTCCACTGAAAATTTTGTTTATATGCTATACATCAATAAAAAGTTTTGTGAAAATAATAACACTGTTGCCAACATGCCATTGCTTAAATCTACAACCTTTTTTTAAATGAAGGACAAAAATTCACACAAACATATTTAATCTCTCTCTCTTTCTCTCACCATATATATGCATTAAAAGCTATTCTTAAAAATAAAAATGCGCCCTAACCAGTTTGGCTCAGTGGATAGAGTGTCGGCTTGCAGACTGAAGGGTCCCAGGTTCGATTCCAGTCAAGGGCATGTACCTTGGTTGTGGGCACATCCCCAGTAGAGGGTATGCAAGAGGCAGCTGATCGATGTTTCTCTCTCATCGATGTTTCTAACTCTCTATCTCTCTCCCTTCCTCTCTGTAAAAAGTCAATAGAATATATATTTTTTTAAAAAAATGCATTTACTTCTAATTCTAATTCTCCATTTCTGGTAGAATTTTTCCCCTTAGCTATAAATACATATACCTAACTACATGGTAGGTTCTTGCATGTTCTCTTCAGGAATTTATAACTGAACATGTCTAAAAACTAGTTCATTCTCCTCCTCTCCTACTTTCTCTATCTCAACAGATGTTATCACTATCTACTCACTTGCCCAAGTAAAAAACATGGCATTTTCTTACTTTCTACATTTTTCTTACTGCTCAAACAAATAAACACTATTTCCTATCAAGAAATGCCTTCACTCCTTCAATACCATCATTTTAGTCCTTGCCTTATTTCAGTACTTCATTATTTTTGCTGTGGATGATTGTGATTAATGGCTCCCCTGCCTGTCATCTTACTCCTTTCCAATCTATCCTGTCCACTGCCTTTAGAGCAAAGGTAATCAGTTTCCTTGCTATATAGCCACACTTCAATTTAACCAGAAGTTGTTTCACACAGACCGATCACCCATATTCTTAAATGGTTGACTTTAATATGTTCTCCCTTCAAAAAATAATTTTTTTCTTAAAAAATAAAGATTTTCCAGTTCTTATATTATGAAAATAATATATAAATTCAAACACAATTTCCCAAGGCATCTGTAGAGAGAAATGTATGGTGATAAAATGTCCTACATGTCATAAAGCAAAAGAAAATTGCTTTCCTGCATGTAGTGAACATGTTTGGAATACCTGCTCAATCCTTACATCCTCTATAAGAACCTCTTTCCCAGGGAAAAGAGTAAACCACCCAAGCCATGTTCATACAATTTGACTTTGGGTTGATAATTTTCTACAGAGAAACTACTACCATGGTTTGCAAACTCATTTAAGCTGAGTCAATCAGTTTTTCTCCTGGGAGTTCAATTTTGAGACTGAAAGATGTTTGTGACTCTCCACTAGGTACTTGAACTAGGATTATGTTTCAGAGAAAGAATGGGTAGACACACAAAAGAAGAACAGTGGCAGGAGGCTGGCCTGGAAGAACCGAAGGCAGTTTCATTCTCCTCCTTTTCAGTTCCTGGATCAGTCCATGCAGCCTGGAAACACTGTCTGCTTTTGGATTTTAGATATAGCCTGATTCCTTAAAATATGTCCTTTACCTGGGGTGAGTTTTCACTACTAATAAACAAAAGGTTATAGGGTAAAGCAATGCTAAATTTATCTAGTAACCCAGCCCCCCAAAGTCCATTTAATTATACTATTTTCCATTAATAGTCTTAGTATTTTTCACTTATATTAATGATTTAACCAAAGAATACACTCTATGTCCTGAAAAGACAGATTGAACAGTCCAAAGTATCAAATATCAAAATGAAAGTATCAACCACATTGCTTTATAACAGTGCTTCCAGTTTTTCCTATGTCAGATCTCAAAAGAAAATGATACTATTTGTATGATACACTAAAATAAATAGCATGCATGATGCCACAGGCCCAGAACCAGCCTGACTTCCCAAGGACTGAGAGGAGCAATGTCTAACACTCATATTCATTTGTGTTGCATTGGTATAGTGTGTCCAAGCACACCAGTTAGGGAGCTCTTAATAAACATATCTTGCATAACTACAAACTGTATCTCTATCTTCAAAGAGCTTAAGAATGTACTACACGTACAATACCAAACCCTGAGGGAATTTAAAAATAGAATAAAAATATGCATATATTTGGGATGGGGATTGGTTGGAGGGGGACATAAAGGAAGAAAATTGGAGACATCTGTAATACTGTCAACAATAAAAAATAATTTAAATAATAAAAATAGAATAAAAAATATTTCTGGGTGAGACAATTGAGAGCATATAGCCAAGAATGATACTAACTTGGCTCTAACAATCCTATATAATAAAAGAGTAATATGCAAATCACTGAATGGAGGAATGACCGGTCGCTATGAAGCGCACTGACCATCAGGGGGCAGACACTCAATGCAGGAGTTGCCCCCTGGTGATCAGTGCGCTCCCTCGGCCACAAGCCGGACTGATGGCAGGCGAGTGCAGCGGCGGTGGCGGCAGTCGGACATCCTGAGGGTTCCCGGACTGCCAAAGGGCACAGGTCGGCTGAAGGTTCCCCCCCTCCCCCCGCCCACCCCAGTGCACGAATGATGTGCACCGGGCCTCTAGTAGTGATATAAAACTGAAACTTGTGGACATAAGCAGCAGTGTGGTGGTTGCCTGAGGGAAATGGGTCAGGGATGAAGGGAAAAGGGGGTCGTAATATATAGTGATGGGAGAAGACTTGACTGGGTGGTGGGCACACAATACAATATACAACTCTTGTAATATAGAAACTCACACCTGAAGCCTATATGATCATATTAACCAATGTCACCTCAATAAATTTGATAAAAAATAAAATTTAAAAATTTGATGGAAAACAAAAACAAACAATAATGAGAGGGGGAAAGTTCAGAATGTTTGAAAAAAATAAAAACTAATTCAACAGAATAGACTGACCACAAACAGTACTCTTGCCTGTCTCCTGAGATATCACCAAACAGAGGGTAAAGAAATAAGAAGGGCAAATACCACAAGGACAAGGAGAACAGCAGGAGATTCATCAGTGAATAAGAGATTCCAACAAATATATTGGGGGTGGGCAGCACATGGAGAATGGGAATTGACCTAACAGGGAGGGAGAAGCTCTAATCTAAAGTCTTTGCAGAGATGGCTGTTGATGGGAGCTGAGAGTGAATTCATCTGTAGAATTCTTTTGATGCTAAAGACTTAGAGCTACTTAAAGTATCAGAAGGTAGTATCAGAAGTATCAGAAGGTAGAAATAATAATGCACAGGCTGAATACAGATTTTGGTTGAGTCTGTACACTGGTTCCCTCTGTCATCTTGCTTAACCAGGCAAATACCCCATTCCCACTGCCACCCACCCCTACTCTAGGCAGGATAGCAGAGGCTAATTCTCTGGAAATATTGAAACTAAAATACTGTAGACTTGGGGAATTCCAATACAATAGAGGGTCTCGCTAGGTTCTCCAGCCAGGTTTTGTAGCCATGTTCTCTAGCCAGGTTCTCCAGCCAGTTCTATCCAGGTTCTCCTGCCAATGTTCTGTCTAGGTTCTCCAGCCAAGTTCTGTAGCCAGGTTCTGTCCAGGATCTTTTGCCATGTTCTCTCGCTAGGTACTGTCTCTAGGTTCTGAGTTCTGTTCTCTTGTTACATCCGTATTTATACCAGTTGATTTTAATCCTATCAATTTCTATTCCAAAGGTTAGGGCGTTTCTTATCTCCATTCCAGGGAGTAAAGATTATGTAGCTTAATCGTGATTGTTCTTAGTTAAAGTGATTAACTACCCGCCTGGCACTTAGTTAAGGGGTTTTATTCCCTCCCTAACTTCAGGGAAAAATCCCTACCTGGGGAAACAACCTTTCTCGGAGAGGTGACCTTGGTTAAAACACATAGCGCCAAGAAGGTGAGCAAACATATTAAGAACAGTATGCCATATACGCCAGGCAGAGATGGCTGTTGATGGGAGCTGAGAGTGAATTCATCTGTAGAATTCTTTTGATGCTAAAGACTTAGAGCTACTTAAAGTATCAGAAGGTAGTATCAGAAGTATCAGAAGGTAGAAATAATAATGCACAGGCTGAATACAGATTTTGGTTGAGTCTGTACACTGGTTCCCTCTGTCATCTTGCTTAACCAGGCAAATACCCCATTCCCACTGCCACCCACCCCTACTCTAGGCAGGATAGCAGAGGCTAATTCTCTGGAAATATTGAAACTAAAATACTGTAGACTTGGGGAATTCCAATACAATAGAGGGCAGAGATGGGATCCCCAGAATTGTCTTCCCCTTTCCATCTTCCAGAACAATTTCAGTCAGGCTATTTCCCATGCACCAGATGGTAGGATCTTTCTCTAGAGAAACCGATCAACCCATAGAAAAGACCTTCAGATATGATATTTAAGGATCCCATCATGAAAAGCCCAAAACACCACTCAATCATCCAGCCTCACATGACATTTCTAATCATTTCCTTATTGCTGCACTCTTAAATATAAACCAACAGCAAAGATCACTAAACATTTGAAAAAAAAAGAAATTCTCCACACCGAGAGAGAAAAACAGACTGAAAGAAGAAACTCGGAGGAATCCAGTAGAAAATTTAAAGAGAAAACTTTATTATTCATATCATCAGTAAGATAGAAGAAATGATTGTATCCATAAAAAAACAACAACCCACCTTCTGTTATAAGATAAACAAGTTCTGGGGATGTAATGTGCAGCATGATAACTATAGTTAACAACGTCATGTTGTATATTTGAAAGTCACTAAGAGAGTAGATCTTATCAGTTCTCTCCTGGCCAACGTAGCTCAGTGGTTGAGCGTCAATCTATGAACCAGGAGGTTGCAGTTCTATTCCCGGTCAGGGCATATGCCTGGGTTGCAAGCTTGATCCCCAGTGTGGAGTGTGCAGGAAGCAGCCAATCAATGATTCTCTCTCATAATTGATGTTTCTATCTCTCTCTCCCTTCCTCTAAAATAAAAAAATATTTTTTTAAAAGTTCTCATCTCAAAAAAAAAGTAAGTTCATGAAGTAATGAATGTTAATCAAATTTATTTTGGTAATAATTTTGCAATATATACATATATCAAATCATTATGTTGTACACCTTCAAGTAATACAATGTATGTCAATTATATTTCAATAAAACTGTGAAAAAAAGATAATGTGGAATATACATAATATAGAATATTATGTAGCCCCTAAAAAAAAGGAAATCTTGTCATCTGCAACAACATGGATGAACCTGGAGGACATTATGCTAACTAAAATAAGCCAAACACAGAAAGACAAATACTGTATGATTTCACTGCTATGGGGAATCTAAAATAGTCAAAATCATAAAAACAGAGAGTAGAATGGTGGTTTCCAGGGGCTAGGGAGATGAGGAAGTGGGGAAATGTTACTAAAGGGTACAAAGTTTTACTTATCCAAGATGAATAAATTCTGAAGATCTAATGTACAGCATGGTGACTATAGTTAACAATATTGTATAGTGTAGCTGAAATTAGAGGGTAGATCCTAAGTTATATCACCAAAATAAAAAGATAACTATGTGAAATAAAAGATTAATTAGCTTGATTGTAGTGATCATTTAACAAGTATACATATATCGAAACATCAAATTGTAAACCTTAAACATGTACAATTTTTATTTGTAAATTAATTATACATCAATTAGTGGCCCGGTGCATGAAATTCGTACACATTAAAAGGGGATTTATTAGAGGAAATATTTTAATATTGCTATTTGCCCTTTTTCTATAATAGAAGTGTCAGAGATGAAAGAAAATTAGTAAAATGTATATAAAAATCTTCCTCCTATAAGAGCCTGGGGCGTGCCATGGAAACCAGAGTCAAGTCGTTGCCCACTCACATGTGCCTCGAAATCGATTGGGTTAGCAGACCCGGCTGGTCCCACCCTTGTCAAGCCCTGCCAGGCTGGGGGGCGCACCTTGAGGTCCCCTGTCAAGCCCCGTGGGTGGGGGACACGGCCTAAGATCCCCTGTCAAGTCCCGCTGGGCAGGGGGCGTGGCCTGAGGTCCCCCAGCTTGGGGCAAGGGGAGCAGCCTGAGGTCCCCCGGCCCAGCACTGGGGCAGGGGGGCACACCTTGAGGTCCCCCATCAAGCCCCATGGATGGGGGACACAGCCTAAGATCCCCTGTCAAGCCCCGCTGGGCAGGGGGCGTTGCCTGAGGTCCCCCAGCCCGGGGCAAGGGGAGCAGCCTGAGGTCCCCCGGCCCAGCACTGGGGCAGGGGGGCACACCTTGAGGTCCCCTGTCAAGCCCTGCTGGGTGCGGGGCGCAGCCTAAGGTCCCGTCAAGCCCCGCCAGGCAGAGGGTGCAGCCGGCCTCAGGTCCCCTGGCCCAGTGCTAGGGCGGGGGGCACAGCCTGAGGTCCCTGATGATTGCTCATTAAGGCTTATTATGGGAACTTGGCCTTCGCTGTGGGTGCAGCCATCTTGTGTTACAAAAACACCCCCCCCCCTTTCCCTGCTGTGGGTGCTGCCATCTTTGTGGTGGAGAGACAGTCAATTTGCATATTCCCTCTTTATTATACAGGATAAATATGAGGGGTAAAAAGCAATGCAGTCATATGAGTTATTGGATAGAACAGGAAATAAAAATGTCAATCCTTGAATAAAACTCAATTTTGTAAACACTTATTAAATATTTTTATATGTAATCCTGTGAAGTATGAGGATCAGTTGGGCCCTTCTCTGGAGTAACTTAAGAGAGAAAAGAGAAAGTGAAAGAGAAGATTATACTGCAAGGCAGGATTCAGGGAGTTGAAGTCAATAACAAGTCATGTGAAGAATTCATTCGGCCTGAGAGAATATGGCTAGAACCAGGAGGAGGTAAAATGGGAGCAGAATCTGGTCCACACAGCACTGAAAGCCAGGGAGAGAGACTCCACCCAATATAAACAATCAGAAATTAGTGAACAAATGGAAGGACATTAGGAGTCAAGCCAGAAGAAATCAAAGGGCTTGAAAAGCAAAAGTGGGATTCAGTCAAGAGGTCCTCAGGTAAGAGAAAGATTTAGAACAAGAAGTTAGTTGTGGGCATGATTTACATGGCTCTAGCCAAGACAGTCACTCAAAGCCAGAATTACGATGGTAATTCAGTTAGTTACCAACTGCATAGAATTGACAGGAAGAAGTTGTGAAGAAAATGAAGAGCAAAAGTGCACACAGCTGAGAAGGACTTTGAGTTGGAGGTGACCTTGCTTTAAAGATGCTTTTATTCTAGAGATCTAGAAATCCATCATTCCTTTTTTACTGACCTCCCTCCAGGTCCCCAGCCTCGTTATTATTAACAAACCAGACTACTTGCCATTGCTCAAACACAGAATGTTCTTTCAAATTTCCAAATTGTTCCTTAAGCTGCTTTCTGTGCCTAAAAACACACTCTTCCTTCAAAGCCAAGTACCCAAAATGAAGTTGGATTTAATTAAAATCTATTGATTATACTGTGGAGTTTTTTTTTCCCTTTGGTAAAACTTAAATTTAGTGACCCCACTGAGATAAGTATAGCAAAGTAACCGGAATCTAAATAAAAGACTGTCTTTTGAGGACAATGTCCCCAAAAGAGAGCTCCTGTAATCTCAATAAAAATGGCTAAGCTGTGTCCCTCTCCTAGGGAAACTGAAATGTTCTTAGTAGGAGATCCAGGAAGCAGAGGCATCCCCAATTCCTCATAGTACCAAATGCCTGAGGAATTTTCTATGCCTCAGGATCCACATCAAGAACTTGATATTTAGCACCCACTGTGCCATTTCACCAAACCACCATTTTATCACTGCCCTTTCTTATGGGGCATCCTAGTGTTACTCACTTCCCAGGCAAACTCTGTGAAAACACATTAATTATTTCACATATTTTCAGAATTGATAGCATTGGCTGAGTTTGTGGCCCTTTCTTATGGGGCATCCTAGTGTACTCACTTCCCAGGCAAACTCTGTGAAAACACATTAATTATTTCACATATTTTCAGAATTGATAGCATTGGCTGAGTTTGTGTTTCAAACCTCAAAAAACTGATTTTTAGATTTTTTCACTGTTGTATGAGAAGTTATTCTTTTTTAAGATTAAAAAGATGAAAGCATAATTAGTTTTCTGAAACTGTCTGATATCAATGATTTACTCATACTGAGTTCAGCACTAAGATCATACTGTTCCCTTAGAATTTTCTGACTGACAAAGCAGGAACCCCGTGAGTCTGAACATTCTGTATAAAACAACTAATAGGAATGTAACTAGGCTTTGATGTTGAAGGGCCTAGAGCAGTTGTGAGATTAAAATGCTGACTGACCACAGGCCAGTTTGCTGCTTAATACTATCAAGGGACATAATGCTCAAGTCGACCACACAGCTCATTAGATTTCATGTGACATTGGTCTCTCATTGAAGTGCTGCCATTTTGCAACAGTATTGTCCATTGAAAGAGCACAAAAGACCAAGTTTTTTCACATCTGCTTCAGCACCTATACCAACACATTTTTAACTGGATTATTTTCATTTTTATTTTGGCACTCCTGTCATTGTTTAAAGTTCAAGGTATATCCTAAAAGCTACTTTTTAAATATGCTGTGGAATATGTCTCTGCTTGTATTCTCTGAAACTAGGCTATTTGGGCTGTATCTTTAAATAAAATAATGATCAGAGTTAATATTTACTCAGTGGTAGGCACTGCTCTGAGTGCTTTTATTTTCATTAACTCATCCAAGCCTCATGCTGTTATTAGACCAGGAACTGAGTGTTAGAGAAGTTAAATCATTTGCCCCAGGTCATAGAGCTGATGAGTGTCAGAATTAGTTTCTTAAGTAGAGAGAACTATAACTTACTCATACTATTTTTAATATTTGGAAATGGTTGTTTTTATTCAGAATTAGTATGAAAAAAGCGATTGCTAACTCTTATTGTCTTAGCCTGAAGAACTGCAGAATCATACTGGAGCATATGATAAATTTGGATTAGTTACTCCCTATAAATATAGAATGCTTTAAAGAACATAATTTTGAATTTATTCCAAAAGATGTTTTATAGCCAGATGCCTAGAAAAATCACTTCTACTCATTCAGCCACATTACTCATTCATTCTTAGAAGGAGAAAGAAAAAAGAGAAGTACAGTTTTCAACAAGCATTGACTATATTAAAAATATTAACTCGCTTAGGATCTGATGTTTTTCCTAAACATTCTCTTAGCAAAATTTGATTCCTGTATAGCAGGAAATCACAATCTTTGAAGATTGGCTGTCAAGGGTTCTAACTTCCCTCTTTCATTTGACCTTGCTGTGTGTGACCTTGGACATGTTACATAACCTTCTAAATGTATTTCCTCCTCTGTAAAATGTAAGTACTCCTTATCTTGTAGGGTAGATTAGATGATTAGAAAAATGAGAATTGGATTTCAGATCCTCAAAAAATTTTAGTCATTTGTCATTATCATCATCTTTGTCATCATCAAAACCTCTTCTAATGGTCAAAAAACTTCTAAGGATCATCTCTCCCCAAACACAACAGCAGGTATTATACTGAAGACTTGCTCTATGAGATCACAGATTCTTCCATTAAATAATTTGATTCTTATATTTCTTTCTCTACATGATGACTTCTACAATAAAAAATAATTATATTCATCCTCTTTTTTCCCCTCTAAAACTAGAATGAGAAACTATTCCCCACATATCATAGAGTTTTATTTTATCAGAGAAAACTTGGATCCCCATTAATACATGGGGTTCCATTCTTTGCTTTTGAGTTTTTATGAGTTTCCATCAGGTCTATTAACTTCTCTATTTTTTTCTCTCATTTTTGTTTTGATCAACCTTATACAAAAGGAAGGTCATCAGGAATAAGGTGAGGAATCATTCACCTTTCCTGAGACTGAACTCCATGACAATGATGTATCTGTAGTCCAGGGCTCTAAAGTAGAATAAAGGCTTATGTGTCACTCTTTGCCAATTCTCTCAATTAGCAGATGGAACAACTTCCCTGGAAGACACACATACCCAACTCCACTGCCATCTCAACATGGCACTTTATTACAACAACTGCTAACCTTGCTGAAAAGTTGTGTGACTGGTCAAAGCTGAATAGGAACTCCAGAGCTAAACTAAGACAGTGAGTCCTACAGATAGCTGTCTATATGACAGAGAATTAGTTCAGAACTTGTGTTAACAGTTTAAGACCCTGAAGTAAAGGGCAGTAGATAATAGATTTCCTCACTATGAAAAGATGCCCAGATAAAAACTATAAATGATATTGTAGAAGCTTGTTGGAGAACTGTGAGGGGAACTATGTTGCTCATTGAGGTTGCATGGGTAAAAACTGGTATAGAGTGAGAATGCTGAATATAAAACACAGGGGTCAGATTATAAAAACTGTGAAGCTAGAACTACAAGTAAAAATAATGCCATCTCTTTTAAAAAATAAAAAGTCTAAAACTTTTTATCCATGAATATTTTATTGCTAATTCTTTATTAAAATTGGCAAAATATTAATATAATACTATTATTTAAAAATAATGTTTTGTTATAACACTATGGATTATGTAAACTAGGAAAATAAAAGATCAAAAAATGTTAATATATACGGGATGGGCAAAAGTAGACTTACAGTTATGAGTACATGAAACAGATTTTATTTTTGTATTATTATTTGTTAATTCGTATTATTCCATAGAAATAATTGTAAACTTACTTGTGCCTACTCCTGCACACTTGAAATAATAAACAACATGTAATAGGAGTAAAAGTAAACTCTGTATTATATTTTTAATTGGTTACTAGTAAGGTTTAAATGGTCAGAAAGCAATAAACCTAATTTCAAAATTCAAATGTAAAATAATAGCAATCATATCCTACAATTTCATCTTAAATTATGGCTAATAATACTTAATGATTGACATGTTTTTTAAAATCTACTAATTTGCAGGTCTCAAAGTTCAGTCTGACCACTACACTCCTGTTACAATGGCAAAAAAAAACAGAACACTGACAACATCAAATGCTGACAAGGATGTAGAAAAAAAGGAACTCTTACTCATTGCTGGTGGGAGTGCAAACTTATACAGCCACTCTGGAAAACAGTTTGTTTATTTATCACAAAACTAAACATACTCTTAACATGTGATCCAGCAATCACACTCCTTGATATTTACCCAAAGGAGTTGAAAATATGTTCACACAAACCCTGCACATGGAAGTTTATAGCAAGTTTATTTATAATTGCTAATACTTGGAAGCAACCAAGTTGTCCTCCAGTAGATGGAGAAAATAAACTCTAGTGCATCTAGAAAATGAATATTATTCAGTGCTAAAAATAAATGAGCCATCAAGCCATGAAAAGACAAGGAGGAAACTTAAATACATATTACTAAGTGAAAGAAGCCTATCTGAAAAGACTATATACAATATGATTCCAACTATATGACATAATGGAAAAGGCAAAACTATGGAGACAGTAAGAAGATCAGTAGTTGACAGGGATTGGGGAGGAGGGAGAGATGAATAAATGGAGCAAAGAGAATTTTTAGAGCAATGAAACTACTCTGTATGACATTATAATGGCAGATACATGTTATTATATAGTATAATTTTGTCAAAACCCATAAAACAAGAAAAAAAACAACCCTACACAACACCAATAGTAAATCGTAACATAAACTATGAACTTTGAGAAATGTGATGAATCAATACAGGTTCATCAATGAAAACAAATATACCACTGTGATGCAGGATGTTAATAATGGAGAAGTTATGTGGGTGAGGACAGGGCATAATGGGAACTCTGTATTTTCTGCTCACTTTTACTATGAACCTAAAACTTCTCTAAGAAAATTGTAGTCTATTAAAAAATATCCAGTTGTAACAGGTTTGTGATATGCCTATAAATTTATATATGTTTAATTGCATTTTGGATCAGCACATTATATTGGGTTAAGATTTATGATGTTGTAAGACCAAAGCTATGACCTTACTTTATCCTAAGAGAATGGTTTTTTTTTAAAAAAAACACACATAAAAAATACCAACTCCTCAGTGTTTATAGAGTTAGAGGAAATGTCATGACCCTTAGTATTCTAGAAGGTTAATATGAGGAACTGAAATACAGTTTCCTTAACGTAAAAAGGGTAATAGTTGAACAACATCACATTTGTCATAGATGAAGTGTTTCTACCATGGTATTTTATTCACTGGTTTATGGAACCCAGTTCTCCAGGAGTATCAACAAATTCATGTAAAGATCTATATAGATAGATTCCATGTTTCCATTCCTGACTTAGCTGACAGAAATGCAGAGTTATCCACACTTAGATGGTCCTCTGGTGTTCATGGACTGATGTTAAAGAATACAGAAGTTATTTCAAAAAAGATAGGTACAAATTTAGTATTGGAAAATTTCCCTCCAATTTTTCTTCACCCTTTATTAATATATAATCACTAGAGGCCCAATACACAAAATTCTTGCAAGGGGCTCAGCCCCCGCCACAGCAGCAGCTGCCTTTGCCCCCATCACCACAGTGGCCACCTCGGCCCTTGCAGCCCCAGCTTTGTCCGGAAGGTCATCCTGAAGGATGTCCATTCTAATCAGCATATTATGCTTTTATTATTATAGATACAATCATTATGAGTCATCCTCATATGTGGCTTCTCAAATGCAGAAAGGCATTAAGCAATATGTTCATCCTTTTTGGAAGCATCAAAGAACATAAAGCTTACTGTCTATCTCTTATGTCTAACTACACCCTGGGAAACCTAGTTCATATCAGATTAATTTTCTAAGATTTAAGATAATGGCGGAGAAACCAAGATGGCGGCATAGGTAAACACCGGAAATTGCTGCCTCCCACAACCACTTCAAAACTACAACTAAAAGACAAAACGGACATCATCCAGAACCACAGAAAGGCTGGCTGAGTAGAAATTCTACAACTAGAAGGAAAGAGAAAACACACTGAGACTCAGAGGAGATGCGGAAGTAAAGTGCAGAGGTACAGAGGCACGCGAGCGCGGAAAGGGCTGGCAACGGAGGACCCCGGTGTCTTTTTCAATCGGGAGGGAGTCACAAGCTCCCAA
>NW_005355461.1:3711773-3719388 GCF_000412655.1 Myotis brandtii
TAAACTGGTGAATATAATAGAATCAGGGGCATAGAAAGGGAGTGGACTGACAATTCTCGGGGGGAAAAGGGGTGTGGGGGGTGTGGGAAGAGACTGGTCAAAAATCGTACACCTATGGATGAGGACAGTGTGGGGACAAGGGCAGAAGGAGGGGTGGGAACTGGGTGGAGGGGAGCTATGGGGGGAAAAAGAGGAACAACTGTAATAATCTGAACAATAAAGATTTATTTTAAAAAAAGATAATGGCATACTCTAAAAAATAATCTAGTCCAATAACCCTTGGGGGGGGGGTTAAAGAAATGGTTCATCTCTGGAAATATAGCCTTTTAATGGAGTTTACAGTGAGCAATTAAATATATATATTTTAAGATAGTAAAATATTCTAAGCAATTCTGGTTTACTCTCTGAAGTCATACCCCCACAAAATTAAGCAAAACTGTACTTTTTAGAGAGTTAGGCTGAGAAAAGTGAACTGAAATATACTATTGTGTGTAGTTCCTTTAAAAATGTATGCAAACTCAATATTAGAAGCTTTATTATTTCCATTAAAAAGAGGGTTGGGTAGTCAAAAAAATAATATATGTAAAAAATCTAGCAATCTAAAATAGCTATTATATAATTGTGTTTATTATGCTTCACTGGCTGATTCTTTGAAACGTGTCATTCTGAGAAGGAACATTTATAATCTCCTACTGCCATCTTATGTAATGTCTTGTCATTGCACAATAAAAAAGGAGAAATATACATTAAGGAAAAACAAGAATACTTTCTGGAAGTTGTATATCAACCCACATTTCTCACATAAAAATTAAGTATCTCTTTTTCCATTCTCCATCTACTTACAATAGGATTTTTTAAAGTTTGGTTATTAGGCAAATTATTTATAATTCCTTTACTATTAATTTCTTAAATTTTCTATTCTGGTCATATTTATTATCTCTTATATAATTTATAGCTGTGTAGTATTATATAATATTCAGATGTATAAGTAATGCAAAAGCTGGAGTTTAGAATGTAAAACAATAAAGCAGAAACAAAGCATAGTTCTATATTTTAAAGCCATAGAAGCCAACAGACTTTCTTACAGAATTTTATCCTGAAACCTCCCAAGTCATAAGCCATCAATTTTATATAAAATTTTAATTTAATGTGTCAATTGTAAACACATGCCAGCATTTTAACCTAAAAATCACAAGGCAAATAGGTGAATTTGTATTGCATTTTCTATAAATTCTAACAATTCTTTTTTAATACATGTCACTAATCAATTACTATTCAAAAGATCATATAACCCAATGCAAGTATGAGAGAGAGCTTCCTGTATTTTATTTGACAACCTAATATCAATATCCCAACTATTAGAGAAATAGGTCAATTAGGAATAGGCTCATCCACAAGTAACAAAAACAAAACAAAATAAAACCAAACAAATAAAACCTGCCAACTAACTATGGTTCAAACAAATCAAGGTTTGTCTCCACAGCATATGCTACCTTTGACTCTATTTCTCAACAATGTCATTAGTTACTAAAATTCTATCCAGCTTTCCATTCCCCTATCCTTAGGCCATTGACCTTTCTCTTCATTTTTGTCACCTCATGGTTACAAAATGGTTGCTATAGTTCCAAATAATAAATCTGTGTCAAGATTGGAACAATTAAAAAAAAAAACAGTGCCAGATGCATGCATTCCCATATTATCATTATTCGTTATTAGCTTCATGGCCAAGACTATGTCACCTGGCCATTCTTAGAAGCAAAGAACGCTAAGGAAACCAGTATTTAGTTCAGCACATTCACTATGAACAAAATTAGCAAGATACAAGGAAGGAAGTGATAGTGGGAAGAAACAAAAAATGTCTGCCACAAAGAATGAGATTAACATTGATCTATAATTAAGATTTTAGGTCAAGATTACCTAATGCTAGATAAAGTATTAGGAGGAAAAGTACATAGCCAAGCTTGAAGTAATTAAGGGAAATCTTTAAGTGTCACAGACAAAGAGAACCAATAATAATGCTTGGGAATTGAAGTACAGATTTCACAGAGATAAATATACCCAGCAAGCAGCAACAGAGATGTCAGACCCAATCACAGGCAACAAACAGCTGGCACTGACCTGGAAAAAGAGATCTGGCCTAGAGAAAACCTCCTACCAATATAAGGACCCACACTAATATGGGCAGTATATTCCAGGCCTGGGCTAAGCCAGTCTTTTGTAAGAAATCATCACCAGGGATCCACTGATAACAGTAACCTCAGAAGGTCTTTTCTAAATCTGGTCTTTGTCAGACTCTTTCAATATGAATTATAAAATGGCAATACATACATATTTATCAACAATTACTTTAAATGCAAATCAACTAAATACTCCAATCAAAAGACATATGGTGACTAAATGGATAATAACACAAGACCCTTAAATATGCTGTCCACAAGAGATTCACTTCAGACTGACTGAAAGTAAAGGGACGGAAAAAGATATTTCTTGAAAATGGAAACAAACAAACAAAAAAATCTGGGGTAGCAATACTTATACCAGATAAAATAGACTTTAAAGCAAAGGCTATGCCAGCAGGTGTGGCTCAGTGGTTGAGCATTGATCTATGAACCAGGTCATGGTTCCAATCCAGGTCAGGGCACATGCCGGGGTTGCAGGCTCTTCCCTAGTAGGGGACATGCAGAAGATATTTCTATCTTTCTCACTCCCTCTCCATTGTTAAGTCTCTGAAATCAAGGCTATAACAAGAGCCAAAGAAGGATCCAGCAATTCCACTTCTGGGTATTTATCCAAAGAAACCCAAAACACTAAGTCAAAAAGACATATACATCCATATGTTTATTGTATCATTATTTACAATAGCCAAGATATGGAAGCAACCTAAGTGTCCTTCAATAGATGAATGGATAAAGAAGAAGCGGTGCATATATACAATGGAATATGATTCTGCCATAAAAAGAAATCTTGCCATCTGCAAAAGCATGAATGAACCTAGAAAATACTATGCTAAATAAAATAAGTCAAAAAGAGAAAGACAAATGCCAGATGATTTTACTTATATGTGGAATCTAAAAAACAAAATAAATGAACAAGCAGAACATAAATGGACATAGATACATAGATAGAGAGAACATTTTGATAGTTGCCAGATGGGAGGGTTGTTGAGGGGATGGGTGAAAAAAGTGAAGGGGTTAACAAGTACAAATTGTTAGTTACAATAGTCATGGGAATATAAAGTACAGCATAGGGAATATCCTCAATAATATTGTAATAACTATATGGTGGAAAATAAACAAATGGAACTACATCAAAATAAAAAGCTTCTGCACAGCAAAAGAAACCATTAACAAAACAATAAGAAAGTCCACTGCATGGGAGAACATATTTGCCAATGTTATCTCTGATAAGGGTTTAATCTCCAACATTTACAGGGAACTCATACAACTTAACAAAGGAAGATAAACAACCCAATCAAAAAATGGGCAACTGTCCTAAATAGATACTTTTTGAAAGACAACATACAGAAGGCCAAGAGACATATGAAAACATGCTCAAAGTTACTAATCATTTGAGAGATGCAAATCAAAACAACAATGAGGTACCATCTCACACCTGTCAAAAAGGCTATCATCAATAAATCAGCAAATGACAGGATGCAGAGAAAAAAGGAACCCTCGTGCACTGCTGGTGGGAATGCAGACTGGTGCAGCCACTATGAGAACAGTATGGAGTTTCCTCAAAAAACTAAAAATGGAACTCCCATTGGACCCAGTGATCCCACTTCTAGGAATATATCCCAAAAAACTAGAAACACCAATAAGAAAGGATATATGCACCCCTATGTTCATAGCAGCACAATTTACAATAGCCAAGATTTGGAAACAGCCTAAGTGCCCATCAGCAGATGAGTGGATTAAAAAACTGTGGTACATCTACACAAAGGAATACTACGTTGATGTAAAAAGGAAGGAACTCCTACCATTTGCAACAGCATGGATGGACCTGGAGAGCATTATGCTAAGCAAAATAAGTCAGTCAGAGAAATATAAATATTACATGATCTCACTCAGGTGTGGAATGTAATGAACAACATAAACTGATGAACAAAGACAGATCCAGAGACAGAGAAGCATCGATCAGACCGTCAAACCTCAGAGGGAAGGTAGGGGAAAATAAAATAAAATAAAATAAAATAAAATAAAATAAAATAAAATAATAAAAAAATAACTATATGGTGTCAGATGGATGCTAGACTTACCAAGACGATCACTTCATACGTTATATAAATGTTTAATCAGGGAGTTGTATACCTGAAACTAATATGTTATTATACATCAACTTTAATTTTAAAATAAATAATATAAGGTCTTTGGCTGACTACTATCAACCAAAAACCTTGTATGCATATATGCATACCCCATGGCCACCGACAATAGGGAGCTGAAGGCCTGGGGTGGAGGGGCAGGGGCAGGCTGGAGGGGGCCAATGGGGGAAAAAGAAAGACATATGTAATGCTTTCAACAATAAAGAAGTATAAAAAAAAACAATAAAAGTAAATAATAAAAAAAAGAACCATAAACAGAATCCATACTAGGTCCTAGAGAGTTAGGAAGGGGAACAAGAAAAAATATTAAAGAAACAGAAGACTTGACTTTCCCTTTTCCTCCCATGACCCTAAAATGAGTTTACCTGTCATTTAGAGAAAACAAATGAAAGGGCTAAAGGACAGGGTTATTTACAAGAACAAATCAATATAAAACCAACTGAATTTTGTAGAGCTAAGGGACATAGGGCAGAGGTCATATGACGGAAAATTACAGAGACTTACTCCCTGCACTTGCAGGTCTCCAAAACTTCCTCACAAAAATGAATACAGTAAACCAGATGAGGGCATCAGCAAGAATCCTAAAGAGGATGAGTGATCAGCTGAATTTTGAAAAATCTGTGGGTTGGGGAAGAGATACAAATTATCAGAATATTACTGACACATCTTTCTTCATTCACAGGCATGTGTCCAGTCTTAATCACATAAATTTGAACGAATGAGTTTTAGAGAAACTGGAAATATCCAAAAGATGGTAGTTAAAATGTGTCCTGTAGATAGGATATCAGTATTAGAAGCAGATTAAATGGATCTGCTTCATTTCACATAGAAAATATATGAGCATTGTTTAAATTCTTCTTCCGAAGTATTTCAAGTGTTTTAGGAGAAAATTAAGTCATTGTTCTCAGTAAGGATAAAAGATCAAAATTGGAACAGAGATGATACAGAAAAGAAAGAATCTATGACTTTCAAGAAAATAAGATATCAGGTCAAGAACTAACTTCTATTTCTAGATATCTATCAAGAGTCAACCATGATGAAATTATGGGTGATTTCCACTTTCTTCTTTGCACTTTTCTGGATTATCTAATAATTTCAAAAGACAAAAAGTGAAAAGTGAAGTAACATGGTTCAGACCATCAGTTGTCAGAAAAGGAGATTGGAAAAGATGTGGCAGTCCCTCTGAGTCTTTTAATCTGTATAAAAAAGCCCTTCCACAAATTAGGTTCTGTGCAAATAATTTTTGATAGAACACTGGTTATTATTACAATATCTAAAAATATTAATATGTTCAATCAGTTCTTCAACGCATAAGTGTTAATTATTAAGTGATGTTCAATCGCTTGATGTCTATTTAACTTAACATTATGGATGGTATAGAACAGTAATGGCGAACCTATGACACGCGTGTCAGAGGTGACACACGAACTCATTTTTTTGGTTGATTTTTCTTTGTTAAATGGCATTTAAATATATAAAATAAATATCAAAAATATAAGTCTTTGTTTTACTATGGTTTCAAATATCAAAAAATTTCTATATGTGACACGGCACCAGAGTTAAATTAGGGTTTTTCAAAATGCTGACACGCTGAGCTCAAAAGGTTCGCCATCACTGATATAGAAGGTGGGGAGCAGTAGGTTCTTCCTTCAAAATAAAAATATTCAAAAGAAAATGTCTACTTAATTGAAAAAAACAACAACATGGCCCTAATCATTTTAGAAAAACAAGAAGAAAATACCCCACCTACTCACTTCCCAGGTCTTTAAATAATTTCCTTTATGGTGACACAAGCATGGCAATGAACATACAGGAATAGATTCTAAACAATGACCATGTTCTGCTTAATTATATAGCAGAACTATGAAAACTGATCAGTAAAGTTACAAAGGAACATTACTAAAATAATTCTTCTACAAATAGCAATAAGCCACATAAAAACTGGACAAAATCCAATCAGAGTAATATATATAACATTTCTTGCTAAGACAATGACACACAGAGAACACATCTATGTATCTGATCAATTTTCAGCCTGGTTTCCAAAGATAAAAGTATCCATACAAATCATTGTTAAATCAACTTTAATTACCAATTGATTTAAACCAAATTAGGCCGTAAGCCACAGAAGGCTCCCTGGTTTCTTAGAGCTAACAGGAATATGAACTAAACTAGAGGCCTAGTGCACAAATTCATGCACGGGTGGGGTCTGGCCAGCACAGACCCTATAGGGGTGGATCAGGGCCGGGCCGGCTGGGGGGAGGGGCCACTGGCAATTGGCCAGCAGGCCCCACCACTGATTGGTGTGGGGGGTAAACGGGGGCAGAGCTAGCTGGGGGGAGGTGCCACAGGAAAATTGGGATGGTGGGCCCGGACATGGGGAAGGGCTGGGGGCGGTGGGCCGACTGGCCCCACCCCAATGGGGTGGGGAGGGACCTATCAGGGGCCAGCAGCCTGCAGGAGGGACCATGGGTGGTTGGCCAGCCGACCCTGCCCCTGATCAGAGTGGGGAGGGGGGGCCTATCAGGAGTGGAGCTGGCTGGGGGGAGGGGCCGTGGGCCAATTGGGGTGGTGGGGGCTGATCAGAGGTGACACTGGCCAGGGGGAGGGACTGTGGGTGGTGGGCTGCTGGCTGGCCCCACCCGCTATTGGGGTGGGGGGTACGATCAGGAGCGGGGTCGGCTGGGGAGTGGGAAGGGCCACAGGGTGGGGGTTGGCCACCATCCTGCCCTCAATTGGGGTGGGAGAGGCTAATAAGGGGCTGGGTCTGCTGGGAGGAGGGGCCGTGGGAGGTTGGCTGGCCAATCCCAGCCCTCCCCCCGCATCAGGCCATTTCGCTGACCGCAGTGAGTGTTATAGCGACGGGTCGTTCTGGTTGTTCCCATGTTCAGGTGGCTGGCTTTTTATATCTACACTAAAAAAAGAGAAACATGGTAATTGGCATACTACCGCTACCCTTCCCATTGGCTAATCAGCATATCCTTATGCAAATTAACTGTCAGTCAAGATGGCGGCCTGCAGCCAGGCAGCTGGAAACGAACATGAGGCTTGCTTGCTCCAGTGACTGCAGACTCCAATGTTCCCCGCCTGACTTGCCGGCCTCTGAGTTGCAACTCTAAGCAACTATGTACTATGTTGCAAATAAGAAGCTAAACAAAACCCCAGAAACCAGCTTTCAGCCTGCCAGGATCTCAGAGCGATTATAGAGCAAACAAACCAGATACGAAGCCTCAGAGCTAGAGCCAGAGCTAAAGCTGGCCCAGAATAAAATAAAAAAAGAGAAAAAAAAAA
>NW_005355461.1:3720392-3732957 GCF_000412655.1 Myotis brandtii
CCCCCGAGTCCACAAATTTTTGTGCACCGGGCCTCTAGTATATATATATAAGGCTGTGACCAACCATCAGTCCATTCTACCAACCAACCATCCGGTACATATGACGCACACTGGCAATTTAAAAATAAACGTTGACTCACGCATGCACAATACATATAAAGCTCTCGCTGGCACCAATCACACACATGCGTTTCGATCTGTCATTGTTGATCGCGAATTTGGTTGACACTTCTATTATAGAGAATGAGTGAATAGCAATATTAAAATATTTCTTCTAATTAATTTCTTTTCAATGTGCACGAATCATGCACCAGGCCACTAATAACTATATAAGCATTTTTTAAGGCATTCATCCAAATTTGAGTCACACAAAAAACCCTAAGTTCATTTGCTAAGACTTATTTTTTAGTCTGAATAACTTGGAGGAAAACTTTAGTGATCTTGAATTTTCACAAAAATGTTTCTCAACTTTCTGATTACCCTCACAGTCACCAAACTGAAACTGAGTCAACAATAAGAAACTGAAATTGACCACTCTGGATGAAGATAGAAAATATATATTTCAGATAAACAAGAAGGTTTAAAGAATAACAAATACCTGTATACCCACTACATACCTTAAGAAATAAAACATGAAAAATATAATTAAAGTCTTCTTTATTCTTCCTCTCTTATCATTTTTCTCAACCCCACCAGCCCTCTCCAAATGAATGGAGCTGTCCTAAATTTGGTGTTTATTATTTCCATGAATATTTCTATAATTTAACCATATAGATATAAATCTCCAAACAATTTATAGTATAGTTTCTTTTATGTTAAAATTCTATAAAAATGGTATGGTAATATAGGAGTCTTTCTCACACATACATTTGTTTTTTTTTCAATACTGTGTACATAGTTTATCCATGTTTATATACATAATTCATTTTAACTGATGGTTAGCAGTTAGATCATACCACAATTTGTCACACTACAAACATACTGAAATTTATTTTCTCATACATAACTTTTGAATAGTGGCAGGAGTTTCTCCAGACAGTGCTTCTCAACTTTAATGTGCATATATATAACTTGGAGATCTTATTACTTTATCCCTTATTAATTTAAAAGCAGACAATTTTATGATGTAAAGCAAGACTGTAATAATTATAATAATCAAGGATATTTTTTTAAAAGTCAGAATCACCTAATATCGCTTTGGCCTTTAAAATATCATTACTATAACCATCAAATGTTTAATTGTAATAAATGTCATTTCTTGGTAAATCTTCTGAGAATAAAACACTACAAAATGTATTCTAAGTCACCTAATGAGTCAATTACTAAATAGATGGATAGCTATAAGCAAGTTATAGGCTAGGGAACACCTCCCCAAAATGATGGCTTTGTTTTTGAATAGTTATTCTAAATCCCAACTCTCTTCTACCAGAAATAAAATAGTTGAGACAGTCCTCTATTTCTACTTTGTGAGTATAAAGGCATGCCACTTGCATTAAGAGAAAGCTTAGTCTTCAGTTCTTTACAGTGTGTTGGGTAAGGGGTAGTGTGGAGAAATGACAGATTAAAAGGTGGTTGTATTTTTAATTTTTAATCACTTCAATAATGGTGTACCAACTTATATTTCCACCAAAATTGCACTCTAATTTTAATATGTAGTTATAACTATAAAATAGCTAAGTACTGGGATATAAATAACAAGATGACTACATTTTTTTAAAAAAAAATAAGTTATGTTAAACATGACCTGTCTCTTTCCTTTATCATTTAACCATCTGTATGTATATAGCTTTATTTTTTCCTTATATCCCCTGACTTATACATTCTACTTTCTCCTCTGAATTCACTCCAATTTTCCTTATATATCTAATCTCCTTCCTATGATGGAAGAGGAAAACAAGGTAATTTACTTTTTCCTTTAAACCCTATCTTTTCTAACCATCAAATGTATCTCTGGTTTCTGTAGCAGTTGTATTAAATTCTCTTTTGGTGCTTTGAATATCAAAGACATCATTTTTTTCTCATGAAATGACATCTTGAATAATCCATTTTCTTTCAACCTTGCAACATATTATTTCCCTACTGGGTGTGACTGCTTGTCATCTTTAAAGTAACCATACTATTCAAACGTTGTTTATTATGATAAATCCAATGTCTTTGAACTAAACTCTGTTTTTTTATTTTATACTAGAGGCCCTGTGCATGAAATTCATGCACAGGCTGGGGGGGAGCCTCAGCCCAGCCTGCACCCTCTCCTGCAATCCGGGACCCCTCGGGGGATGTCCGATTGCCGATTTAGGCCCGATCCCACAGGGATCCCTGCAGGATTGGGCCTAAACTGGCAGTCGGATATCCCTCTCACAATCCAGGACCGCTGGCTCCTAACTGCTCACCTGCCTGCCTGATTGCCCCTAACCACCTCTGCCTCAGCCCCTGCCTCCACAGCTTTATCTGGAAGGACGTCCAAAATGACGTCCAGAAGGTTGTTCGGCTGTGCAGTCTAATTAGCATATCACCTCTGCCTCAGCCCCTGCCTCCGCAGCTTTATCTGGAAGGACGTCCAAAATGACATCCAGAAGGTTGTTCGGCTGTGCAGTCTAATTAGCATATTACGCTTTTATTATTATTGATACTGGAAACTACTAATATCTATGCTTTCATTAAAACAAGGAAGGATGTGCATTTCAATGTGCATTAATGGGTTTCTAAAAATATATTTTATATAAACAAGTTAAATTTCCTTTGAAAACAGAGTAGTTTTTCCTGAAGAAAAATAAGCTTTTTATTGCTATCTCAGATTTTGGATAACTGTATTTTAGGCTCTTGCATGGCTTCCCTTAGCACATGACATGATAAGATTAGTTTTCCTATAAGAGTTATATTTTTATTATAAAATTATAAATGTTGAATACATAGTTATATGAACATCAATCATCCCCACTGATAACTTTCAGTAAAAACCTCCTATATACAAGATTACAATGGGAGTTCCAGATTTGTATCTCCAGAAAATTGACGCCCCATAAGTAAAATGTTCTTCTCTTGAACCTGGTGATGTGAATGGTTGCCCTCCCATGTCTACTCTTCCAAAACAATAAGAGTAATGCTATCCTCCATCCTCAAAGAAAATGTGGCAAATGACTTGGAAGATATTTCTTTCAGAAGTGGTGATAGATCTTTTTTGGTTTGTCCATTCCTGAGCTATTCAATATGGTAGCCACATTATATAAAAATGTGGTTACTTAACACTTGGAATTAGGCTAGTCTAAATCAAACTGTGCTGTCAATGTAAAATACACACTGATTTCAAGAATCACCATAAAAAATACAAACAATATTGATTACATGTTGAAATATATATTTCAAAATATAATTTCAACATGTAGTCTATACACAGGGTTGGACAAAAGCAGGTTTACAGTTGTGAGAACACAATACATAGTTTATTCTTGTATTATTATTTATTAATTATTGTATTATTTTCATACGAACATCTATATACCTTTCTTCCTACCCTGTACTAGGTTAAATAATAAATTATGAAAATTAATTTCGTCTCAATAGATCCAGAGACATATAATCATGGAACAGACTTTCGAACCTCAAAGGGAAGGTAGGGGAGGGTGGAAGGGTGGGATATTTTTATTGATTTCAGAGAGAGGAAGGGAGAGTGAGAGATAGGAACATCAATGATGAGAGAGAATCATTGATCAGCTGCCTTCTGCAAGCCCCCACACTGGGGATCGAGCCAGCAACCCTGCTATATGCCCTGACCTGGAATCAAACCATGACCTCCTGGTTCATAGGTCGATGCTCAACCATTGAACCATGCTGGTCGGGCAATAAAGATTTTTTTAAAATAATAATAAAAGAGCCATAGAAGAAAACAAAATTAATTTCATTTCGATTCTTAAAACCTTTTTAAATATAACTACTAGAAAATTCTAAATTATGTTTGTGGCTCCCATTATACTGCTATTGAACAACACTGGTCTATTCTCTCTCTTGTAAACAATTGTAAGTATAAAGCATATGACTGAAGTTACAATGACACAGGATAAATTTAATAGGTCAACAAAAGGATTAAATATGTAATGTCAAACCTATAACTGGATATTAACTAGACCTTGTGGTGATCGCTTTGCAAAACAGTCAGACCACATTTTATTATGCTTCACAGATGTTGCATTTTTTACAAATTAAAGGCAAGACACTCCACCAGCAAAGAGATTATGACTCACTTAATTGTGATACTGGCTTTATTGTGGTGGTCTGGAAACAAACCACAGTTATCTTCAAAGTATGTCTATATACACAAATATCAAAGCATTATGTTGTATACCTAAAACTAATATCATGTTATAGCACAATTATATTTCAATAACAAAAATACATAACAAAAGAATTAACCATTCACACAAAGAATATTTGTGTTTTGAAGGCTAGAATAAGCTATCCAGAGTCCAAAAATACCGAGACTACCTTAATAATTATATTTATTCTGCAGTGCTTTGAATAACAAGTTTTGCTTGTATTGGTGAGCCTAAGCCACTCCAGAGTCTAAAATTTCATCTGATTTATCAAAGAGAGACTTTATTATATTTAGTCTAATCTTATCATTGAGAATTATATTACAGAATAACTCATTTAAGGTAAATAACTCATGTAGGCAACTTACACTAAATTAGCCACATTGTTCAAATATTCAGAACCATTTCATTCCCTGAATTTCTGAACAAACAGAAATTGATTACATTTAGGGAAAGGAGAGAATGTGAAGTGATTAAGATGAAAGTGGAGCATTTTCTTCATAGATAGATGACTAGTGAGCTGGCTATGAACTATAGATAAAATTGCTAGATATATGTGGAACTCATTATGCTAATTTGGCTATAAATGAGATATAAACCAAGGCACATCAAAAGATTATTTAGGTTAAAAATGCTGAAATATCTCATAAGAAATTTTGAAGTTCACAGACTTGAAACTTGAATTTGATATGAATTGCCAATGCAAATGAGCACATTTCATTAGGTGGCCATTGAATTATGCAATTGGTTAGGGTGGGAAAGTTGGGAAGCAAACAGACAGGAAAGCTGTCTAGAAGGATGTTAACTATAACAGTAAAAAAGGTAGATCCAAAGATGCTAGTCATTTGCTATGTTTTTTTCTCTCAATTTTTGTATCCATTGCACCTCAGGAGCACTTGCAATCTTGTTAGTCAGTATTCCTGAACTACTAAATTTTATGAACACAGTTCTGAGAAAATTCTGTTGCTATTTTTTTTCAGTTCAGAATGTTATTTATCTAACCTTAAGCCTCCTTGGGTTAACCTCTTACTGTTTTCACAATATATGATATTTTCTAAGCTTAATGTGACTTAAGCATATTTTCCACAAGTCTGGGACAAAGAAGATTACTGTCTGAACTGCATCCCTATGGGGACATAATTTGAGTTAAACCTTTTCCTCTAATAAGTACTCTCCTTAACTGAATGAATGGCATTTTCTGGTAAGCAATTTTTCTCCATATTCTTTTAGATACCATGTAAAAGTTTTGATCTATAAGAGCTACCCTACTACCTTACTCAGAAATAATCCTCAAAGCCAATGCAGTTTTCAGTTGCAAAAGTGATGCAGAACTACACAAGACCATTGGAAGTTAAGTGCTTACCATGGGTTAACTATTGTGCTGAACACATTCAAATATGCCCATAATTGTCCTGTGAATACAGTCATCTGATTTGTCAACTGGAACCTCATTCTCTCTTTGAGAAAGTCTCCTGTGAGAAATTCCATTGTCCTAAATCCTGTGCACTTTAATTCTCATAGTAAACTGTTGCTTCTACTTCTGCTGAACTCTTGATATCAGTCTCAACTCTTGCAGATGCTTGCTTCTCCTCATTCTATACAGAGGTTCTTTCCTTGATCTCCCCTACTCACAGCATTGCATTACATAGATAATTATGTAATTATTACATAGATAATGCAATGCTGTGAGCTGTTACATTGCCAAAGGCCAACAACTAAATATTGTAAATTAGATGTCTACGGTCGGATAATGCAATGCTGTGAGCTGTTACATTGCCAACAACTAAATATTGTAAATTAGATGTCTACGGTCTTTAAAGTTTTTGGCTATATGCAACCAGGGCATTTTTCTATCCTCCACAAAATCCAGCCTCTCATCTATGTTATCTGACCTTTTCTCTAATTCCATCTTTGTCTTTCTTTCTGGTATTCCTCCTCTCACACCTATGTTCACTTCTTTGTGCATAACTCTTTAGTTCTCTCTTTGTATTACAGTCTCCTTCAGCTCTCACTCTCAAGGCCTCATCGTCCACATTCATGGAAGTTTACCAAGGCATTTTTCTTAAGAAGATGGTTCCCCAAATATGGCCATAATATTTCCTGAAATATATATTTAATTTAAAAAAATAAAGGAACTAAGCCTCAGCGGAGATAAATTTCACATCTCACATTATCTTGACAATGAATGTCATTTTACTCAAAATACCTTTGTCTTTTTAAAACACAAAGGTGGTTTGTTTGTTTTTTAATTTAATAAACTATATTTTAGAGCAATTGTAAGCACACAGAAAAATTGAGCAAAAAGTTCAAAGAGTTCCCATATACCTCTTATTCCCCACCACCTTCCAACACAATCCCTCTCACTGTTGACACCCAGCACCACAGTGGTAAATTTGATATAATTGATTTAGCATCTACCTCACTGTGCCCTGAACCAACCTACATTGACACATCAGAGTCACCAAAAGTCCATTGTTTACATTAGGGTTTGCACATGGTTTTGTATATTCTATGTGTCTGTACCATTTTTGCATTCCCACAAACAGTGACTAAGAGTTCCTGTTGCTACACATTCTTATCAGCATTTGGTGTTGTCAGAGTTTGGGATTTTGGCTATTCTAATATTTGTGTAGAGGTATCTCGCTGTTTAATTTGAAACTCCCTCAGGACATATGATGTTGAACATCATTTTATATGCTTAACTTACCATCTGTATATCTTTTTTGCTGAGGTGTTTGCACAGACAATGCTGATTTTTAAAATAAGACATTTATAACATCCATCATTTTGTATTGTTATTGACCCTGAGTTTAAAATAAAAAAGAAGCTACTCCAGTTTACTCCTTTTACAAATAAGACAATTGAGTCAGTATAGGTGAAAACTGAACCCATGAAGGTAGCTATAAATTTAGAGAGCGAAGCAGGCTGAGGACTGAATCATTGAGAGGAAAGGAGAAGTCAAGGAAACATGTAGTAAAAACTGACCAGAGAGAAGGAAGTAGAATAAGAATAGAGTGTTGTAGGAGCCAAGGAAGGCTAGAGGTGATCGGATGTTTTGTTTGTTTATTTGCTCCGAGAAAGAGGTTTGCCAGCAGTAATATGCCTGTGTGTAGTCAAATAGTCATTGGTCACTGGGAGGCAGCACGGCACAGAGGAAAAAGCATTGGACTGTCTCTGCCCCATAACCGGGGGATATAATTTTAAAAACTTTCTGGTGTGCTGTAATGTGTTCATCTGTAAAATGAGACTATGTTTATTCTAGCTTCCAAATTCTATGTTTTCTTTGCCACAGTATTTTCTCTTTTTCTTTGTCACAGTTTTTGATATCATCCTTTTTCATTTTTAATTTTAATCATTTATTTAGCATCTACCTCACTGTGCCCTATTAATTCTCTAATCATTGATCATTTAACTAAGATTTACAATGATTTTTTTAAAAAATATCTATTGGCAAAGCTATCTCTAGTCCACTGCTTTCAAAGGGAATTAACATCAAGAAAAAACAATCTTTACTCAAGTGAGAGTTTTACAACTTAAATTTACAAATGAACTCTCAAACATTTCTTATTCTCTTAGATACAAATAATGTAAATCAGTTAAGACATAATTACTCATAATTGTTACTATACTATAGTAGCTTCATTTATAAAATACTAGAGGCCCAGTGCACGAAATTCATGTACTCGGGGGTGGGGTCCCCAGCCTGGCCTGTGCCCTCTCACAGCGAACGATCTCCCCAAAGAGGTAGGCCCCGCCCACCCATCTGGGGCTCCTCGATGGACTGCCCCAAAGAAGTAGGCTGGAGCCGGGGTTCCTGCCCCCAGCATCACCGCACAGAGCCACCAGGACCCACCTCCACGCTGCGCACTCAGCGTCAAGTCCCTGCCCACCTGCGCACGCCCGCTGCACACACAGTCTCCTGGTGATGGATTGTTACGGCGTGAGGGCGTGATGACCATAAAGGCTTTTATTAGTATAGATTACTTTTCCTCTGATTAAAAGGGACATCCAGTACTTTGCCTAAACAATTAAAATGTAAGTAGTTACATTATGCAGCCAAACATGTGAAAGCTAAAATTAATAAACCATATAATACCAAAGGAAACCAGTAATGTGAAATGGACTGGGGAGAAAATAAGTGAAAAAAGATTTAAACCTAAAGCTTATCTGAAATATTGAAGTGTCCACTCGGTTTGTTTCCAACCCAGAAGCAAAATATAGGTCAGCCCAGCCTAACAACAAGATGATATAGTGGGGAGGCAATCTCACATTTATTTTCCCTCAGACAGTAGAGATGTACTTGAGAATACTTTTTTCTGGGATAATTCTTAACTTTATATAATTGGTGAAGATATAATCATTTGACTCGAACTCTGTGTAAGGGGACTTGGGGAAACAAGCAAATAAACCTGAAAAAAGTCCACATAGACACACCCTATGCCCACTATCCTGTTCTACCTGCATCATTTAAGGTTTCAGAAGATAAACATCTGTCGCTTATAAGAAAGTAAAAAACAAACCTGGAAATAATGAGAAAAGACAAGATGGAGAGCTATTTCCAGTGTCTGAGATGTTTGTGAGATAAGGTATGATCTTATCTGATCTTATCTTCTTTCATTTCTGGAAATCCTGAATCCAATTAATTACTTTTTCAAACAACAACCTCACTTAAGACAATAGTACCAAATACTTAACTGTTCTTCCTACTTGTTCTAGTCCTGCACTCATCCCTTAACCCTGTCATTCAGTTTTCAGTGAAAGAATTCTTTGAAGGTCACTAATAAATGTCTAAATATTGTATTTAAAAACATATTTCCATCCTTAAATTTTTTGAGATATTTGGAATCACCCATTATAAGTTGGGTCCTGTCAGAAATTCCAAGTAATACAGGTCGACAGAGCAAATCCATCTAAAGATGAAAATAGTACATCTGGGACACCAAGCATGAACGAAGACATAAGCAAGCTGCATGACCAGGTAACCCAAACTTCCTTGCCACCTACCAAGGTTGCAGTAGAACACCATTCTCAGCTCACACCAATGGTTATATGGACATTCTTGTATGAACAATTAAAGGAGGAGGAAAAAACCTGAGCTTTTATGGATAGGTTTATAAATAGGTTGGCTGGATCAGCAGGTTCCAGTTGGAAATGGAAAGCAGCTGCATGATAGCATCACTAAGGGTGCCTTGAATAACTAGAGAGCAAAATTTTTTCAAAGTGTGAAGCTTTGAGCTGTGCACTGAATGATTCACTTTATGGGGAACTCTATACATTTCTTAAGGCTGAAAGCTATACAGGAGAGCTCTGAATTCTCCTTCTCTATCATCCACTATTTTAAGTCAATATTCTTAATTTTAAGATAAAATTAAAATTGAATCAAGCTACTTATGCAAAAAAGGGCGAGGGGAGATTTTATGATAAGGTAGGACTATTTTTTAGAGCTACAGGGCAGGAGTGAAAGCAGGCCTAAGGGAAATTCCACAAAAAGATTGGAATTATATCTGAACTCTTCCTGTATCTCATCTCCGTTTCTTTCTGAATGTATGATTTTCTCTCTCTCTCTCTCTCATTTTCTGACATTTTCTGCTACTCTACTAGAAATGGTTTGTGGAAAACTGACTATCTCTCTCAAGGTTGTTGTTTTTCATATATTTTTATATTCAGAGAGGAAGGGAGAAGGAGATAGATAGAAACATCAATGATGAGAGAAAACCATTGACTGGTTACCTCTTGCACACCCCCTACTGGGGATCCAGCCCGCAACCCAGGCATGTGCCCTTCACTGGAATTGAACCCTGGACCCTTCAGTCTTCAGGCCAACGCTCTATCCACTAAGCCAAACCGGCTACGGCTATCTCTCAAGGTTTTATATGTATATATAAAGGTATGCCATGATCCGACATGAGAGAGACTGAATTTTTAAAATTTGGTGTAAATATGGATTTCCATTCTAAAAACAAAACAAACAAACAAAAAAAACCCCTCTAACTGACCCAGCTTAACTCAGATTCCAATTTTGGGTCCAAATTGTGTAAAATAGAGTCATCTTACTCAAAATGGTTGCTCAAGGATCAGCCTTGACTTTGACAGAAAACTAGGTCACTATGAACTGAACATTCATTCTCTCAGTTATCCTTCTCTTTTATCTGCTATATAGTTTTATCACCACAAACTATTCCATTCTTCTTTCAAAATTACTTTCATCTACTTATATCTCCAGTCCACCATTTATTGTTTGCTGAAATGATAATTCAGGAAAAGGATATTTTATTATAGTTAAGTCTGCATTCTTTAACTACTGGTGAGGATAAACTTTTCCCCCATGTTATAGATAACTAGAGGCCTGGTGCACAAAATTCGTGCACTGGGGTGGGAGGTGTCTCGCAGTCCAGCCTGCACCCTCTCCAATCTGGGACCCTTCAAGGGATGTCCGACTGCCGGTTTAGGTCCGATCCCTCTCACAATCCAGGATTGCTGACTCCCAACCGCTCGCCTGCCTGCCTGATTGCCCCTAACCGCTTCTGCCTGCCATCCTGATCACCCCAAAACCACTCCCCTGCTGGTCCTATCACCTCCAATTGCCCTCGCCTGCCAGCCCAGTCCCCCCCAACTGCCCTCCCCTGCCGGCCTGGTCCCTCCAACTGCCCTCCCTCCCCTGCTGGTTTGTTCACCCACAACTGCCCTCCCCTGCTGGTCTGTTCACCTGCAACTGCCCTCCCCTGCTGGCCTGATTGCCCACAGCTGCCCTCCCCTGCCGGCCATGGTGGCCATCTTGTGGGAAGGTGTGATGGTCAATTTGCATATGACTTCTTTATTATATAGGAGGATTAGTATTTCTGCTTCATTGGTTTGTATTATGGACTGAATTGTGCTCCTCCCTCTCAAATTCATATGTTGAAATGCTGACCCCCAATGTGACTATATTTAGGAATAGGAAACTTTCAAGAGGAAATTAAAGTTAAGTGAGGTCATTAGGGTGGAGCTCTGATCTAAGAGAACTGGTGGTCTTATAAGAAGAGGAAGAAACATCAGGAATGCTTGTGTACATTGGAAAGGGCATGTGAGGTTTTCTGAAAATCAAGGCTTCAGAAGACACCAAACCTGTCAACACCTCATCTTAGACTTCTAACCTCCAGAACTGTGAGAAAATAAATTTCTGTTAAGCCATCCAGTTTGTGGTATTTTGTTACAGTTTGCCTAGCTGATACAGTTTGCCTCTGTTCATTATCCATTTTCTTTTATTTTCTTCTGAAAAGAAACAAGCTCTCTAAACATTAGGCTATTAGCCTTTTGTATAAGGTAAGTATTTTACAAATATTTTTAATTTACAAATATTGTTCCCAATTCATTTTCTTCCTCACCTTTTTTTACAATATATTTTTTACTGATTTCAGAGAGGAAGGGAGAGGGAGAGAGAAGATAGAAACATCAATGATGAGAGAGAATCATTGATTGGCTGCCTCCTGCACACCCCACAGTGAGGATGGAGCCCGAAACCCCCGCATGTGCCCTCATCAGAATCCAACCATGACCTCCAGGTTCATAGGTCAAGGCCAGGCTGGCCAGGGCCCCCCTTTTGTTTTGATGTGTATACTGAATTTTTTTTAGTCTAGTCAAAACTTTCATACCTTTCCTACGGTTGCTTCATTTGAAACTGTGCTTAGAAAGTCCTTCCTATTCCCAGAATGATATTTATATTCACCTATATTTTATTCCAATTTTTATGTCTCCTCTGAATTTTATTTTCATTATATGATGTAAGATAGAACAATTCTTTTTTCATATAGCTAACCAATTATCCCTGTATCCCTTATTCATCTTCCCATTTATTTGAAATCTGTTATCATTTCCTAAATACTTACATGCATTTAAAACTTCTGCTGCTTTTTACTTATGGCATCCGTTAATTCAATAATTGACTTTGGAGATTATTTTTCTATACTTACATTAGGAAAAATGAATTTTCCATCAAGTTCAAGAAACATTTTCTCTCAGGTTATTAAAAATATGGGGGAAGTTTTTCACGGTTTTAAATTAGAATACTATCATATAATTGTTTTTAAGTAATGATGAACATCAAAATAAACACTGACAAAATTAACCAAATGATAAGCCAATAAAGGAGAAGGGAGTACCACCTGGTTTAGTTGCATTATCTTACTAGGAAAGAAAAATAGTACAGAAGAAACTACTTGAGGATGGGCAGTAGGCTTTCTCAGGCTCCTTTTGTGAGAATAGTTGTCCTTAAAAAAAAA
>NW_005355461.1:3734015-3784471 GCF_000412655.1 Myotis brandtii
TCGCCGTGCGGGTGAGCAGCACCAAGGAGGCGGCGGCCGAGGCCAAGAAGAGCGTCTGCCGCCGCCTGGACTACATCACGCAGAGCCTCCAGCAGCAGGGTCTGCAGGTGAGAGCTCTGCGCGGAAGGAGGGGTCGGAACCCGGGTCGCAGACAACAGATGGCAGAGCGTCTGGTCCCGATGGCGGCTGGAGCGGGGGGTGGAGGGGCTTGAGCATCGGAGGCGTCTTTGTAGCAACGGGATCACAGGCGCCAGGACCTGGCAGCGTGAATCCTCAGCCCATCCTTCTTGAGGAAGGTGATTACTGGCTGCGGTGACTTCCAAAATGAGAGAATGCAAATTGAGTAGGGTTTTTTTTATATGGCGATATTTGCTGCCGTAGTTTGGTTTTTACCCTTGTAATGATGAGCTGTCAAACTTGAAACATGAGATACCAGTGCTTGCCTAAGAAGTGTGCTGTACCCGAATCGTTTTTTGTTCTGATGCGGCACCTTGGAATTGGCAAGTGGAAAGCATGACCTGCTTCCTCCTCCCAGCCACGGAAAGCTTCGCATGGAAAGGTCCTTCAGTATTTTGGGCAAACAGTAATGGGGGTAGGGTGAGGGGGTCCTCGAAGACTCAAAGGTTTTCTCCACATTTTTCAGTTTTAAAAAATTAAGCTGTTATATTGTAGATGCCGTCTATATAAAATACCCCTACTTACCAGGTGTCTATGAAATCACTAAATAAATCTAACCTTAAGCCTACTTTTAAAAACAGAATAAAAAAATGAAGCAGCCTTGTTTAATCCATACAACAGCCTTGTTAGGCAGGTTTTAATATCTTCATTTTCCAGATTTAAAGAGGTTAAGTAATAAGTAATGTTCTGAACGTCAGCCAAGGCGATATTTGAACTCCTGTATTCCTGAAACCAAAACACAGCTTGCTTCCGACAATGCCAGGCTGCGGAGGATAATTAGAATGAAAGAAAATCAGAAACCATAGAATGAATGGGTCAACTCTCTCAATTCTTTCGTTTTACAGAATAGGACCCTAAAGGCCATAGTTGCGATTGACCCAAGGTAACACTGAGTTTATGAAAGTGCTTCCAGTTTATTGTTAGGAATGACACATCCGAAAAATCAAGTTTTTACTTTAAGGAGAAAACATACTTGTACTACATTTACAAACATAGAGTTATTTTTAAAATCAGTTGTAAAAGAATGTCTCTAAATGATTTTTCAGTTTAGAAGAATGCAAATGCCAATTAAAATAATGTGAATAAAATGAATTTAATGTATTTAATATGTAGAGAAATATTTTCCGAGAAAAACTGCTGCCAGCACTGCAGTCCTGTTTGAATAATACCTAATTCTTAAGTTACTTACATAAAATGTATACTGCTCCCACTGACTGTAACTTCTAATATGTAAAACAAAATAAATTACTATGTCCAGGTTACAGTTAAGATTATATTAAGATTCAGTGTTCAGGGCAAGACATACAAAGGTCAGTAATCTTCCAATTATCTCTGCTAATGGAGAAAAGCAGTCATGTAGGTAATTTGTTCAATAGGTAATGAAAAAAATCATTTATATTACTTTGCAGGACGAATTATAATGGGTCTTCACAAAGCCTTTATTTATTTTAAACTTTGGAATCTTGGGTTTATAAACATCACTCCCCTGTTTAAAGGGCTCCTCATATTCCAAACTCCTTTGCTTTATAGATAGAGCCTAACTCTATCATTTCCTGTCATCCTTCTCTCCTGGTTGACTACTAGCTGACTCCCATTTTTTTTTTCTTCGAAGACTAGCCCAAGTTCACCTCCTTGGCATTATTTTCCTAACAGTAGTCCCTGTCATGCCACACTCCACTCCCCACTTGTAATAAAACTTATCATTCTGTATTATATGTGTTGCTTTACTTGTCTTTCCTCCATATTCTAAACCTCTGTAGAGAAGAGATCATTTTGCCCCTTGTTTGCTTTGCATTCATGGGTTATGCTTCATATATATCACATAGTGCATACTCAGAAAATCGTTTCTGAATGAATAAAAGAAAAATATGAGAGAAGCATAAACAATGACTTCAACTATATTACAGATCATATATAGTTTCATGATCACATAGCTTCATGTCTGAAGGCATAAGCCTCATTTTTTAGGGTTTTCTTGGAAAATATTTTAAAGTTCTAAGCAGAACTCATTCAACCATCAGACATTTACTAGGCATTCCCTATCACTGTTCAATTTAAAACAGCACTTAGTGTAATGTGTAATTCTTTTGTTTTCTGGCTTGTATGTTCCTCTCACAGGCTGTAAGCTTCATAACTGTATTTTTTTTCTATAAACATGTAATGGATGCCTTAAACATGTTGCTAGGCACCAGAAATGGAGAATGAGTAAAATTTCGGTATTGTGCTGAAGGAGTCACACGATCGGAATAGACTAATACATAGTAGATGTTGTGATGAAAGTATGTACATGATACAATATAGTAGTGTAAGAAAAGAATGTTCATTTTACTTGAGGAATTCCAGAAAGCTTTCATAATGGAAATGACACGTGTCAGATCTTAAACAGTGGCTGGCAGGAAAGCATTCCAGTTTCACACTAGAGTGCAGCAAGTGTATGTGTTCAGAACACTATACACAGCTCCCTATGGCTAGGGCACAGGAGTGCTTAGGGAAAGTGGAGGGGAATCAAGCGATAAGACTGAAGAGGAAAGCTGTACACAGAACATGAAGGAAGGCCTTGTGTGCAATACTGAGGAGTTTGGATATTATTGATAATAAAAAACTTTTTACTATTGCTAGACCTTTTACAGATGTTATCTATGTGATACTCCCGTCATATGAGACTGGCAGTTTAGTTGCTGCTTTAGAGATGAGAACTCCCAGGATCACAGTAGTTATTGGCATTAGCTTGTTCAAGTCACACAGATAGGAAGTGGCAGCGTTTAGACTCCAGCCAAGAACTCTGACCACATGCTCTTAACCACTAGAGTATATTGCTGCTTTAATGTCTTGGTAGAAGATATGTTTATGTTATAAAAGAATATTTTGTTATATATTTTTAAATTTATTTATTGTCTAAAGTTTTACATATGTCTCCTTTTCCCTAATATAAAAGAATATTAAGTGACAGAAAAGTTTCATGTTAATCAAGTGAATAAAGCTGAACACAAGAAATACAGTACAGTTTCATTTTAAATTTATCTGCATTCTAAGTTTTCTACAGTCAGCAATTATCCTACCTAATAAAGAGGGAATATGCTAATTGACCCTCACACCATCACAAAAGATGGTGGCGCCCACAGCCAATAAGGAGGGAGTATGCCATTTGACTGCCCCGCCCTCAAAGATGGCAGCACCCACAGCCACAAGATGGTGGCGCCCAGTCCCCTCGGCCCCGCCAGGGCAGCAGGCACGTGGCAAGGCCGGCCCTGTCCCCAGGTGGGTCCGGCCACTCTGTGTGCCTGCCTCCGGAGTCCCCTAATCCCTTCAGCCCGCCAGCCACCTAGGGCCGACCCCGAGGCACAGGCAAGCCTCAGATGGTGGCTGTCCAGCCACCCAAGGCCTCCTGAGGCTCAGGTAACCAGGGCCCGGCTGAGGCTTGCGCTGCCGTCAGTGACAGCAGCAGAGGTGTGATGGGGGCGTCGCCTTCCCCTGATGGCCAGGTCGCCTCCCGCCCCTGAGGGCTCCTGGACTGTGAGAGGGGGCAGGTCGGGCTGAGGGACCCCCCCTCTAGTGCATGAATTTTCATGCACCAGGCCTCTAGTCTTTATCATAAAAATGCATAAATATTTTCATGAGAATGACAGGCATTAGAGCTATAATTGGAACTTTAGTTCACATTTTTGGGTTAAAGCTTTTTCTAATTTTTCTGGATAATATAAACTGATTGAACTTAGTTTATATCTTAAAATTCAGATGGAGGTAGGTCCCCTACAAAAGAACATATAATCAGGTCCCAGCCAAGTAGCTCAGGTTAGAGTGTCATCCCCATACACCAAGGTTTCTAATTTGATCCCTGGTCAGGGCACAAGAATCAACCAATGAATGCATAAATAAGTGGAACAACAAACCAATGTTTCTTTCTCTCTCTCTAAAATCAATAAAATTTAAAAAGAACATATAATTAAATTATTATTGAGCATAATAATCTTTATATTTATTTAGCATATATTTTGAAGGATACAAAAATTTTGTAAAACATAAGGTATGCCTGTCCCCAAAGATGAGAGTAGCTAAAGAGTTCATTTTACTAAATTTTAAAAACTATTTTGAACAGTAAATAAAAAATTTAACATTTTTATCAAAATTGTGTACCTGAAATTTATGCAGAGATTTATAAAGCATTAATATTTTCAAAAACTGGTCTGGGTCCAATATTTTAGAAAACTTTTATATTAAAATAGCATAGCATCTTTTATATTAAAATAGCATGGCATCTACATTTGCTTAGTATTTTCTCTGTGTCAAGTGCTATATATATAACTTGTCATTAAATCTTCAAAACAATTCTGTGTAATATATACTTAGTATTAACGTAATTTTATAAGTGCAGAAACTAAGACTCAAAAAAGTTCAGTAACTTGCCCAAAGTTGCATACTATAAATACTCAGTACATTTATATTAAATTATTTGTAAATTAAATATATATTTTTTAAATATTTTTTACTGATTTCAGGGAGAGGAAGAGAAAAGTAGAAACATCAATGATGAGAATCATTGATTGGCTGCCTCCTGCATGTCCCACACGGGGGAACGAGCCTGCAACCCAGGCATATGCCCTGACTGGGAATTAAACTGTGACCTCCTGGTTCATAGGTCAGTGCCCATCCACTGAACCACACTGGCCAGACTGTAAATTAAATATTTAAAAAACTCTAACATTCCTTTAGAGTAATTCCATTTAGTTGCCAGACATTTAGTAATCATACCCTTGTACTTTTTGTTTCAGGCAGAAAATGTAACGGTGACAAAGGATTTTAGAAGAGTGGAAAATGCTTATCACATGGAAGCAGAGGTATGTACTTACAAATAATTGAAAACAGCATGACTTTGTGTGAATAAGTTGCATTTATTTTTGTTCTTGAACTGAAATGTACAGGAGAAATGTTTCTCATGGTATTGATAAAAGGTTTTCTCAAAATCATTTTTGGTGTTACATATCTGTGAGCTTTTAAAATAAATGTAATGAGATATACTCAAGAGAAGTTGTTTTGAAATGCAATAAAAATAGCAAGGGGGAAGTAGCAGTTAATTACCACCTGAATAAAACTTTATAATATTACATAGTGAGCAGGAAACACTACAAGAGAGAAATTTCTTTTTAGATAAAAAGCAAATTAATAAAGTCATAACAAAGGATTGAAACACTTTTTTAACATTCTTTTGTTTCACAATGCAATTTTATTGTGTTGTGGAAAGAACAAAATATTTTTGTATACTCAATGATAACATTTATTTCCTACAACTGTGTATACTTTTTACTGATCTTTAAAGATTTTATGATCAGAATTTATGAATCAGAGTATGTTATAGTTGTGATTAGGTTACAAGACTGCTGTCTGTTTCTGATTAGGAACATCCTGGGGTATGTGCTTGGTGCATGCTTGCTGCCTTGCCACAGGAAACAAGAATGGGGTTAGAGTGGAATCTTACTTATCTAGTCAGAGAATCTTTGTCCATAGAGGTGGAAAATACTCAAGAAATAACCTAGCCATACCTTCAGGCAGATAATATTTTATTATCAGAAAGTAAATTATCATTTAATGTACAGAAAGTACATTAGAGCTACTTGTTTTATTATAAGGTGTGGCTAAATGAGAACTTGGCTAAACTCTGCTCATCTTCCTTCTGCTGTACTTACCTTTTTAATATCTTGTACTCAAATTTCTTAAGAGAGAATCTGATTATATTTTGTATAGGGCCCCCTGGTACACAGAACTCATATCACACAATTTAGTACATGTTTGCCCTTAAGTCAGCCTCAGCAGTCAGCAGAAACCAGGATGTTGGGCTCACAAGGTAAAGAACAATGTGTGGCTTTATGGATGTGGATGTCGTGAAAAGTAATATCTAATGTCTTACATATACCAAGATTCTCATGGACAGTTAAATATATACATTAAGATTAGATGGTAGAACATTACTTTTCATGTAATATCTGAAACTTTCATCCTGAAAGGCACTCTAAAGATTCTTTATCCTTCCACCTACCATGCTGCTGCTGCTTATCTATATACTAGAGGCCCAGTGCATGAAATTCATGCACAGGTAGGGTCCCTAGGCCAGCAATCAGGGCCGATCGGGGCCTTCCAGCTGCCAGCTGGGGCCTTCCTTCCCCGGCTGCCGGCTGCCAGCTGCCAGCTGGGCCTTCCTTCGTTCCATGCCACCCCTTGGTAGTCAGCGCACATCATAGTGAGCAATCAAACACTCGGTCTCCCAGTCAAACTCCCGAGGGGACACTTTGCATATTAGCCTTTTATATAGATAGATTATATAGATAGATATAAAAGCCTAAGCAACTGTTCAACTGGTAGCTATGATGCACACTGACCACCAGGCGGCAGACATTCAACACACAGGCATAGAAACATGGGATAAACTAATGAATCTTAGAGGGAAGTGGAAAGCGGGGAGGATGGGAAGAGATTAACCAAAGATCTTATGTGCATACTAGAGGCCTGGTGCACAGATTCGTGCATCAGTAGGGTCCCTTGGCCTGGCCTGCGGGGATCGGGCCGAAACCGGCAGTCCAACATCCCCTGAGGGGTCCCCGATTACGAGAGGGCACAGGCCAGGCCGAGGGACCCCACCGGTGCACGAATCCATGCACCAGGCCTCTATCTATAAAGATAAGAAGATGGAAAGTTAGAAATTATTTAAGTGACGTCTTTAAAGGTGGATGAATGGTGGTTTTGTGTAAGGAGGGGATTTGGATTAAAAACATTGGCTTTGTAGTTCATATATCTACATAATCTCAATGTTAGAAGGGATTTTAAAAGCCTGGGATATAAAAGACTGAGTAAATGTCTTTTGAATAGAAAAAGCAGTATAACCACTCAGACAGTTTTCCCCTCTCCTTTTCATTGCATGTTTCCCATTGTCAGGTGTTTTCCATACATTTTCTCATCTAATTTTTTTTAACTCTTAATTTTTATTGTGGAATACTTTATACATAGACAAGCATGAATATAAAAGGCCCATTCCATTTTCAGACATCTAATAAATACAACATTTTCTGACATTAAGCCAGAATTGACTTATTAGTACTCCTCTTTTATAAGTAGTATACCTCTCCAAGAACAAAGCAACGCTAATTCTTCTTCCTTGAAGCCCACACTTGCAGTTCAGTATCATATTGATGCTACTTTTTTCTTCTCTAGAGATGAGATCCCCAGTTTCTTTGGCCATTTCTTGTATGAGAAACTCCTTTAGTTAACCATTACAGCTAAAAAAAAAAGTGTCTTTCTCACATGCTGCTTTTAAGTCATGTTTCTCCTATCTTACACTTTGTTATTGCTGTTTTAAAATGAATTATAGGATTTTACACTTATCTCCGGATGATTTTATCCATAGATTATTTGATCTATATTTCCAGCCTATTGGGATCGTTTTTAAATCTCAATTTTATCAAGCCGTGTTTTTTTAGTACTGCCAGCTTTATCTCAACTGCTGACTTGATCATCAGTGTTCTATCTATGTAATTAATTAAAATATTGAGTAGCATTAATCAACTATGACCGTAAGCAACAATGTTGCCATGAAGACTGTATGTCAGTATATCCTAAGGCTTGTATGAATATATAGGTAAAAGGAAAACCCCCTATGGCTATGGTATTTCTCTGGTGATTTACCAACTAGGAAGTCAAATTTAGTACATCTTCATTTGTTCTTAATGATTTCAAATTTACATGTTCAATATATTGGCCTTTGGAAAGAAATAATTTGGCAGTGATTCAGAAGGTAGAGATTAAAAGAACAGTATAGAGTTGGTGAATTTCACTCTCAAGAGTAAAAGCAAAGTTAGAAGTCAGATGAGTTTTCTACTTAGTGTCTCAGCAAGAAACTCGGTAATTAGAGTTTGAATGTATGATTCTAAGGACCTTGCAAGATTTCAGTCTTAAATTCTTGTGTCCTTATACTGTTAGTCACAAAGGCCTACCTGGAGGAAGCCCTGTATGCATTTCTTCAGAGACAGGAACAAGGAAGCCAGGGAGACTGAGGGGGAAGACAAAAATAGGTTATGGCAGTCAGTACCAAAGAGAAAAGAAAATATGCAAAGTGCTGAGGCCTATGGCAAGGGATCAAAATGAACCAAAGGCCCTATTTTCTTTCCTTTGATAGAAATCTTTTTTTTTTCCTTTTCTTATTTCTTATAAACTAAATTTTAAAATACTCTGTTCTAGAACCTTGCCTGGGATTGAAAGGTGTCTAGCCCACTAGACTTAGTTTGTTCAGTTTTATCTGCCTGCCTTTTTTTGGAAATTAGAACTACACATACTTTTAGGGAGGATTTTGGCCCGTTACTTTATGGTAATATAGGTTAGCAATTATAATTCAGAAGGCTTATATGCAGAACATTCCAATAGCCGAGATTTGATTTATCCAGGAGATGAATTTATTAAAAGCACTTAAAATCTCACCTGTTTTGGAATTCAGTTTCTACTTTATTACTGAAATGCTAAACTAATGGGGATTCTTCTTGACCAGAGATATGAAAGCATTTATATGATAATATCAATCTGTTTTGTACTTTAATATAGCTAGTACAGGCTAATCTAATTTACTACAGTAATATATTAAAAAAGAAACACCATATGATCATCTCAATAGATGCAGAAAATGCATTTAACAAAAATCCAATATCTATTCCTAATAAAAAATTCTCAGCAAGCTAAAATAGTAGGGAACTTCTTCAAACTGATAAAAAAAATCTATGAAAAATCTACATATTTAATGGTGAAAAAACACTAAATACTTGTGCCTAAATCAGGAACAAGACAAACATAGCTACTTTCATGACTTCTATTCAACATTGTACTTGAAATTTTCTAGCTAAAGCAGTCAGGCAAGAAAAAGAAATAAAAGGCATCCAGAATAGAAAGTGAGAAGTAAAATTGTCTTTATTCATAGATAACATGACCATCTATGTAGAAAATCTGATGGAACCTACAAAAGAGCTATTAGAATTGATAAGCAGCAAAAATATAAAATACCTAGGGATGAGTCTGATTTTTAAAATGTGGAAGAGCTATAACTGGAAATTGCAAATCATTGCTACGAGAAATAAAAGAAGACCTAACTAATGGAGAAACATACCTTGTTAGTGATTTGGAAATCTCAATATCATTAAGATATCAGTTCTTCCTTAAATATATATAGATTCATTATAGTCCCAATCAAAATCCCAGTAAGCTTTTTAAAATAATAGAAGTTGACAAAATGATTATAAAATACCTTATTTACTTAGAACTGAAATCAGACAGATCATAGTCTTCACTGGATAGCATTTATGATTAAAGGCAACTGTTCTGCATTGTATAAGATGACTCGGAAGGTCAGGTCACCCCTCTCTCTCTTTGCTACTCCTGTCTTCTGTCCAGTACCTGTACTTTTTTGTTTTACATATTAAGCTTGTGTAAACTTTCCTTAAAAGAAAGGTTTAGTCTGCTTCCTTAAAAAGGTTTTTAAGACTATAGTTTTAAGTCTTGCTAAATATAGGGATTCCTCCCACATATTTAAAGAAAGGGGACATAATGAAATAGATGTTTCCACATATAAATCTGAAAATAACTACTGGAAGAAGAAACATACCTACCTCACTGACAGCAGTGAAGTGAACTATGATGTAATTACTGCTAATCAGAAAGTTAATGGCATAGATTCGACTAAAGAGTCATGAAAAATTATCAGAGTTAGAATTCAGCCAAATAATAAAGTTGAAGGGGGAAAACCTCCATTTCTCTTTCATAAAAAAGTCCCTGACTGGTTTAAAATGTATTTTTAAATATTCAAGTTAATATTAGATATAATTCATAAGCAAAAATAAATTTAATAACAAAATAATTTAGTTATAAGTATCAGCTAGGCTTTTTATATCTGTTACATACTGTAAAATGACCTCAGTGTAATATGGCTTTACTTTTTAAACTCTAATTTAGAGAAAATTTTGAAATAATGTATCAGGCATGAAAATAATTTCAAGTGTCATTTCATTTGCAGGTCTGCATTACATTTGCTGAATTTGGAAAAATGCAAAATATTTGTAACTTTCTTGTTGAAAAACTAGATAGCTCTGTTGTTATCAGTCAACCCCAGTTCTATCATACTCCAGGTTCTGTTGAAAATCTTCGGTAAGTTCAGCACATCTTTAAATTATCAATTAATTAAACAAAACTCTTCAGTGTTACAGTTCATTGAATGTCATATTAATAATCTCTGCATTTCATTTCTAAGACGGCAAGCCTGTCTTGTTGCTGTTGAGAATGCATGGCGCAAAGCTCAAGAAGTCTGTAACCTTGTTGGCCAAACTCTAGGAAAACCTTTATTAATCAAAGAAGAAGAAACGAAAGAATGGGAAGGCCAAATAGATGATCACCAGTCATCCAAACTCTCAAGTTCATTAACTGTACAACAAAAAATCAAAAGTGCAACAATATATGCTGCTTCAAAAGTATTTTTAACTTTTGAAGTAAAGGGAAAAGAGAAGAAAAAAAAAACATCTCTGAAATTCCAACCAATATATATTGTGTTTATATCTTTTTGTCTATTTTTATACTTTTTATAATGTTTGCTTTTGTCCTGAGTATATATACACAGGGTGTCCCAAAATGTACTATAAAGTGTTTTCTCCCCAAAATCTGTGAATCCTTAAATATAGTTCCACAGAATACTTATGTTTACTTTCTATTTTGAAAATCTTACTGTGGGAAATACTCTTTGGAAATAAATATGTGCACACTTATATATACTGAATTTATATTAGTGTATGTGTAAGTAACTTCTATATTTCTACTATGAGAAGAAATATTGACAGTTATTAGCATGATCATTAACATTAATAGAAAGAATGAAAAGCAAAACATAACTTTTGATAAAAGGATAAGGAAGTATATTATGAAAATATTTTGATACTAGAAATAAAAGGTAATATATGGACCAGACTCTCTTCATCAGAGCTTCTTTGATTATGCCAGCACTCTCCAATACAAATATAATGCAAGCCACATAAGTAATTTAAAATTCCCTAGTAGACACAGTTTTAAAAAATTTTAAAAACAGTTGGAACTAATTTTAATATTTTATTTAACAAAGTATATCCAAAATATTATCATTTTATTATGTAATCAATATATTAAAAATAATTAACAGGTATTTTATATTTACTTTTATACTAAGTCTTCAAAATTCAGTGAATATCTTATAGCACATTTCAATTCAGATTCTAAATTTTCACCAGAAATATATTATCTATTTTTAAGTTTCCTAAAGTTTAGTTTAAACAATACATTCACATACCCAAGTTGTTCCAAATATGCTTAAAAGATCTAGCAACTGGGTCAACTATCTGTTTTCAAATTAAAATTTTAAAAAACTTAAAATTCAATTCCTTGGTTTTACTAGCCACATTTCAAGTACTCTGAAGCCATTAGTGGCTAATGGTCACCATGTTGAACAGTGCAGGGTTATACACTGAGATACTACTTAGGCTATTTGAGATGTAACCATGTACATGACATTGCTATTGAATTACACATTATCTACATAGACTTTCCATTCCCCACCATTCAGCTCAGGTCCCAAAGTTTTTCTTTTGACATATCTTGATACCTATATGCCCATATTTCTTCCCTACAACAACATATTCCAGTACAGGCAGTCCAAGCCTGTGGTCGTGACGCTGTCACATCGTAATGACCAATCACCAGGAGGCTGCGTGCTCAGCAGGTGCGCACGGGTGGGCTGGGACTTGACACTGCATCCCCACGGGTGCCAGCAGGGACTTGACCAGGAGGTGCATCGGGGAAGTCCCGTGTGGTGCTGGCCCCATGGGGCGGGACTCCAGGACTCAGGGGAGCCTTGCGGGCACACGGGGGGGGGGGGGGGCTTGACGCAGGCGCCGGTGGGTCTGGGTCTCACGTGATTTCGAGACGCACACGGGTGGGCAGGGCTGCCTGCGGGGTGAGGCGCGTGCGTGCGAGTGGGCGGGGCTGCGTGTATCGAGTTGTGCGCGGGTGGGTGGGGACTTGACTCTGGGTCTCACGGTGCTGGTGGGGGCTTGACACTGTCCCCACAGGCGCTGGCCCAGACTGTTGACAGGAGGGAGTGGGGAGCCAGATACCCACACCCAGGACCCAGACAGAAGGGCAGTGGAAGCCCCATCCCTCACAGAATCAGCTGTATCAATGTTGTTTTTATATCACGTTTTTGTTGTTTTTATATCATATGTTTGTTCTTGTTATATCATGTTGTTTATTAATAAATTTATATATTACTTTTATATACATTTTTCTAATTTTCTCTAATCTCTGACACTTCTATTATAGAGAAAGAGCAAATAATGGTATTAAAATATTCTAATTCCCTTTCAATGTGCACGAATTCATGCACTGGGCCACTGGTTTATTTATAAAAAAAAAGTTCCATCATTTCGACGTATGTACATATGTGCTTTATGTTTTTTATTATTTATTTACCACAAGTAAAGGTCAGGAATTGTTACCTTTCTTCTAAATTTTTTTTATTGTTTCACTTCATTACTGCTGTGTATGTGCTCCATGTGAGTGACATAGGTGCTTATGTAGGTGGGTTCCGACTTACGGCGAAAATCACTTACGTCGTGCCGTAGGAACAGATCTCCAACGTAACCTGAGGACCTACTGTATATAGTTTCCATCCCCACCTTTCTTAAGTTACACTGGAAGTTTTATCCATCTCTTCTGTAATGTTCTTAGCAGGAAGGGAATATGAAAGCTAAGATGAAAAGTTTTAGAATCTGACACCAGTATGTTCAAATCCTGACTTTACTCCTAGAGTGAAAGCTCCCTTAGAATGGAGATCCTTTCTTTCTTGTTTATGGCTGCATTCTCAGACCTAACATAGTGTCAGGGCCAACCCAGAGTAAGTTCTCAAGTATTTGCTGAGCAAATTTACCGTGAAAGCTCCCTTAGAATGGAGATCCTGTCTTTCTTGTTTATGGCTGCATTCTCAGACCTAACAGTGTCAGGGCCAATCCAGAGTAAGTTCTCAAGTATTTGCTGAGCAAATTTACCAGTTTTGCAAACTTCGCAAGGCACTTGAATCTCTTTAAGCTTCTCTTTCCTCACTAATGAAATGAAACTAACAGTACGTACTACTATAAGATTAAAGCTGATAAAACATAAAACCATGAAAATAATGCAGCCACTCAGTACATGGTAGCCATTATCAACTGCATTCTCTGATTATTGTCAAAACTTGGCTTTTCTGCCCTGGCCAGTGTAGCTCTGGTTGAGCATCAACCCATGAACCAGGAGGTCATGGCACATGCCTGGGTTGCCAGCTAGATCCCCATAGGGGGTGTGAAGGAGGCAGTCGATCCATGATTCATCATTGATGTTTCTATCTCTCCCTCTCTGAAATGAATAAAAACATATTATTTTTTAATTTGACTTTTCTAAGTCTAACGTTAAGATGAATTTTTAGCCAGATTAAAAATAAGGTTATAAGAAAAACAGTTTAAGATATAATGAATTTGAATTTTTATTTCAAAGCAATGTTAAATTATATCTTAGCTTTTATTTATCTAGTTGGGTAGAAAAGTGCAATTGGAGCTGTACATAAAGGAAAAAAAATCTTTACACTCAAAAATTTAATCATATGGCTAGATTTTTCTTAGCCGTGGCTTCATTATATTCTTGGTTCTATCATATTTGTATGTTTCAAATTAGTATGAAAGAATACAAATTTGATTTTAAGTTTTCAAACACATTTTAGAATTTACAAAAATTTTTAAAGATGTTGCTTCAAAAAATAATTATGTAAAATGGACAGTCATACAATTCTATAGAGCAGCTAAGAAAATTCTTCAGTCTGGACTGGTTTACGTATGATACCCTGTGTATTAAGGATGTATCACATTTTGTGGACAGTTGATGGCAATTTAATTTCTGACACATGGCATATACTGGAATCTCACAATGAATTACTTAGTGGACCTGTGCCACAAAGCCTGCTAGAATAAACCTATCCTGAACTCAATCCTAACAAAATTCCTTTCTTCTGAACCTCCTTTTAAAAAATCTTTCCAATCCAGCCTGTGTGTTTGAGCATCAACCAATGAACCAGGAGGTCAGGGTTCGATTCCCAGTCAGGGCACAAGCCCGAGTTGTGGGCTCCATCCCCAGTAGGGGGCATGCAGTAGGCAGCCGATCAATGATTCTCTATCATTGTTGTTTCTATATCTCCCTCTCTGAAATCAATAAAAATATATATTTTTAAAAAATCTTCCCAAAAAGCAGTAAATTCTAATTGTTGTTTTCTTTAAAAAAAAAAAATTCTAATTAGGATATTTGAAACGAAACCACTATATTCTAAGCTCCTTTATAAAAGGAAATACTATTTAAATAAGGTTTCTAAATACTACTGATAAAATTTGGGATTTTTTTAACTGTAAAATTTATTTATTGATTGATTGATTAAGTTATTATATATGTGTCCTTATCCCCACATTATCCCCCATCTCCCCCCCATGCATGCCCTCACCCCCCTGTTGTCTGTGTCCATTGGTTAGGCCTATATGCTTGCATGTAAGTCCTTTGGTTGATATAAATTTAGGATTTTATTTAGTTACATGCTAAATTACTTTTTTTTTTTTTGGTAGTAGCAATATACCTTACTTTTATCAGTATTCTTATTTGACAGGTAATTTGAGTTCAATGTAAATAAGACCTGTAAAAATAATTTGTAACTTAAGATGCTGTACGTCATATCCTATAACTGTTATGTCCTCCCCAGGAATGTAGTCAAGGTTATTCCAATTCTGTCAGACTTGATGAGAATTTGATAGTAAGGAATTCTTCTGACTGGCTTAAAGAAATAAAAATGTGAATTATTAGGTCAAAGTGGGATTATGATACCTATATTATAAAATTATATGGAAGGAAAATGCTTTATTATTCATTCCAGAAAAAAACTGTATGTATTATAGTTGAACCTTGAACAACACGTTTTGAATCATGCAGACCCACTTATATGTGGATTTTTTTCAATAAATACCTCTACTGTTTTGTTCAGCAGTTTGGAATCCACAAATGTAGAGGGCCATGCCATCCTTTATAGGGGGCTTGAGCATCCTCAGAAATCCTGAAACCAATCCTCAGTGGATGCTAAGGGACAACAAAGTTTTTGGGGAGTCAAAAGTTATATGTGGATTTTCACTGTGTGGTGGGAGGTGGTTGGTATCCCTAACCCCCACATTCTTTAACAGTCAATTGTAGTTTAATTAAAATAACATGAATAGCCCTGGCTGGATGACTCAATTGGTTGGAGGATTGTCCAGTCCAGTACACCAAGAGATAGTGGGTTCAATTCCTGGTCAGGGCATACCTAAATAGCGGGTTTGATTCCCCAGTCAGAGCACATACAGGAGGCAACCTATCGGTGTTCTCTCTCACAGCAATGTTTCTGTCTCCCTTCCTCTCTCTCTAAAAATCAATAAAAATAAACAATAACAAATATTTATCAGTTTTTTATGCAAATAGCTTCTACTCATAATCTAATGTGGCCTAAATTACTTTAACATGTTCAGTAATGTTAAAAGACTAGAATTCACAGTGGGTAATCCAAGTCAAACACTACTCTCAGGATGAGGTAATAATTTCCAACGGGAATTATTTGTACTATTTTTATTAAAAAAAATAATACCCCTTTATCGCCTGGTTATCGGAGGATAGTTCTGTTTCAGCCATTCTTCTGGAGCTCTGGCTTCAACTTCCCAACCAGCAGTTACTCCCAGATAGTCATGTCGCTTGTGGATGATCCCACATCAAAATGAACAAATGCTGGCTTTGGACTTCAGATGTAAATTGGTCCCATTATAACAGTGAGAAAAAAAAAACACACAGAAAGACTAAGCAAAACATATTACTTGCTACACAGGGTTGAAGATTTATCAGTGTTTCATATACTCAGTACATTAATAACAGACAAAAGTGAACCAAAAACTAAAATTAGTTTACACACTAAGAGATGAAAATTCCAGATGGCAGGAGAAAGTGCTAATCTAAATGATCATGAAAAAAGATTACAATTCCTGAATTTTTAAAAAATACTCCAAGTACCATGTGTGTAAGTGTTTTAATATAGAGGTTCTATCACTTACCCTCTGCTCCTTCCCTTCTATAAACAATTTTTTGGCAACAAGTCAAATTCAGGTAATTAGCTTCAATATTTTCATACATACCTGATCACATTCATATATTGTAATTATTTTTATTGAATTTATTGGGGTGATATTGGTTAACAAAACCATATAGGTTTCAAGTCTACAACTCAACAAAACATCATCTGCACTCTGCACCATGTGCCCATCACCCAAAGTAAACTCTCTTTCTGTCCTCATTTAGCCTCCCTTTGCCCTCTTCCCTCCTCCCTCTAACTATCACCTTACAGTTGTCTGTGTCTGTGTTTTATTTTTTTACTAGAGGCCTGTTACACGAAAAGATTCGTGCAATAGGCCTTCCCTTCCCCTGGCTGCCGGCACTGGTTTTCCTCCGGCACCCGGGACCCAGGCCTTCGCTCCAGCCAGAGCCGCCTTCAGTCTTCGCTCCGCTGCTTCGCGCCTATGTATGCAAATTAACCGCCATCTTTGTTGGCAGTTAATTTGCATATCTCGCTGATTAGCCAATGGGAGGCATAGCGAAGGTATGGTCAATTACCATGTTTGTCTATTATTAGATAGGATTTTTGCTTAATCCCTTCATCTTTTTCACCCAACTCTCTCCACTCCCCCACCCTCTTCCCCATTGACAGCTGTCAGTCTGTTCTGTGTATCTATGCTTCTGTTTCTATTTTGTTAAATTATTTTGATTAGATTCTGCATGTCAGTGAGATCATATAGTATTTGTCTGACTGTGACTGGCTTATTTCACTTAGCATAATGCTCTCCAAGTCCATCCATGCTGTCGTAAAAGGTAAGATTTCCTTCTTTTCTATGACCGAGTAGTATTCCACCATGTAAATGTACCATAGCTTTATAATCCACTCATCTGCTGATGGGCACTTGGGCTGCTTCCAGATCTTGGCTATTGTAAATAACATTGCAGTGAACATAGGGATGCACATATTCTTTCGAATTAGTGTTTTGGATTTCTTCAGATATATTTCCAGAAGTGGAATCACTGGGTCAAAAGGCGGTTCCATTTTTAATTTATCTGTCTACATAAGACTATGAATACCTCAAGAGTAGGGCTATGTTTTAAACATTTGTTTTCCCAGTATCTGGCTAGTAAAAGGCTTAAGGAAGAGGAAAAGCTGGCTGTCAGATGCTTAAATTGAATTTGTTTCCATTAGCATTAATTTTACTTTCAAAGGCTATTTTAGAAAACCATATCTGTACTTGGTAACAATTAATTAATTTGTAGCTAATACAAAAACATATGCTGTTTCCTTTTGTTGAATTAGTCATATTTACTGTAACTCCATTTTTTAAAAATTAGTATAATGATTCAAATAAGTCAACTCTAGCACAATTAAATAGCATGAAAATAAATTTTTTATAGTTTATGCTAAATCAATCGTGAAAAGTCTAAGGCAGTGGTTCTCAACCTTCCTAATGCCGCGATCCTTTAATACAGTTCCTCATGTTGTGGTGACCCCCAACCATAAAATTATTTTCGTTGCTACTTCATAACTGTAATTTTGCTACTGTTATGAATCGTAATGTAAATATCTGATATGCAGGATGTATTTTCATTGTTACAAATTGAACATAATGAAAGCATAGTGATTAATCACAAAACAATATGTAATTATATATTCAATATGTGTTTTCCGATGGTCTTAGGTTACCCCTGTGAAAGGGTCATTTGACTCCCAAAGGGGTCGCGACCCACAGGTTGAGAACCACTGGTCTAAGGTATTACATTCCATACTGGAGTAGGGGGTGAAGTATAAATCAAAGTTGAATGTCAACTAAATAAAATAAAAATTTTAAATACATTGAGTGTTTCACAATTCAATACATGCAAAGCAAAGATTTCTTCATCTTCATTGTATCTATTCCTAAAATGATAAAGCTAAAAAGTAATTATATTTCAGAAATCTTACTTTTTCATCTAAGGGTATTAAGTGACCTCATTTTCTCCAAAATTGTCTTGAGCCCCCATTTGCCATCAGTGCTCAGGCTACTTTTTAAAGATTTTTACGAGTTTCTGTTGTTAAAGCTAATGGCAAATTTTAAGTATTCAGATCAAATACTGTTGAAGAGTATTGTAATAAGCTCAATAAATTAGATGACCTTCCCCTGTTCCCCCAGAAAAAGATAAGGAGGGAAGATTTAATTACAGAGCTTCTGCTACATTTGAGAGAAAAATCCATTTCTGGTAGAGTCAACAGTAACTGAAGGATTATAAATATACAGATGTAAACCTAAATTGTGTAATAGCTACAAAAATACCTAAAGAAATAGAAGAATGGGTAATAACAAAGGGAGGAAACATAACTTCAACCAAAACAGAGATAAAGAAGCAGCCGACAAAACACAAACCAAATCAAAACTAACCTTGATGAGTAAAGATAAACTTGTCCCTCCATATCCGTGGCCTTCTTCCTCAACCTAAAATACCTCAAATAACGCAAGGGGGGCAGTTAGGGGGCAACAGGCTGTCAAGCAGAGGCAGTTAGGGGCAATCAGGCAGGCATGTAGAGTGGTTAGGGGTGATCAGGCAGGCAGACAGGCGAGCGGTTAGGAGCCATCGGTCCCGGATTGCGAGAGGGATGTCCGACTGCTGGTTTAGGCCCTGGCTGCGGGATGGGGCCTAAACCGGCAGTCAGACATCCCCCGAGGGCTCCCGGATTGGAAAGGGTGCAGGCTGGGCTGAGGGACCCCGCCCCCCCCCATGTACTAATTTTGTGCACCAGGCCTCTAGTTATTCAATACAGCCAAGACATGGAAACAACCTAAGTGTCCATCCATGGATGAGTGAATAAAAAAATGTGGTACATATATACAGTGGAATATTACATAGCCATTATAAAGGAAACACTGGCTCTAGCTGGTTTGGCTCAGAGGATAGAGTGTTGGCCTGTGGACTGAAGGGTCCCAGGTTTGATTCCAGTCAAGGGCACTTGCCCAGGTTGCGGCCTCATCCCAAGTGGGGGGTGTGCAGGAAGCAGCTGATCAATGATTCTCTCTCATCGTTGATGTTTCTCTCTCTCTCTCCCCCCCCCCCACTTCCTCTCTGAAATCAATAAAAAAAAAAGAAACCTTGCCATTGTGACACATGGATGAATCTGAAGACATTAGACGAAGTGATATAAATAAGACAGAAAAAGACAAATACTGTATGATCTCACTTAAATGTGGAATCTAACAAAGTTAAACTTGTGGAACCAGACAATAAAACAGTGTTTCAAGGGCCGGTAGGGAGCAGGAATTGGGGGAAAAGGTACAAACTTTCACTTATGAGATGAGTATGTTCTGGGGCTCTAATATTATGGCAGTGATTATCTTTAATAATACTGAATTGTGTGGTTGAAATTTAGTAAGAGAGCTCTTAAGTGTTCTTACTACACCAAAAAGTAAGATAACTAGGTTGAGGTAATGAATTAATGAATTGATTGCGATAATTTTACAATGTATATATCAAACCATATGTTATACACCTTTAATCCAAACAATTTTTGTCTATTATACCGTAATGAGTCTGGGAGAGTTTAGACAAAAATGATGAGAACAAACTGACACATATTTAAAATCACACTCCTGTTTTTCTCTAGGAATAGTTTAATTATTTCTATTAAAGAAGTGAAAAAAATGGCATTTCTTAGATTTCTTGGGAAAATCCCGATATTAGGTACAATAGTAAGTAAAATAGGAAGAATAGGAAGTTAGCAAATGATATACTCTTCTGTCTTTTGACATGTTTTAGCTGCTTCTTCGTAACCACAAGATGACAGAATTTAGAATCTATATTTGTAATTGCAATATTACACTAACTCAAAATGTTTGAGTCATATGAAATGTTTAAAAAATTCATTTGTAATATAATTTTAAACATTTCCTCTAAATTTAAAAATACTTGCTTTAACTAGGAATCAACAAACTAGTACATTTATTAGCTAACCCCTATGTTAATAATTTGTAAAAGAACATTGAAAATTTTTCTCAAAACTCAAGGAAGTATGACTCTTAACTTGCCTTTCACCTAACTAGAATTATGGAAAGGTTAACACAGAGGGTAACTTTTGAAAAAGTCTTGTCTGAAATGAATCTTAATTTTAAAGATAAGCCATTATCTGAATTTTGGTATTATCATATCCAGCACATTAAACTTGTTTGATACTTTCAGTTTTCCAAAATCAAATGTCTGTTTTTTGCACATCAGGGTTATTGGTGGTCAGACACCCAGACTCCCTTCTCCCATGTAATACCTTCCTCCCAAGTTTTATGGTCTGTCTGCTGCTCGTACCATCTGTTGTGGCCACTTCAGCAGTGAAACAAAGGCAAGCCCCAGAACTAACCCCTTCGGGAACCACCAGAAAGGTCAAAACGACAATTCTTTTAGAACAAAATCCATATAGTTCCTCACTCAAGTACTAGGAATGCAAGCTGCCATCCTCTCGGTCCCTGCTGTATCGCCAGAAAGGGAGTGGGGAATGGTGGATAAGCTAAAACAACTTAACTTTCTTATTGAAATTTAGCAGCTTCTTTCTTTATTCAACATTCCCCTGGTAGTTTTTCATGAGAAAAAGTTGATTCTGACAGTTTAGTGGAAGGCTGGAGTTTTGAAATTCTCTATTCCACAATTTTTGGTGGCATAACTCCTCCAGCAATCCTAACATATCCTATCTAATAAAGAGGGAATATGCTAATTGACTACCCCGCCCTCAAAGATGGCAGCGCCCGCAGCCAATAAAGAGAGAATATGCTAATTGACTGCCACACCCTCAAAGATGGAGGCACCCACAGCCAATGAGGGAATATTCTAATTGTCCCGCCCTCAAAAATGGTGGCGCCCACAGCCAATAAAGAGGGAATATGCTAATTGAGTGCCATGCCCTCAAAGATGGCACTCACAGCCATAAGATGGCGGTGCCCAGTCTCCTCAGCCCCGTTGGGGCGGTGGGCCTGGCTGCTCCGTGCACCTGCCTCCAGAGTCCCCCAGTCCCTTCAGCCCCCCAGCCGCCCAGGGCCGCCCGAGGCTCAGGTAACCAGGGCCAGCAGAGGCTTGCGCTGCCAGCAGTGGCAGCAGCAGAGGTGTGATGGGGGTGTCGCCTTCCTGATCGCCAGGTTGCCTCCTGCCCCTGAGGGCTCCCGGACTGTGAGAGGGGGCAGGCCGGGCTGAGGAACCCCCCCTCCAGTGCATGAATTTTCATGCACCGGGCCTCTAGTTAAATTATAAAGACCTACCCTCTCAAATGCTCTTTGGTCTTCACTTCTTACTGGTTCACTTACTGAATTAGCATTTCTTAGATGGCCGCTGGAAAAGCACAAAGTTTAATACTTTTTATTAGTAATTAACACATTTCAACTCAACTCGCAATTTATAGTTTGTTGCAACAAAAGCGTCGGAACTCCTTTTTCTAAGGATTCAGATCTCCCACTTATTACAATCAGGTTATGGTCACAAGACACAGCTTATCTGGAAGCTATGCATTAAATGGCTTATTTTCTTTAGGGACTAAATAGAAAAGCCACGAGTGAGTTGGGGATACAGAGGACAACAAACAAATAAATAATCATAGGCTTTTTGGATGGAATTGGACCCTGCAGATTATCTAAGCAATGTTTTTGACTTTATAGATGAGGAAAGTGAAGCTCAATGAGATGATTCAATTCTAAGCCCAGTTCATTCCATTGCACTGTGTTGCCAACATGCCTTGCTAGCTAGGCAGAAAGCTGCCTTGTTGAATCTTTTCTACTATTCTTTTCCCAAACAAAACCAAAAAAGTTATCACCATGTGGTAAACGTGTGAAGTGTGAAAAGCTTACAAATCCAAGGAACAGAACGTTTTGTGTTTTAAATGTTTTTTAATAATGGGGAAACTTAGCCTAGAACATAAAATTGATGTCAATACAAGAGAGAAAAAGTGGTTGCTGAAAATGAATTTTTCTTGATTGGTTCTTCTAAGTATATACTATATATTAGTAACAGCATACTGTAGGAAGAAAAGTACCTAGAAATATTTTACCTGCTTTCCTTAACTTAAATTTTATACAGTCATTTAAACAAAATTTCTTAGGCAGAAATGACCAATAGTACAAAAAGTACAAACCATCCCCTCATGTGCTTAATCTGATTGTCACTTATTATACCTTTATATATTCCTTATATTAAAATTGGGATTCTCAGGAAGCCAAGAAATATGTATGCCAATCTAAATAAATTCCTAGGAAAACAGCAATAGCTTTATAAATCTCATTTTGTAGAGTTGCTTAATAAGAAAAACGTTCCATCATTCCTCTATTTCATTTTTTCCCTTAAATTTCACTTCATACTTTTAAGAAAATACTTATGCAAACTGTTCCTTTTAAATATTTCTTACAAAAATATATGAATATGAAAATAGTTATCACCCAGTAACAGGTCAATAAGATTATTTCATTAAGTGTACACACTAAAAGGCAAATGATTTATCTTTAACCTTCAGTTATTTTAGAATTAAATTATATTGCAGTACTCACAATCCTTTGATTGGCTAGTAATTTTAACTTTTTGATACTTAGGGCATTGGAAAATCTAATGTATCACCATTTATATAAAAGCTTCTTTGGTATAGTGCCTGTTGAAATTATGTACTGAGTACTTCATGTGTTAACAAATAAACAAAAAAGAATAATAAAGAAATCATGAGGCTCTACAAAATAGTTTAGAAAAACAAGTTTTCTATTTATTTAAAAATAAGTTTATAGTTACTACATTGCAGGGACAGGAATTGTTACACATACATTCTAGTATAAAAGGATTCAAAGAATTATGCATCAAAACTAACATAGAAAGTGTCCACATAACAGTAAAGAAAGGTCCAATCAATATGTACAAAAAGAAAGGGTACTGCTATTCTGGTGTGAGACTGCCATTTATAACATGATACTCCAGGTTGCAGGAAGGAAAAAAACCCAAACCTCAATAAAGCTAAATAATTAATTTGTCTTTAAATTCTGTTACTTATTACATACAACAGATTTGCTTGTGTTTAACGTTGTTTTCTGTACAAAATAAGCATAATTTTAATTTGAAAATGTGTCAGTTTCAACTTTAACCCTCTAGGTCAGTTACTTTTTAAAAACTGAACTACATTCTACAAGTCTAAATATCGTGTGACAGCATTTAACAGTTTTCTAGAAAATCTTTAATAAGACCCCATGTCTTGCAGTTTTAATATGGTCCAAAAATGTAACGTTGTATTTTGTCTCAATTTATATTTATCGTGATGAATCAACACGCACAATCTTAAAGGAACGAGCATACGTGTACATCTGAATCATATATGTGTACTATATATCATCTCAAACCTATTTTTTTAGTTCCTTAAATGAAGTAACTCATAGCCACCCACTATATGTATTTGGTTTGTGCCATATAAGATTAATTTCCTGATGATTTTATCTGCATTAAAAAATATTTCAACACAGAGCTATCAAAACTAAAAATAAGTATGTATTTATAACTTGTGATATTTTCTAATCATTTTACTGCAGCATGTACAAAGTTTATCTGTGGAACATCCAAAGTGGTACCTACAGGTTTCTGACTTAATTTGACTTGTCTTGGGTACTGTAGTTGGTACAAAATGACTTCATTTGAAGTGACTAGCTCAGCATAATTAAGAACAAAAATAGTTTCTTAGTAAAGTAATATTTGGTTCAAATCACTTGGAGATTTGGGGAACTGAGGAGAAGTTTAAGGAGAAAAGAGAGGAAAAGGTATATTTTTTTTTCCAATTTTAACAGCAAAGTAAATTCTCAACTAAATATAACTAAACCACTTCTCAAACTATTATGTAAAAACTACTTTCTAAGTATGGGGTAATTCACAGAACATAAAAGTACTTCCCCCATTATAACTTTTAATATCATGTATTTCCTGCATCTAAGAACACTTACAGCCCTTTAAATACTCAAGTGTCTTGGTCCTTTCAAGCCTACTCAAAAGTAAGTTTTAGGTAAACAAAAACATCCATTTAGGTTTCATTCATTGGAACACTGAAAATAAAATTGCTTATAGTTGACATCTGAGAGAGATGTTGGTATGTATAAAATGGAATGCTAGAATTAAACACTATTAATTGGATGAACTAATTTATATTACAAATCATATTTTAAAACATGTAAATGTTGCTAATGTCACAAAAAAAATGTTATTTGAATACATTTGCTAAAATGTCAAATTGTAATCTACTGCACTGCAGATAAGGGACAATTCCAGGTGTTAACACCTACATGCCACATGAGGATTGTTTTGATCAGTGTATCTTATGTAATCCATTTCTGTGATACTAAATTAGCCAAATTCATGTCTCAGATGTGACCCAATCAAGCTCACAAATATTCTGTATAGTTTTTCTAATTAAATTTAGGGGGGATGAGTTTTGTGATGTCTTCAAACTGTGAAGCTGTGCAATAATAAAAAGAATGGAAACAAGAGCAACAAATCTTGAGTATAGAAATGTATTTAGAAAACAGTCTAATGCCATAATAGCAAATAGCAAAATATAAAATTTTAAAAATATATAAATTTTAATAAAGTATTTATCAGTTGCCCAGTTGTGAGACTGTAATTAGACTGAATGTTTAAAATGCTCATTTGTACATTTTACAACTGTTTAAGCTTTGATTGGAATTTGAGAATGTTGGGGTGAAGGGAGAATATTAGGGCTAGGTACTTAAAAATACACAAATTGATTTACAATTCCCATTCATGTAACAGGTTATATAGTATTTCTGAAATTTTCAGTAAACTTGAGTTTTTTTATTGCTCACCTAAGACAACTGCCAACATTTCCTTTTGCCTATAAACAATACATACAAGGAGTCACTGTCTCAAAGAAGGTATTTTCCAAGTGGTCAAACAAAACAAAAATATAGTGATGACCTAAATTTCTCAGTTCAACTTCTGCAATGTATAGAAGCTAAATTATAAAAATATAAAATCTAAATATATCTGGTATTACTAATACATTTTTAAGTGTTTTAATTACAAATAATCTCATCCAAGTAATTTTTGCTTTACTAAGAAACCAGTGTCTAATAATGTCCAAATAAGGGTCATAAATATACAGTGTCTTTAGAACAGGAGTAACACATTTACTTGCTGCAGGTAAAATGGTAAATACTCATTTCTTTGCTCAAGAGTTAGAACTAATCCATACACCGCACTAGAGTATATTCCACTCTAAGACTGTGTACGTGCTTCCTTTATTTATCTGTACACACTTTAAAACTGTACACATATTTTTTACAAAAATGGATTTATAGTCTATTATTATTTTTTCTAACATAATGCAGATAACATCAGGAAATAACACGTATCAAATAGATTGCCTTCAAAAGCAACAAATTACTTTAATGGCAAATTTCAAACATATACACTATTATTGTGTAACTGAAAGACTCATTTTACTATACAACCAAGCCATCCATTTCTGAATTATGAAGAGTTTAGCTACTGAATTTTAATTATATAGTAAATATATTTGTTAGAAAAAAATAAATATACAAAAAACCTGAAAAATTTGAAATTTTTCAACTGCAAAAATCACAGCAACCCAGTTAAGATCTGGAAAATGGTTTACTTAATTTCACAGGATTTCTGTACAAATTTAGTTATAAATGATTTAAAAAGCCCAAATGCATTGCTTTCCATTCTTCTTCAAGACAATTAAATGATAGCTAACATTTATCCCTACCAGAAATAAGTAAAGAAATAATTATGTAATGTATTTTGTCGAGGTTCAATTAAAAACTTTATTTTTCTATATCAGGGTCATGCTGATACATATTTTCCCAACCTCACTTAAATAAAAAAATGTAGTATCTGAAAATTTTGGTTACATTTTTGTACCATACCAGTCCTCAGAAAATACTACATTCTTTCAACTTCTTAAAAAATGGACAATAATTTTTAAACAATAGAAATGGTATTTATGTTGGTTTTTAAGGTATAAAATAAGTAACTGTACCATAAACAAATAAATAACTGCTTTCCTTTTCCATAGCAGTACATATAGCAATACATTCTCCTAAGTCATATAATTATCATTTACAATAGACAACTTAATTTTACTAATGATGCAAAAAAAAAGAATAGAATACAAGGCACAATCATTAAATGGAATTTTTTCTTTAGGGTGTATATTGACATACCAGCGTTGATAAGGATACCGTAAAAAGTGCAGAAAAAACACAATGTGCAATGATACCACTGTATAAAACATGATTGCATAAAAAGTGATTTGGCCTATTTTAACTTTTAATAATTGAAAATAACCAATCTTCCCCTTAAAATTAAACTCTAAAGTATGACATTTTAAAATTATTTTTATTCTACCACTATCTAAAAAATCCTGAAGAAAAGAATTTATATCTGGGTAATAGCATATAAGTATGTGTTTGTATATATATTTAATTATACCCATTTATCAATATATACACATACACACACAGACACATTTCTTTGTAAGTCATTTTAGCCTATTAGCTATGTCTAAAGTTTAGAAATGACATTAATCCAGATCAATAAGTAAACATCAAATCCCATACCTTTTTCCTGTATTTTCCTTGAATCCTTTAACCACTTAAACACTTTCTCTAAAACATCTCTGTCAAAGGACCCACCAGTGCATTACTTTCTACTATTAGTACCAAAAAAAGATGCATCTCAGCATAACTCTTTAATAACGCGCTCTTTAGAATAATATACAGCCTTTCCAATACTGAAAAGTATATGCTGTTCTGACAGTCAAAAACAGGCTTTCCACTGCACTGATTCTCACTCTTTGGCACAATAAACAGAGATCAAGTGATTGATATAAGAATCAAGGTCTGAAAAATTAGACAGTCAAATGTTTTCCAATGTGGATATGTTTCCTTTTCATCAGTACATTTTCACTTATGTTTGGCAGAAATGGAATACAGCAAAAGCATCCTTTAGAATCTTTGTAGATGAACATTGTACAATTAAAATTAAACTCTTTAGGGTATCAAATTGTGGGAATTTTATATTTATCTTTAGAAGAAACACATTAGTTAATTTACTGCTGCTCTGGTAACGTATGTCTTCCTAGGGGGCATGACTTCTGTATCAATAGAAATGTACCTGGCTTGGTAAAAAATAATTCATTTTAACATGAAATGCTCTATCACTAGGAATATTATGCTCCTTAAAAATGTAGAACTGTCTTTTCCAGAAATAAACAGGGAATTTATTATAGGTACTCAATTTTGTGTTGTTTTTTTTTCGAATAGTGAATGAAATGAATGTTGAAATGCGTAACTACCTAAGGGTAATAAATAGCAAACATTTAAAATATATATGTATATATTTATATATATATTCATTTAAAGAAGTGAAGTATCTTATAAGTTTGTTTACCTTTTTTTTGCAAATCAAATCATAATATTCCCTAAACCACCACAGCAGCAAGGAAACAGAAGCCTTAGTTCTACGTATTCCTTAACTGTACCTGCTTTATGATTTTGAAGTAAAATAGTTTGGTACAAGTTACCAACCAATTAAATTAGCTTTTGCTTTTTCAGTCAACTTTCGGACTCGTCCTCTGCTAGAAGTTCCAAAAGTCAAAGAGGTGTCTTCAAACAACAGCTGCCTTTGCTCCTCTTCAGAGTCATCCTCATTATAGAAAGCTGTCCTTCGACCTTGGTTTCTAGTTCTCATGTGGGGTTCAGAGCCTTTAAGTTCCCCAAACTCTTCTTCCTTATCCACAGGATCATCTGTCTTTTTCCGGTTACTTCTCCTTAGCATTTTAACACTTGTAGGAACTATGAGACCTGAGTCTAGTTTTTGTGTTATCTTCCTTTTGGGTTTTCTGCCTCCACGACTCTTTTTCTGTAACAAATCCTCCTTTACAGTATTAGTTTCAGGAAGACAATTGCATGTTGAAGAAGGAACTACTTCATCTCTGATAGGGTGTATATTATTTTGCTCTGTATTTTCTGGCTTTGCATATTGTAGCTTTTTGGGCTTTCTACCTCTTTTCTTGTGTATAAGTTCACCACTATTGGTATTAATTTCTACCTTAGGTTTCCTTCCAGGTCCCCTCTTCACAAGCTTAGATGGCTGCCCTCCATGGCCATTTACTTGAATGCTTCCTGGTACAAGAGCATTGTTCTTACGATCTGTAAAAAAAGGGAACATCACCACATTTAATGGAATTGTTTTTTTATTTGACCCTCAAACTCATAAATAAGTCCATCACTATACTTACATGTAATGACATAATCCTGATTACTTTTTTTACTAACATAAGAAAAAAAAAAAAAAGGCTAACAGTTTAATGATATTATTTACAGGCACACCTTATTTTATTGTACTTCGCTTCATTGTGCTTCACAGATATTGCTTTTTAAAAAAACAAACAAATTGAAGGTCTGTGGCAACTCTGCAAGCAAGTCTATCAGCATCATTTTTCCAATATGCTCAGATGATCGTTAGCATTTTTAAATCAATAAAGTATTTTAAAAATAAGGTATGTAACATTATTTTCTTTAGCTATTGTACACTTAACAGAGTATAGTGTAAACATAACTTATATGCACTAGGAAACCAAAAAATTTGTGTTACTTGCTCTATTGCTATATTAGCTTTATTGAGGTAGTTTGGAACTGAACCTGCAATATCTCCAACGTATGCCTGGTATGTGTGCCACCATTATCATGATTAAAATACCAATGTAACAATCTCTACTATAAAGGTCATCATGCTTTATTAAAATATAAAAGAAAATTTGGGACATCAAATTCTAAATGTGTAGGATCTGGAGATCACGATGCACTGCTTTTTTGTGGTAAAAAAAAAAAAGCCTATACCCTTTTAGATGAAGAAAACAAAAAGATGCCATACATGCACTACCACTAACTTTTTTCTTCCAAAATTCTGGAGTTTTTTTTGTTAGTTTTTTTGGATGTGGTACATGATCTGCAATAAAATATTTTAAAGGAAATCCATAAAAGGATGTAAACTGCTTTTAAAGAGAAAGCTTTTTCGTAACAGTATTTTTTGGTCATGGGTTGGAGTTTTATTTCCTAAATATTTAAAAAAAACCATCAAGAGACTCACAAAAGGTCAGAGCCAATAGCAAAGGGAGGAGACAAAGCCTTCATTTCCTGAACCCCAAAGTACAAATGATCTTCTTTAGATTGGTGGTTTTCTATAATGATGGGAGAAGATGTGTGTGTGTGCACATAAAGCAGTTGAGCATTTACTAACAAACAATTACACTTAAACTGACTGAGAATTCTGTCTATCTCTTCCAATTGTTCAGAAAGGAAGAAATGGTAAAATATTCGTACACAAAGTCATTTGCTTATTTTATTCAAAGACTTACTGTCCACTATATATTAAGTTGAAGTGATTTAAAAATGAATAATTAAACACAAGAATTCAGAGTCTACTGGAGATAGACACATGTAAAAACGAATAATTCTATCAACAGTTTAAGGGCCACTGAAGTCAATGAACGGGGTATTCTGGGAACACAAAGAAGTACTTGATTTTGCCTAAAGAACCCAGGAGAAGGCTTCCTGGAGAATATTGCACTTTAAAGTAAGACTTAAAAAGTAGCAGGAAACCATTAAACTAGAAGGAAAAAAGACACTCCACAGGAAGAAAAGGACAACAATATTCAGGGCTTCCAAGTAGGTTAGGAAATAGCTGGGAAATAAAAGGGGGAAAGCAAATAAGAAACCTGAATGTTAGGCAACAGCCAAGTAATGAAGAATTCTATCTAGTAAAGAGATAATATGCAAACTGACCATCACCCTAACACACAAGATGGCCTGCAGGGGAGGGCAGTTGGGAGGGACCAGACCTGCAGGGGAGGGCAGTTGGGGGCGACCAGGCCGGCAGGGGAGCAGTTAGAGGTCGATCAGGCTGGCAGGTGAGTGGTTAGGGGGTGATCAGGCTGGCAGGCAGAAGCAGTTAGGGGCAATCTGGCAGGCAGGGAGGCGAACAGTTGGGAGCCAGCAGTCCTGGATTGTGAGAGGAATGTCCGACTGCCTGATTAAACGGGCAACTGGACATCCCTCGAGGGATCCCAGATTGGACAGGGTGCAGGCTGGGCTGAGGGACACACACACCCACACCCCCACACACACACACACACACCCGTGCACGAATTTCGTGCAACGGGCCTCTAGTCTTACATAATATGCAAAAAACATTAAAATCTGATTTCATATATGATTGGAAAGTAAGGATTTAAGTGTGTTTGTGCACTTGTGCTAGAGAGAAATGATCAGAAAAGTCACTTTGGTTGCAATGTGGAAGACGGACTGGGTAAGGAAGAGTTAAGAACTGAGGCAGAGAGATCAGTTAGAAAATTAAGACAACAGTCCAGGTGAGAAATTCTGTAAGCCTGAATTAAGGCCATGGAAATCAGAAAGGTGAGGGGGAAATAGGCTTTAGAGATTTTAAAGAGGCAGAAACAACTGTCTAGTTCTGGATGCTGAAGACAAGGCTAGGATGACTCCCTAATTTTAAACTTATGTTAGTGGATAGATCCCAATACCATTAATCAAAATGAGAGCATTTCAATAAAAAATTAAAATTTGAGAGGTTTCTGGGGAGAACATTGAAGATGAAATGGTTTAGATACAATTGGAAGTCATGATACAAAATGCTTATTGTTGAAGTGTCTGCTGCCAATAAGCCATAATAGTTTTAACATGTCATAGGGTGGATTTATATCATTTACTTTCTCTTTCAAACATAATGCCTTTAAAACTAAAATCTGCAGATGAAAGAACTTGGAAGAATAGCTGTAAAAGACAAAAGTTGTGTATTAGAATAGATGGCCTTGTTGTAGACAGCCTTGGTGAATTATTATTTTGTGAAGATTGGTGTATTGAATTTTGTGATGTAGTAACTACGGATTTTCCTTAAAAAGTGAAGACTGCGCCCTCACCGGTTTGGCTCAGTGGATAGAGCGTCGGCCTGCAGACTCAAGGGTCCCAGGTTCGATTCCAGTCAAGGGCATGTACCTTGGTTGCGGGCACATACCCAGTGGGGAGTGTGCAGGAGGCAGCTGATCGATGTTTCTCTCTCATTGATGTTTCTAACTCTCTATTCCTCTCCCTTCCTCTCTGTAAAAAAAAAATCAATAAAATATATATTAAAAAAAATAAAAAAAGCAAAGACTGCTATAAGGGCTAACTAAATATAATTAGAGAGAGAGAGAGAGAAAGAAAGTGAGAGAGAGATTAAAATATGAGAGAAACATCGATTGGTTGCCTCTCATAGGTGTCCCAAACAGGGATGGAATCCACAACCTAGGTATGTGCTCTGCCCAGGAATCAAACCTGCAACTTTTTGGTGTAGGGGATGATGCTCCAACCAATTGAGCCACAATGGCAGGTCCACAATTTGTTTTCATTTCCATAGAGAAAAATTTTCTTGGCCTTTAAAATTTAATAATGCAGTTTGCTTTTGGCACAGGCTGCAAATCAAAACAAGTCTCACTAAATTTATCAACTAATACAGAATGTGACTTTTAAATGAGCAACCTAAAAAATTGATAGAATGCTAACTCCAACAAAAGAATCGTTTTTAAGAAAGATCTACTGTACCTTGAAAGATACAAAAGCACCTTACCTTGCTCGATAAGAGCTGATGACTTTGAAAAAGTGGATGTCTTTGAGATTACAGATGATTTCATTTTACGTTTGACTGGCTTTTCTTTTTCCAAGTTTTCTTTTGCAGAATTATTCTTAGTGCCATGACTAAAACTGGATTGACCAGGACTTGATAAAGTATTCAAAGTTTTGGAATGTTTCACAGAATTCTCTAGAACTAAAACACACACACATATGAAACATTAAAAACTAAGAGTTATTTAACCTAAAAACAAGCAAGAAGGTTGGGATTACATATAACCTGAATTACCTAAATTAGCCAAGAGGACAAAACCTGAGGGACTTAAAGCTTCTTTAGGAAATCTATTTTCAAAGTAGAAAAAAGGCATAAACAAACTCTTAATTTTAGAACTTCTTATAAGCTATCCACTCACTTCAAGATTATGAAGGCAAGTCTTGGAAAATTGCTAGTGAGTCTAGAAAGTAGGATTGAAATTCAGGCATTTTGGATCAGAGTTGCCATTTTTAAGCATTATTCTATACTGACACTCCTTAACCTCAATTTTATTTTTATTAAAAATAAATTTTTTTTAAAAGAAGAAAAACGATAATGAAAAACCAACATTGTCAGCTAGAATTTACTAAAGTCCAATATATTTCCTTTGGCAAAGTAAAAGCTTAAATTTAAAAAATCATGGTATATATTTCAATTTAGAAACTGTAACTGATTCTTACTTGTTTTCCCCGACATTGCAGACGTATTAGCTTTCGAAATAAAAGTCTTTGCTGCTGAAGAAGTAGAAGGTTGCTCAGTGGAAACTGGATCTACAACCACTCTGTTGCTTCTGGTTCGAACTACAGAACTGGATTCTGTTTTACCATTTATTTGCACAGCATTGTGCCTTGGTGGTATTAATCGTGTAGTTGTAGAGAATGGAGAGGTAGAGATATCTGACTTTAGTTGGGGTTTTATGACTCTTTTTTTCCTTTCAGGGCTGTAAATAAAATAGTAGCATTAGTTATTCTTATAGCTCTAGGTGGTATAAAACAGTTTTATAAATACTATTGGATCCAATATTTGCACTATTATGAAAATGTTAAAATATGGATTTCATATGGAATATTTAGTGAAGGATCACTGTAAATGCTATAGTTATATATGACAGAAAGCATGATGCCATCACTAACCTAAAAATGCTCTTTTACTGTATAGATTTAGCAGTTTGAATTTAAGCACTTACACTAGTATAGCTTTAGTTAAAAGATTAAAAATCCTCCACATCATAGGAACTTGCATGTCAAATATATCATTCTGTAATATAGGGAATAGTAAAGGAAATATTAAAAAACACTGAGTTCTATCATTTAGATGACAAAGTTATAGATCAGCTGATGCTGCTGAAAAGAAATTAAATACCTTGATGCAACGCTACTGGAAACAGAGCTGCTTCTGTTTCTTTTCTTCCTCCTTTTGGTTATTGTATTTCTTTTATGAAAACGAAGAGCAGATTTATAATCTGATAAAACTGAACTGATATGTTCTTCAAAGAAAGCAGACAGGCGCAAACTCATGCTGTAAATCTATGATAAGAAAAAGAAACTATTCCAACATTTCTCAAAAGAAAATATTGACATATAATTTAAACATTTTTTCTAGCCAAACGTTTTTAGAATTTAAACTTTGCCTTTTCCCAATCTCTTTTGTTGAAAGTAAAACGAGCATTTTTACAATTATTTTTGTATTTAGATTAGGAATCTCCCAAGCTTTGAGATTCTTAAAGAAAAGCCCTACTATGAATTCAGATGGCTTATACAGACAAAATTTTCTGTAAACTTGGTCATACTGACACTATCCCTGAGAGTTTTAATCTATTTTCCACTGCTACCTAAAACTAGCTATCTATTCTTTCTCGATTCATGTACACATATCACCCCTTTGTGATGTCTTATCTGGCCAAACAAGGGTAAATTAAAGTTTTACTCATTTTTATGAATCATTCACAAAAATGGTCCTTTCTATTAATGCAGAAAATAGGTGCCAAAGTTAAGCCCACATAGCCCTAATATATACCAGGACAATACATATGTGGTATCTATTTAACTACACTACTTCAGGAAAAGTAGGCATCCTTAAACATTAGTGACACCAGTGTTATTTCATAGAAGGAACAAAGTATAAAGAAGTCAACTTTTTTTTCCAGTAGGATACCATTAAGAACATAGAAAGTCAATCAACTTTGCTCTAAATTTTAAATAAAAATGACAAAACTTTTTCTAATAATTTCATTTAATTTAAACACAAATAAAAGAAAACAATTTAATTATATACCCTTGATCTTTTGCTTGGTGTATATGCTTTAGAATTACTAAAAATAAGTCTGACATCTTTACATAACTCCATTGGTGACTCATAATTCCCAGCCTCTAAAGTTTCTCTAACAGTAGCAAAATCCATTGGAGTGTCAATGATGTCTCTGTAGTCCTAAGAGAGGAAAAATAGGTGGTATTATCATCATTACTACCACAAGGCATTACATCTCAGCACAGGGATTCTCATACAATTTCTGTGATGAACAAAAGTCCTAGAACTATTAATAATCGTTCCTTGTTTTCCTCACCAAGGATCCCTTTTTCCTAATAATTTTTTTCCATGCTCTCTACCTTATATTGCAGTCAACACAAGATTTTTCTCATTCAAGAACCTGTTAAGTTCTGTTTCCCACAGCCGCCCCTCACCCCCCAACCTCCTTGGGGAAGAGGTAAATGGAATTGTGTTAGAAGGGGATTAAAAAAGTATTAAAAAAAAATTTCAGCTCTACAACTACAAATATAAGTTTGATGTTAAAAAAACCAAAACTTTATGCTACCTATAAACTCTAAAGGCTGCTGACTCACTGAAACATAATCATAATTTTAAATAGTTGTCACAAAGCCCATGTAATTCATATTACAGAGAAGGGGAATCATCCAGTCTCCATCTAGCCAACTATGTATAAAAAAGTAATAAAAACAAGTGAACGCAGAAAAGAAGCAACAGAATAGCAGAACGGTATCTAAATACAGTATCTCCTAATAGGGATAAAGAGTACTATACCTTTTCCATAGCCTTGGCATATGCAACTATATTTTTCGAAATATAACTTGACTTTGAACCATCAAGTTTAAATTATGATCAAATATGTTTTACCATGAAGCAAACAGGATTATTGCGATTTAAAAACTGTCCGTCCATCTTCTCTCCACCTTTCAGAATTTTCTTAAATTTCTTTTATACAAAACATACACAATTTTCTAGTTCTATTTAGTGGGGAAAATGGGGGAAAGTATGCCTACTCCTTCTCATAAATCCAATTATATAGCTTTTGACCAAAAAATGTATTTTTTAAAATCCTCACCTAAGGATATATTTTTATTGATTTTAGAGACAAAGGAAGGGGGGGGGGAGAAAGAAATATTGATGTGAGAAACATCTATTGGTTGCCTCTTTTATGCGTGCCCAGGGATTGAACCCACAATCTGAGTATGTGCCCTGACCTGAAATTAAACTCGCAACCCTTTGGTGTACAAAATGATGCTCCAATTGACTGAGCCACCTGGCATGGGCTGACTAAAATATTTTGAAGTGTCTCACCTATTAATAACTTTAGAACCACTTTATAAAGTCACACATTAAACTGGTCTTACTACCTTTTAGTAATATTTTGATTTTAGCAAAAAACAGTGTACAAGTCTACCTTATGTACCAAATTTGGTCTAAATAACTTGGCCATTTGCAGAAATTAAGTACCTTACTAGCAGAAGGCTGTCGTTAAAAAAAAAAAAAAAAGGAAAAAAGAAATTCCAGCCCTGGGCAGTGTAACCTAGTTAGTTGAGCATAGTCCCTCTCACAGACAGGTTACCAGTTCAATTCACGGTCAGGGCACAAACCCAAGTTGCAGGTTTGATCCCTGATCAGAGTGCATATGGGAGGTAACCAATTGATGTCCCCCCCCCCCTTCCTCTTTCTCTAAAATCAATAAAAAACATACTTAATATTCCAAAGACTGAATGCCCGACTCTTCAGATGGGGATGAGGGAATAGTTACAAAATTGCTTTATGCAATGGTAACAACATCTGGACAGTGTCCAACCTTTCTATATTCTTAAGGACATCAAATCAATTTGACAAAATCTATAATTACTTGGATATTAAATATTATAATATATTGGATTTATAAACTGCAAAATTTGGGATAATGATATAGAAAATTTTTCATGTTTTATAAAATGTTGGTTAAATGTCAAATTTATGTAGAGCATTTCATTTTCTTTAGTGCATATGGTAGCCACTCAATAGAATTCTGTTGAATAAGTAAATGGAGTAGAATATTTAGCATGCTACTTTCCATAAAAAAAGTTTAATTTTTAAAATCTTGATTTGGATAAACTCAAAATGTAAAGTCATTATTTTCATACAAAAGCTTAAGTATGAAGAGCATTATTGCCTTAAATATTCTACTGATAAGGCTGATAGTTAATTATAGTTAATTCTGAAGTATAAAAAGCAGGTTATCCAAGTTTCCTCTTCTCCTCTGTGACAGTATTAAGAAATCATAAAGAGCCATAAGTTTTCACACCTCCATCAAGGAATTCAACAAGAGACAGTAGATTAAATTTTTTTCTTCTTTCTGGTATTTTCTGTCTGCTGATACTTTTAGCTGGTTGAGAGGTTCTAAATAGCATTCTCATTATTTTGAATACTTAAGAGAGACTGCATTCCTATGTATTACCTATTCTCTAAGAATAATACATATAGCTCTAGTGCACTAGATACACGAGAAATGGCCTCTTGTTCTCACTGTGTCAATAAATTGCTACATATTTTGGAAAGCTACTTAATCTAAGCCTCAGTTCAACCTCAGTAAAATGAATTGATTGGACCAGTTTTGGGTGTCTCCTGTATTTTCTGTATAATTGCTTTAACATTTTTCTTATTGTCTTTAGTCTTTATTTCCTTATGTTTCTTATCTCTCCATTTATCTCTTAAACCAAAATAACAAATCAAAGTTTAATTGGCAATTTTTTTTCTTTGTCTTAGTGGTACATAAAATACCATTCATCTTACAATGAACAGTGTTTTCAATTTGATGAAGTATAATCATGTTTCAGAATAATCTATTATTTCCATTTATTGTTTCTGTTATCATATACATAACAGATCACACACTTATATAGTTTACAATTTCTTTTTATCATTAGTTCAGCTTTAGTAGGAATTGGTTTCTTTTCCCTTGATGAATATCTACCCCACAGGGTGTGTAAATCTAGACTCCAAATCCGTGCATAGTGCAAGCTTAGGGATATTTCTCTGACACCAAAGAGACATTCTTCTTTAGAAAGAATAATTATTCTATTATTTTCATTGAAGGTAAAGTCTTTCAACAGTGGAGTCTCAGTTCCAATTTCCTTCCTCACCATGGCTCAAATGGCTTCACCTGTCTCCATGCTCAGTGTTAATACTTGTGCTTCTAAAATCTATCACTTCTTTTCTGGGGAAAAGTCCAGAATACAAACTCCAGCAAGCAGTGGGTAAATTATAACTTATTTTCTAAGACACAAAGTTGGGTTTGCAAGAAACAAAGGGAAATCCACAGGTTCCCAAAACAAAAAGAACTGAAAACCAGAGCATTGAAGCATTAGCTCAGTTCCTCTAAAGAGTTTTTTGGAGGGTAGGGCTTGAACTAGCCCAGTTTATCACACTGCTGGAATTAAAGATTTATCTTTTACACTTAAGATTCCATGTTTCTTGATTTTAAATGAGAAAAGGCATTTATGATATTTATGATGAAATTACTATTTTCATCACTAAGTTAGAACATACACATAAACACGTATGTCAGATAATACCACATCCAGTTCATAGTCTCTTATTATAAAATACTGCATTTTAATTTCAAACCACAAAAGTTATCTGAACTGTACAAACTTTAATAACTGAATAAAGAAATTAAGGCTCATTTTAAGCATATTTAGATTGCTAAGACTACATGCAAAAATAAATACTTAAATCATGATTACTCAATCTTTTAACCATGAATCCCATAAAGGTCATGAGTTGACCTAACCTAAACATATATAATAATGTCAACTTACATTTGTATATAGTGCTTCAGTTTAAAACTATTTTAATGTAATCTCATTTCATCTCTACAACCCCATAAGGTTGTAATAAATTTATAGAATTAGTGTGTTTATGTGTGTGTAGACATTAAAAAAAAATAGTTGAGAAAATTGTACAATTGGTAACCATAACCCAATTCTTTGGAATATTAGTTCAGAGTTGTTTCTATTTTACCACAATATCCAACTTAGATGCTCTTTATAACCAAATGTATAATGAGAACATGTATGAAATAATGAAGAAATACACTATAACCATAAAAAATAATTTAAATAGCAAATTTTCATGAACAAGACATAGAGCGAAACAGACAGGTAAAGAAAATATTTTCAAAAATACATACTGGATATTCAAGGAGATCTACCGGCTGGCGGAAAGGCTCAGAATCTTCACACTGAAATATGAGATTTAACAATTCTTGACATTGTTTCTTCCATGCTTGAATATCGTAAGACTGAGCTCTGTTTCGTAATCTTCTTCTAGGCTGATAGTCCTAAAATAAAAGTGTTAAAAAATATTAACAAAATGACATAAAAATAAATCTTGTATTTTTAATGCAGTCTTACATAATTAGGTAATATCCAGTAACACAAAAAATAGAAAATATCATTTACCTAGTTCTGATAATCATGCATTTTTTTTTTTGGGAATTTACTTGGAATACTAACAGTAAATAAAAAAAGAAAAAAAGAAAAAAAAATGCTCTGAGTACATTTTAATTCACATAAAGTTCGTCTGTTAAAACAAAAAATATATTACCTTCCTTTTTCGAGTAGAAGTTCCTGGCACATCAGCATCTTTCTCTTCTTCCTTTGAAGCAAGAATTTATCTAATTTATTAAATGTTCTAGGTTTCATTATTACAGTGAACGCTTGAATATGTGTTTAAATTGGGAAAGTCCACTTACACACAATTTTTTTTATTAAATACATACAATATAATACATAAATGTATTTTTTCTTTTATGATTTTCTTTTTTCTGGTTTACTTTATTTTAAGAATACAGTATGTAATACATATAACATATAAAATGTGTGTTAATAAACTATGTTATCAGTAAGGCTTCTGATCAACAGTAGGTTATTAGTAGCTAAGTCTTGGGGGAGGTAAAAGTTATACAGATTTTTGACTGCTCAGGGAGTCAGCGCCCTTAAACCCCATGTTGTTCAAGTGTCAACCGTAATCTACAGTTGTTTATATACCAATGATCTCCTTTACACTTTAGTAAATCTATAATGGATATGCTGGAGCACTTTACTGACTCATTAAAGTCTCTTCCCTATCTTTTTTTAAAAAAACTCTTTATAACAAAAAACAAAAAAATTCTGAACCATTAAGTTAACTATAGCATTAGACAAAAATAGTTTTCATAATGGCATTTATTTAAAACTACTATGTGTATGTTTTTTATACAGAATAAGACCAGTGTAATAATTATAATGAAATATTAAATACCTCAGAGTCAGACAAAACTTTCTTCTTCATTGAATTGTAGAGTGGAATTATGTTATAGCAAGTCTGATCCCTAAATAATAAGGAAATATTAGTATATGAGATTAGAGTCATGAGATATTTTCCCTTTAAATCTGTTACTAAAACCGATTTTAAGATAAAACTTAAAGGCTGAAGGCTTATTTCATAGGTTGACGCCAAAACACACATCTGACCCTTCTCCTCCACTCTATGTGAAGCCTCCAATCAGGCCTATTTCTTTACACCAAACCCAATCCAATTCTCATCTCCAAGTTTTGCTCAGATCATTGATGTGGGTCGGATGCCTCCTTTTATTACTCAGTCTACAAGGAAAAGGTAATACCTACTAATTTCTTAATTTTTTCATTCTTACACATAGTTATTTCCTAAAATTTTATCCTTAGTCATCTTCTCTTGACACTGTAACTTTTGCCCTGATAACCTTATATTTCTGCATTGTATTTGTGTAAATGAATTCCAAATTCCTGTAATTTGGTCTGACTCTTCTGAGATTCCTACCATTATCTAAAATTCCACATGTCTGAACCTAAATGTCACTCCCAGACACTCTTCCTCGTTTTTCTGTATTTTTTTTAAAACAGTATTCCACGTTTTCGAAGTAGTGCAGTTTTTCATTATTCCACCCCGTGCCTCTTTATCAATCCAATCATGGGACAAGTTCTGTGAATATAACCTTTAAAATCTCTTGGCATCCGCCTTTCTCTTACTTCCATAAATTAATCCCTCATCACTTCTACTTGGTTAGCTATAGCAGCCAATCTGCTATTTATGCTTTATGTCTCTTCCCTATAAATATTAGACACTGCAGTAAATATTTTCAGAGATGCCATGGACAGGTACCTAAGTTGGTTAGAGCATTGTCCCAATATGCCAAGGTTGTGGGTTCAATTCCCACTCAGAGCACATACAAGAATCAACCAATGAATGCATAAATAAGTGGAATAACAAATTAATGTTTTTTTTCTCTCTCCTTAAAATCAATACATAAAATTTTTTTAAAATTACAATATTTAAGGCATATTATGCATCAGATAAGTTTCATGTTAAAATATTTTCATAGACCCTTGCTTCCACTGCCCATATTTTAAAAGTCTAGTTCTTTAGATCAGCATTCAAGGCCCTCTATGATCTGACCCACATATGAGTTTACAACACTGTATCCCTTACTTCTTTCTGCTCATGTACTCTACTTCACCCAATTTAAATAAATAAATTTATTATAGTTATTTACAGATTTACCTGTCTATAAATTATATTAAGAGGTTAAATATACACTTCTTTCTATCTCCAAATATCTATTACATAACTTTGTATATATCCATTGTTTGAAATTAGGCCAAATAACTCAATTAAAAAGTATAATCAAAATTTTGAAATAACATTTTGAAAACTACTTTCAGTTAAAAATGGCTTTAACAAATTTTATATATATAAATAAACTGCCAGAGCTTTATTTTTAGATACATACAATATGAATGCTTTAAATGTATTAATCGCCCTGGCTGGTGTTGTTAAGCGGTTAGATTGTCCGCCCGCACACCAAAGGTCTTGGATTTGATTCCTGGTCAGGGACAAGTATCTGGGTTGCAGGTTCGATCCTGGCCCCAGTTTCTCTATCCCTCCCTCCCTCTCTTCCATTCTTTCTAAAAATCAATGGAAAGCCTATCCTCGGGTGAGGATTAACAAAAATAAAATGTTATATTAGTCTGTTCTTACAAGGCACTTCACAATAACTATTTGAAAAAAATACAACTGTATAGTCTATTCCAAATACAAAAATAATTGTTTTATTAAAATTATTTCACTAAAATATAAATTTACTCTATCCAAATTCTACTGATTCATATCTCTGGAAAAATAGATGTAAATAAATATCCACATAACACTTACAAAATTATAGACTAAAGACTTTAGTTAAAATATTATAAGCTAATGAAACCAAGTTAAATAAACAGTCCTCTGAGGATAGCTAATTCTTGATTATCAATTTTACTGAAAAGCAAAGGATTGCAACAATAACCCCCAAAACCACTCGCAAGGCAACCGATTTCTTTAGGGAATAAGGTAGAGGAAGGGCATAAAGTTCATTTTACTAATTTTCTCTACTTTTTTCTTATATTGAAATTACCTACATTCCTTAGCAAAAATATAAACAACTAATACCAGGAAAAGGGAGCCTCTGATTATGATCGGTAAAGACAATAGCTTGAGATGTTAAAAAAAAAAGTCTTGATGATCCCCTCATGTAAAAATAAAAGCTGATAGCAGCTGAATATTTAAATTATAAAATACATTGTCTCCTCTTAACAAGATCATTCATCCTCTGGCTTCAATTTAGAAGGCTCAATTCATTCTATCCTATATAATAAAAGCATAGTATGCAAATTGTCCCCTTGACCAGGAGTTTGTCCAGGAGTTTGACCAGGAGGTGGGGCCTGCTAGGGGAAGGGAGGGAGGCCCCTGCAGGCAGCTGCTAGGGACCCTACCAGTGCACGAATTTCGTGCACTGGGCCTCTAGTGCTTACATAAATCCCTAAGACAAGTAAATAAAAGTGTGGCTGCCTTAAAAAGTGATTGTTATCACTCTTATTGATATAGGATCAATAAATAAGGAAGTAAAGCAGGCTTTAAGGAAGAATCATCTCGAAAGTTAAATTTAGTCTCCTGCTAGACTCTTTAAATACTTGTTTATAAACTTGACAGGGTACTATAATATTAAGATTAAAGGCTTTCAAATCAAATAGCAGACATTCATTGACTGTGAAGTTAACCTCTAAAAGACTCAGTTTTCTTAACTATAAATTCCAGATAATGATCTCTCCCACATTTAAGATTATTTTGGCTATAAGAATTATTTTAGGTTAAACATTACATGTTCAATAAATAGTTATTATTATTGTCCAACAGTTGGATTTAGAAAAGGATACATGTTTGTTTATGTTAACTGAATAACACAATTTTTATGATTTCGTAAATAATACTAATGAACTAAATGTTTAAATGCTACCTTAGACCAGTGGTTCTCAACCTCCTGGCCCTTTAAATACAGTTCCTCATGTTGTGACCCAAACATAAAATTATTTTCGTTGCTACTTCATAACTGTAATGTTGCTACTGTTATGAATCGTAATTTAAATATCTGATATGCAGGATGGTCATAGGCGATCCCTGTGAAAGGGTCGTTCGACCACCAAAGGGGTCGCGACCCACAGGTTGAGAACTGCTGCCTTAGACAGACATTATGTGCTCCCTGTTTTGAGTGGAACCATGTGTATAACACAGCATTGATAGTATTCATATAAAAAAGATTGTATCTGACAATATTTCTATTAATTATTACAGTAATTATAATTATGTGTGGAAAAATAACTCACTTGTTATAATGTAGAAGAAGATCAGTCACAAACTTAGCAGCTTTTACAATAGGGCTTCCAGGCTCATTAAATGTTCGAGTGTTATGCTCTATATATCGAACTTCCCACATTAGGGAAGAAACCCGCCTTTAAACAAAATACAGAAGGATTAACCTCATTATATTTAGAAATATAGCCACAAAATTTTAAACCAAGACATTGAAACTTTTCAAATTGCAGTCTTAAATCAGATACAAAACTCACACCTTAAAGTTATTTACAAAATATCACCTCTTTAAAGGGGGGAAAAAATGTAGTAACTTTATGTATTTGCATAGCATATGTCTGATTAGACACACTGTGTCTAATCCACAATGTTCCTTCTTTTATGGAGAAAGACTGTCTATAGGGAGAGTAGCAGAAGGGAACTGGAGTTTTTATTTTTAGCTTATTCCTGCCATATATGGTGTCATTTTTTATAATAAGCATATCTGACATTTATGTGAAAAGAAAACAATTTTCATCTAATTATATTACTGGCAATTAAATGACATGTAAAAATGAAAAGCTAATTGATAGCCTGCTTATGTGATATAAAAATATAAAAACACAGTAACCATGTTAGTTTACCAAGAAAAGTAAGTATATGAAAATTATTTTTAACATTGAATTGACATTTGGTGTTTATTATTTTATTTCTTAAAGTAAAGAAAAACCAAAGATGACTTCTAGAATATTACTGAAGTGTGAAAAAAATTATATGGAATTTTAAAAATTTATAATTGTGGATACAGAAATGCTTCTGTGGATTTAAAATAGCAGTCACAAGGCTAATTCTAATAATAAAATCACAGGTATCTTCAGAAAACCCTACAGAAAACTGTGTGTAAAATAAGGTATTAGATTAATACCAGCAGGGCAAATTGACAGTAATTTAATGAAAGACTAAAAGAAGTGTTGAAGAGGAAAATCATAAACTGTAAGAAGTCTGAAGCCAATAAGTAACAGAGAAGCAAAAAAGCTTAAACAGTGAAATGGCACTTATGAACATAATTTGGGTCTGTAACCATATTATCAGAAAAACAGGTAGTTTCAAATTTATGTAAGGATTGTATCCCAAAAGATGTTTTCCAAACTTGATTATTATTAAGCCAGGCTAATGCCAAAAATTCTATTTAAGCTGCAATGTACTTGATAATGTATACCTTAGCAATTTTTATAATGAGCAGTATTTCTATGAGAAAGTATATTTATAAAAACAGTGGGAGATGCCGTAAGTTTATCTTTCTAGCTGAAGTCTAAAAACCATTGTATAAGAACAATTATTTCCCTGTTACCCTCCATATCTTGTTCCATCTTTGAAGCACTAGGTATAAGTCCTAAGACTTAGCAATTTATGGGGACTAGGAGAAAGAAGGCTATAGTTAATAATTTCTTCTCCATTTATTCTCTTAAGCTTCTGACATGTGGAGTTAAAAATTTAAAGAAATGTGCTACAAGGGTAAGATAGCTGGGAGCCACATTATCATTTCCTATGCTTTTGATAAATATCAATGAAGCAACAGTAGAAACACCTAACAAGATCAGAAAGGTCTTCAGAACCTGCAATCTAATGTCTTAATTTTCTTTTATTCTGGTGGTTCTTAATCAGGGGTGATTCTGCCCCCCACCCCCTCCGGCCATTGGCAATGTCTGGAGACATTTTTAGTTTTACAACTAGGGGCTGCTATTGGCACTTAAAGGATAGAGGACAGCCCCAAATGCCAGTAATGTTTTTATTGAGAAAATCTACTTTTGTCAGAAAGGAATAACAAATGGCATTTTCAGTGCCAGGTAAACAAAGTACCAAATTAGAGTTATACTTTAAGTAATAAAAAGAATGGAAAGCACTAATTTTATGTAGAAAAATAGGAATAAAAACTTTCCTAATTTAATTAAATAAGAATGTAAAGAACTGAAGTGATATAAAGCTGGTCAGAAAGAGAAAATTTTAATGTAGTATTATCTGAATTAAAATGTTGTTGGCCTGTCTAGCAAGTCATATAAGAAAAATGAAAACAAATATGATTTCATTATGTCAAAACTATAGACTTAAATCACTTTTTGACAAGGTATTTTAGGTAATAAACCTACAAAGCCTGTCTGAGATTAGAACTCAATATTTATTGAAATTATTAACGGGAAGGTGATGATGCAAATTAATTAAAATTGTCTTAAAAAGAACCCTCTAGTTATATTTCAAGCTAACCTATAACTATGAAAAATGAAAATTCAGGATAAGTCTTCATAAGCTGAATAGAAGCAAAGTAAGAAAAAAAGACAAATTTTTATATTATTCTATGAAAAATCAATTAACGAACAAATATTTCAATGCAGTATCTTGGAGAAAATGAAATACTTCAGCTTGCTTTATAAAATACAATATTAAGACAGTGAGCAGAAACTCATATTAGCAACTCTAAGACCACCAGCAGCAACATTGCTGGAAACTTTTTAGAAATGTAGAATCTCAGGTCCTACTCTAAACCTTAACAAAACCCCAGATGATTTTTATGTACATCAATGTTTGAGAAACAGTGCTATAGAAGATCAGTAAATGGAGGAAAGAATCATTTAGCTTTCCTTTGGTAGTAGCAAACAGTTCTAACCTGTAAAACCTGTTTTCCAGTCTTTGTTTAATTGTACTTAAATCTGTTGGATATGCCACTACAGTGCAATACATGGGATAGGCTTGCAGATCCACAGGAGCCACAAATGCTGAAGCAATATCTAAAATAAATAAGACAAAGAAGTTTGTAAATTTATATTTGTATTGCTTAAAATACTTCATGGACAATTCTGCATGAATTAAGACTTAAGGTCTGATCCACATAACATTAGTCTGCCACTGTCTTTTCATAGGAAATACATTAATTTAGCTAACCTAAATAAGAGTCCCATTTTTTATTATGTAGACAATTGCCAAAATTCTACAAAATTCTAGAGATATTTGTTATTCTTGGGTTGCTTAGAAAAGATGACAAATAATATATATCTGACCTACTAAGGACACACACATTTCTCTAATTAAAACCTGGCCATTCCTGTATCTATGTTCTTGACATTCTACCAGCAACACTATAATAATACATTACATTCAAATGTTGTAACCTTTGATTTTCTCAAAACTTATCACCTTATCTAATCTTTGCAACATAATTCTATGAAATATTAGGCAAGCAGAGAAGAGAAAACAGATACAGAAGTCTTTGGCTCAAAGTCACTGACCCAATGGCACACAGTAAACTGATAAAATCTAGGCATATAACACAAATTAGCAGCTCCATTTTTTTGCTCATGCACACACCGTATGACATCATGTACTTAAATCTGTACTAAAATACTACTAAAATTACTTAAGATAGTAATTTTAAGTCATTTTGAGACAATTTTTATGAAGTGTTGCCATTTTATAAAATACTTCAGATAAAAATATTATCCAATGTGTCTCCAGTGTCTTTAGCTCTTCTTATTCATGTTAATTTCTCCCTAGACTCTGAAACTGATTCCAGACAGAAGGAAGAGGTTGCTACAAAGCACCATACTAGTTTAGAGTTACTCCAGATAACTTGTGGTCATTGTTTTTATTTTATGAGGCAAAGCTATTATTATGTCCTTCTCCCATCCCCTTACAAATATTCTCTTATGCATATGCATTTTAAAGTTAAGGGAACTAGTATAGCTATCCAAATAATTATAACTCAACTTTCAGACATTCTCTCCCAATTTACATCATGTCAGCCTGAATATGTCGAGGGTTTCCAAAATTGGGTTCTGGAGGAACCAGACTGTTCAGAAATACCCCTGGTATTTCTGGGGGTTCTACTCTAAATTCAGCTAGAGCAATCCCATTTATAACTGTTTTAGATATCTAAGTCCTGTGTACGATCTCATTTTTTAAACTTCCACGTGAAAGTGTCTGAAAACCATTGACTTAATATTATGAAAGACTACTCTGTTTGCGTTTTTCCAGCTTTTCTACGTTGATGTGCTACTATTATCATTTACCTAGTGTCATCAATTGGTTTACTCCTGCAACAATTCTTTCACATTCTTCATCCCTGGGATTGGAACCCCATTCTCCATCAAGAGGTTTATAGATCAATGATCTGCATTCGACATCAGTTAAAGGAACACTGGTACCTAGTTCTTCAGGAAATACAGCTAAAATACACAGAAAGAAATACAAATTTAGTGAAAATATGTGGTAATCTCGTAATATTTAGGTTATCTTTAAAAATAGAATTGGCATTGTTATAAAACTAAAGTAAATTTTTATAATGATTTGATAAGTATATTCTTTATTTTCATTAAAGTATGTTCCAAGGGTCAATAAAACTTAAATAATTTTTTTATTTTTTAAAGTATATTTTTACTGATTTCAGAGAGGAAGGGAGAGGGAGAGAGACAGAAATATCAATTATGAGAGAAAATCACTGATCGGTTGCTTCCTGCACGCCCCCTACTGGGGATCGAGCCCACAACCTGGGCATATGCCCTTGACCGCATTCGAACCCGGGACCCTTCAGTCTGCAGGCCAACGCTCTCTCCACTGAGCCAAACCATCTAGGGCGTAAATAATTTTTTAAAACGTTTTAATTACTTCTCCAAATTTTTACCTCACAATTTGCTTTATTATCATTTACAGGTAAAGTAGAAAGTATTTCTATAAAATGAGGCAAATTTAAAAGTTATCAATTATTTCATAATATAATCTCCTTATGTATTTTGATAAAACATACATAAGGTAAAACTGAACTAAAGTGGGATTTTTTGGAATACTTCAAATAAAGCTTACATTTTCAAAAATGTAGGAACAGAGAAAATTATGAATACTGATGGATAATTCTTATGCTTATTGCTCTTAAATGATGGTTTCCTTAATGAATGCCCAAATCTTTAATAGAATCTTTAACTGAATCTTTAAGAGAATTATTAGGGGTTTATGATGACCTAAGTCTATAAATCTCCGAAGTAATTTTTTCTTTGAACTAGACCTAAATTAGAGAAAGTTGTGTACAAAATTTTTCCTCCTCACAAAATGCAATTAAACTCTACGGGTACATATGTATGTGTATCCAAATAGATAAAAAACAACAAAAATGTACCCCTCCACATACAGATATACTTAGGCAGGAAACAAATAGTATCTTAATGGCACCAATTTATTTCAATAAACACCCGAGGCATTACAACACTAATTAGCAGCTTCATTTCTTTCATATTCATAATAGTGCAATGTGACTTCAAACTTTCACGAAGAAGAACAACAAAATCAGAATATAAGCCATGTAACATGGTCACAAGTTGATTAAAATATTTTAAAGTTTTAAACAGCTCTAGACTAGCAGTGAGATGAAAATACACTTCTGGTATTAAATTTTTAAAGTGATAATTTCTAAGAAAAACTAGTCTTGGACAATATTAGCATGATTTTCTCATTTCTAAGGTTTATCATATTGGGTTTACTTTCTCTAAGTTATATTTTTTCTCTGACTTCTTAGAATACAATAACTAGTGAATATTCATAAATGATTATTTCTACTATTTCACAAGTCATATTTTTTCCTTTTTTAAAAAAAATCTTTTATCTGATAGTAAAAGTAGTATTTTAAAAAAACTGAATACAGAGTTGGCCTGGTGGTCAAATCCCTCTAGTTTTAACTACAACAATCAAGGCTTAACTAGAACAAGACTGCCCACAAAGACCACTAGGGGGTGCACCAAGAAAGCATAAAAAATGCGGAGACAAAAAAACATGACAGAAATGGAGGATATAGAGCTAAAAAACGCAATTTTGAGGGCTTGCAAAAATGTGCTAGAAGCTGCCAATAAACTTGAGGAGAGACTCACGAAAACTAATGAGACCCTCGATGCTATGATAAAGAAACAACTAGAAATTAAGCATACACGGTCTGAAATAAAGAATATTACACCCAATAGCAGACCAGAGGAGCGCAAGAATCAAGCCAAAGATTTGAAATGCGAAGAAGCAAAAAACACCCAACCGGAAAAGCAAAATGAAAAAAGAATCCGAAAATACGAAGATAGTGTAAGGAGCCTCTGGGACAGCTTCAAGCGTACAAACATCAGAATAATAGGGGTGCCAGAAGATGAGAGACAGCAAGATATTGAAAACCTATTTGAAGAAATAATGGCAGAAAACTTCCCCCACCTGGTGAAAGAAATGGACTTACAGGTCCAAGAAGCGCAGAGAACCCCAAACAAAAGGAATCCAAAGAGGACCACACCAAGACACATCATAATTAAAATGCCAAGAGCAAAAGACAAAGAGAGAATCTTAAAAGCAGCAAGAGAAAGAGACTCAATTACCTACAAGGGAATACCCATACGACTGTCAGCTGATTTCTCAACAGAAACTTTGCAGGCCAGAAGGGAATGGCAAGAAATATTCAAAGTGCTGAATACCAAGAACCTACAACCAAGAATACTTTATCCAGCAAAGCTATCATTCAGAATTGAAGGTCAGATAAAGAGCTTCACAGATAAGGAAAAGCTAAAGGAGTTCATCACCACTAAACCAGTATTATACGAAATGCTGAAAGGTATCCTTTAAGAAGAGGAAGAAGAAAAAGGTAAAGATACAAATTGTGAACAACAAACATGCATCTATCAACAAGTGAATCTAAGAATCAAGTGAATAAATAATCTGATTTACAGAATGAACTGGTGATTATAATGAATCAGGGACATAGAAAGGGAATGGACTGACTATTCTTGGCGGGGAAAGGGGAATGGGAGATGCGGGAAGAAACTGGACAAAAATCGTGCACCTATGGATGAGGACAGTGGGTGGGGAGTGAGGGCGGAGGGTGGGGCGGGAACTGGGAGGAGGGGAGTTATGGGGGGGAAAAAAAGAGGAACAAATGTAACCTGAACAATAAAGATTTAATTAAAGAAAAAAATTGAATACAGAATAATGTTAAACATAATTTATGGAAGTCCTCATATCCTTGCCCTTTATAAATGATCCTTATTAATAATCTAGAATATATATCCTTTTAAACATTTTATGCATATACAGTAAAATGTGTGCTTTTTTCTTAAATTGAAACAAAGATAGGTAATGAGGTAGACTGAAAATACAATCTCAAGTATTTAGCCACACTGGCCTTTTCTCAGTTCCAGAAAGATGTCACACTCACTGCCTAAGGCTAACTCCCAAATGCCAAGGCTATGTGTCAGGCCATATATAAGGTGACAGTTATTATATTATTACTGGTGGCCTGGTGCATGAAATTCATGCACATTAAAAGTGAATTAATTAGAGGAAATATTTTAATATTGTTATTTGCCCTTTCTCTATAATAGAAGTGTCAAGAAATGAAAGAAAATTAGTAAAATGTATATGAAAATCTTCCTCCTGTCAGAGTCTGGGGTGCACCA
>NW_005355461.1:3784567-3787809 GCF_000412655.1 Myotis brandtii
CAGACCCAGCCGCCCCCACCCCTGTCAAGCCCCTCCGGGCAGGGGACACAGCCTCAGGTCTCCTGGCCTGGTGCCGGGGCGGGGTCTGAGGTCTCCCGAACCGGCGCTGGGGCAGAGGGCACGGCCTGAGGTCTCCCGTCAAGCCCCATCAGGCAAGGGGCATGGCCTGAGGTCCCCTGTCAAACCCCAAGGGGCGGGGGGCGTGGCCTGAGGTCCCTCGCCCCGGCCAGGCGCCATGCAGCCTCAGGTCCCTGCTGTCCAGTCGTTATGTTGCAGCGTCCTGGCTAATTTGCATATTCCTCTATTATACAGATAGGTTATTTGTAATTACCTACTCAATGAGCCCTTACACGTGTCAGGGTTCTATAATAAGTTTATTAGACATATGGTGTCTTTTAATCCTCACAGAAGCCCCATAAGGAAGGTATTAGTTTACATAATTTCAAAGGCTGAATCCTAAGAATCTGGTTTGAAGACTTTAAGGAACTTGCCAAGATGGAATAGACAGAAGATGGTAGAGCTAGGTCCTAGCTGCTAGGATATGAATCTATGCTGTCTCACTCAAAAGCCTGAACTTTTTATATTATGTTATACTCTTAAGTATTCTAGAGTTACAAAGATAACATTTTAGGAGTGAATAATAATTTGCAAAACATTTCATATTTAGCTGTAATTAATTAACTTCAATCTTCCCTGTTAGATTATAAATTCCAGTGGGCAAAGATTATGTGTATCTTGTTCACTGCTATGCCTTTAAAGTCCAGGTCAATACAACCCTATGCAACAGCAAATCAGCAAATCAGGTATCTTATTTAAGAAATTAATTCCATAATACACATCTGAAAAGCCTAACATACACTTACCATTATTAGGTATAAGTTCCATATCCCAAGGACTCATCTTTTCTGTATCGCCATTATCCCAGCTTAAAGTAAAAAAAAAAAAAATACTGTTATTAAAAAAACCTAAATACTGTTATGCAATTTTTAAAATAAAATCGTGTCATAAAAATAATTGCTTCAGTGTTTAAAAGAAGAATCTCTATCACTTTATGGATAGACTAGAGGCCTGGTGCATGGATTCATGCACACTAAAAGGAAATTAATTATAATATTTTAGATGCTGGGGAGGGACCTCGGGAGATTGGCCGGTTGGGGAGGGACCATGGGAGGGCTACAGGGCGTGTCTGGCCCTTCTCACTCAGTCTGGATCAGCCGGACCCAGCAGCAAGCTAACCTACTGGTCAGAGTATCTGCCCCCTCGTGGTCAGTACGCGCCATAGTGACTGGTTGAACAGTCAGACACTTAGCATATTTTAGAGGCTGGGGAGGGACCTCGGGAGATTGGCCAGTTGGGGAGGGACCATGGGAGGGCTACAGGGCGTGTCTGGCCCTTCTCACTCAGTCTGGATCAGCCGGACCCAGCAGCAAGCTAACCTACTGGTCAGAGTATCTGCCCCCTCGTGGTCAGTACGCGCCATAGTGACTGGTTGAACAGTCAGACACTTAGCATATTAGGCTTTTATATAGATAGATGGGAAAAACATTCAAAGCAACTCAGGGTGCACTAAAATACAATAAACACTTCCTTACCAAACATTATAGCACTGAAACAAACTATCAGGGTACTCATGTTGAAGAGGTTCCTGGCTTTCAATTGTTCCAAACCACCAGGCATCATCTATGACTGATCTGAAACGGTCACCTGGATAAGAATAAAAGCCATCTCATTATTCTGAAATGTAAAACTGCTATCGTTGCTCCTTTATCCAAAAGTATACCCTTGAGATACTTAAACTGCCTGTATGATTTCGGAAGTTATATAAAAAGTGACATACAAACTTCAAAATAAGTAAATAAATCAGCAATACTGGGGAAAAAGTTATTTAATAAGCACACCTGAAGTCTGACTTACCAGTTTCCAGTACCATTTCTTACATTTTATTAGGTAAGGAGAAATTCACTCTTGCCTCAAGCATTTTTAACAATCTAAAATTTTTAATTCATAAGGACTATGTCAAAATTCTTAATTCAAATAAATGCATAGTTTCATAATTTCTGCTCAACAAATATTTATACTCTATCTTTTACTTTCTTATTTCCTATAGCCAGGTTCCTCTAGCCAACATTCAAGAGTCCAGCCTAAAAATAACAAAACCAAAACCAAAAATCCAAACTACCTTCCTTCACCTCAATTACCCCAGCCATAACACTCATGCATACACTTTCCCTTTCCTATAAAAAACAAATGAAAAAGAAACAAAAACAACTAATCTTTGTAAAACAGATTCACTCTTTACCTTTCCTTCCTTAACCAAATGCAAATTAGGGAAACTGACCTAATAAGTTATCTTCTCAGCTTTCCTCTATGTCATATGAAAACTACAAACCACTCTCTTCCTTTTTTGACACATTTTCCCCTTCCCTGGCTTTCATAGTACTTTACTTTAGTAGTTAATGACTTTTCTCCTGAAAAAGCATAGGTTGAGTTCAAATAACTTACCCATGTGACTTTGAACAAATTAATTAGTATTTGTTTGTTCTCTTTTTTTACCAGAAAGGATTTAAAATATAAATTTAAAAATTTAAAAAGAAGATAAATTTATTGATAAAAAAAAAAAAAAGCTGGAGCCAAGAGTACATGTTGTTAAGTTATACATAGTCTCTGAGTGGGTATACACCGGGATCCAAGTTTAGATTCAAGCAGTGACAAGACAGAAATATGAGCTATCATTATATTTGCGTCTCTAATAGTTCCTCAGATGCATGAGTGATACTAAGCTTAGTGAGAAGCTATATAATTTAATAAACAGCATTTTTTTTCTTTTAACCTCACCAAGGATATATTTTTTGTTTTATTATTTTAGAGACAGAGAGAGAGAGAGAAACATTGGCTGATTGCCTCCCATATGCACTCTAAGATCGAGCCCACAACTTAGGTATGTGCCCTGATAGGGAATCGAACCCACAACCTCTTTTTTTCTTTTTTTGGTGTACAGGACAATGCTCCAACCAACTGAGCCACGTGACCAAGGGTAATAACCAGCATTCTTGACACCAACACCTTACAGTAAATATAATGATGAGTTTCATATAGGTGTACCGGTTACTAATGGCAGATTTTGTAATCAAAGAAAACACGATAATTTCAAGAGAAACATCAAAAGTGCTTTATTCAAAGTAATGTCCATCACTAGCTACACATTTCCCCATCTTTCAGGTAATTTGTGGATAACGTCCCAA
>NW_005355461.1:3787892-3792805 GCF_000412655.1 Myotis brandtii
TGTGCCATCGATTGGAACAAGTGGTAATCTGAAGTAGCAAGGTCTGAAGAATATAGCGGGTGGGTTAATACTTCCCAGGCAAGATCTTTTAACGTGTCTTTAACTGGTTTTGAAGTTTGTGATGGTGTGTCATCATGGAGCAAAATTACTTTGCTGTGTCTTCTGACACATTCTGGTCATTTCATGATCAAAGCGTGGTTCAAACTGATTATTTGTTGTCAGTAATGATCAGTATTAACGGTTTCATCTGGATTTAGAAGCTCATAATACACCACACCTTCCTGATCCCACCAAACACAGAGCATTGTCTTCTTTCTGAAGCGATTTGGCCTTGCAGTTGATGTTGATGGTTGACCTGGATTAACCCATGATTTTGTGCACTTGGGATTCTCAAAATAAATCCACTTTTCATCGCCAGTCACAATTCGATGCAAAAGGACTTTCTTTTGTGCCGTTGAAGCAACATTTTACTGATGACTTTTCGGTTTTCCATTTGTCTTTCGTTCAGTTGATGTGGCACCCAGTTTCCTTCAAAATCTTTTCCATTGCTTGTAAAAGATCAGAAATTGTTTGCTGAGCAACGTTTAATCTTTCTGCAAGTTGTTTTTGTGTTTGACACGCATCTTCATCCAATAATGCTTGTAATTGTTGGTCTTCAAACCTTTTCGGTTGACCTGGACGTTCTTTGTCTTTCACATCAAAATCATCGCTTTTAAAGCGTTTAAACCAGCATTCACAAGTATCTTGAGATGGAGCATGTTCACCATAAGCTTCTTGAAGTACACGATAACTTTTTCTTCAAAATTATGAATTAAAACTTCCCACAAATCGTTTTATTTGGCATGAAATTCCACATTTTTAAGCGTAAAAATATCTATGATGTTAACACCTTCAGCAAATTTGACATATGAAGTTTTGAAGCTTGCTGTCAGTACAACAAGAGAGCATAGATATCAAATCGCACATATATCAACATATGTGTAACTCCATCTATTGAAAAAAAATCCACATTATTAACCGGTACACCCAGTAACTATTTATGATCCTAGATAGACTGATGACATTACTTTAAAGAGATAGAACTGAACAATGAATGCCTAACCCAAATGAATGGTACACTACAGTGATAACAATGAAGTTAAAAAAGGAATAGAGTCCACTAGTCAAAGTAAGCATTAAACATTTCTGAAGAAGGCTAGAGTAATTACTATTAATATAATTTTAAATACCAGTTGTTATACAGATACATATACAGTATAGCCCTGTCCCACCAACATGCAGTTTCATTTTCTACAATTTTAGTTACCTGTGGTCAACAACAGACTGAAAATATTAAGCAGAAAATTCCAAAAATAAACAATATTTTAAGTTTTAAATTGTGCACCATTCTGAGTAGCAAGAAGCAATCTTATGACATCCCACATCGAGAGAGAGAGAACATTCACTTTTATTACAATATATTGTTATATTATTCTATTTTATTACTTATTGTAGTTAATCTCTTTACTGTGCCTAATTTATAAATTTAACTTTATCACAGTATGTATGCATAGAAAAAAAACTATATATAAAGTTTTGTACTATCTGCAGCCTTAGGTATCCACTGGGAGCCTTGAAACACATACCCGTGGACAAGGATTTGGCAGTACTGTATCTTCAGAAATAAAAGACTAAGAAGTACTAACTTTAGAAGAAATATTAATCTATAAATTTGGCGGTGGTGGTGGTTATAAGATCCAAATGAGAAAATTCTGATGTACATCCATTTGAAATATCTCTTTGATTTTTCTAATGCTCGCCATATTTGTCTCCTTAGTTTGTTATCAGCTCATTTCTGATATCTTTGTGGACATGAATATTTGTTCTGTAATTAATTGGCAGATACATGTTCTTAAAAAAATAAAATGTACCTTATCAACCAACACATACAAATAATTTTTAAAACTCAAATGTACAAAATTATAACCAAAACCAAGAAAACTTTTAACTCTTACAACTTGAGATTTACTTACAAATTTCTAAATGAATATAGATCTATTTCTCCATTCACCAATTTTAGACATTAAGCACTGACCTCTATCCATACAACTGTATATAAAAGGTATATGTATTTTATTTAATCCATATTGTTTTTCTTTATCATGACTATGTAAATATTGTTTGCTCCTAAGTCAAGTTGCACACACTTACTTTCTTGTATGTTGTATAATTGTTCCATTTTTTTAAATGGTTAGTTTTCTCTGCACTTATGATTGTCTTCCCACATTCTCTAACAGCTCAAACTAAAAAACACTCTCCAATATAATTCCCACAAAGTCAAACATGTTAGATAATTTATCAGTTTCATTTTGTTCCCCTGAAGACTGCATTCTTGGTAGACAATATCTTCTGATCTGGTTGTTTTATAGGCTTGCTAGACAGATGCTACCCTTAGACTTTTGTTGACTATTACTTGGGAATTCCTATCTGCTCTGAAAAAATTTCCTGTTCCTGTGCGGGGGAAAAAAAAGGGGATGATTTATCTTTCTCTATCTTGGTTTACTCCCTTATTTTATGGAATACACCTTTCAAAACTTCCAGAGAAATGATACATGATACATAATTTTTTTGGTAACTCCCATGACCGTAATTTTGATAACTTGAATTTTCCTAATTTTTCCTTTTAGAAAACACATATAAATTTCCAAGTCCACCAAGCCCAAACAAAAAAAAGACAAATCATGGCAATGGCACTTGAGGAGAGATGGACTGATATATCAATTAATGTGCCTTTTCAAACCACATTATGCTATCTATAGATGCACCACATTTCACTCCAAGATGACAAAGAGTGGCCTGCATGACATTTTTAAAAGAAATATTTTAATGAACAGTACATCCATTTGTACATAAATTAATGCATTTAAATACCTAGAAACTTTTAAGGATTTTAAAATTTATTTTGAGTTTTGATAACAGTATTAATGTTTAAGAATTACATAACAATTAAACGAACAAAAAATGTCAGTTTAGCTTTAATCCCAGTATAAATTATTATTAAACATTTTGAACCTTGAAGACATCTTTTGCTTCAATTTTGAATTATTAATATTTCTGAATAAAGATTTAAGTTAACAAACAAAACAGCTAAAGAATAGTTATAAAGAACCGTATAAGTTAACAAATGTAAGAGGAACAAATGCTTAGAATTTCAGCATCAACTAAATTAAAAGCATTTCATTCATAAAAAAAATACTTAAAAGTATATGACACAATATTGTACTTGCTATTAATATTCCCAGAAATGACAAGACAATTTCTGTGGTTATCTTTTCCTAAATAATGAAAAATATTAAATGATTTAATAGATTAAAAACAAACATCTGTGGTTTCTAAAATTACCTACCTATATTCCACCGCCTATATCTGGCGTCATCAAATTGTTGTCTCAAGACTAGAAAATCTATTACATCAGGCATATCATGGTATCTAATTACAAAGAGAAACAAACTGATTAGGTCACATACCTAAAAATATCTAAGAGACATTAAAATTTAACTGAATCCTGATAAACAATTTACAATACTAAGAAACTATTGCCTTTTTCAACAGTCCTTACTTCATGGTAAATGATCCGCCAGTCAGTTTACCAGTATCAGGATCTAGAAAAGCAAGTTTAAGGCAGCAAAGGGTAGGCAAGCCCACTTCATACTTTATGCCAACTATTTTCATCAGTTCTTGTTCCTGAGGAAGATACAGGAAATAAGAAATCATCTTCACAAAATAAATGAATTGCTAAACATAACTGAAAAAGCATCTTCATTTAAATCATGATATAGGTAATTACTGTGTGTGTGTGTGTGTGTGTGTGTATATATCCTATATAATAAAAGAGAAACATGTAAATTGACTGTCCCTCTGCTACACTCACCAGCCAATCAGGTGTGAGTATGCAAATTAACCCAACAAAGATGGCAGGTTAATTTGCATACACAGGCGCAGGGCGAAGAGCAGAGTGGGAGAGCTGGCGGAGAATGAGGGGCTTGGGAAAATTGGCTACCCAAGCCGCCAGACAGAGAGCAGAGAGGGAGAGCTGGCAGCTTGGAGGACTTGGCAGAGTGGGAGGCCATAGGACAGAGACAGAGTAGGAAGGGTAAAACCAAGACCGCAGGGAGCACCAGGAATTCTGGAATAGTAGTTTTGGTGGCAGCCCCAGGACCGGAAGCGGAAGCCCAGAGCGCAGGGAACACCAGGAATGTTGGGAATCGTAGTTCTGGTGGCAGATGGATCTCCTAGACCAGTGGTCAGCAAACTGTGGCTCACTAGCCACATGCGGCTCTTTGGCCCCTTGAGTGTGGCTCTTCCACAAAATACCACATGCGGGCGCGTACGTACAGTGCAATTGAAACTTCGTGGCCCATGCGCAGAAGTCGGTATTTTGTGGAAGAGCCACACTCAAGGGGCCAAAGAGCCGCATGTGGCTCGTGAGCCACAGTTTGCTGACCACTGGTCTAGGAGATCCATCTGCCACCAGAACTACGATTCCCAACATTCCTGGTGTTCCCTGCGCTCTGGGCTTCCGCTTCCGGTCCTGGGGCTGCCACCAAAACTACTATTCCAGAATTCCTGGTGCTCCCTGCGGTCTTGGTTTTACCCTTCCTACTCTGTCTCTGTCCTATGGCCTCCCACTCTGCCAAGTCCTCCAAGCTGCCAGCTCTACCTCTCTGCTCTCTGTCTGGCGGCTTGGGTAGCCAATTTTCCCAAGCCCCTCATTCTCCGCCAGCTCTCCCACTCTGCTCTTCGCCCTGCGCCTGTGTATGCAAATTAACCTGCCATCTTTGTTGGGTTAATTTGCATACTCACACCTGATTGGCTGGTGAGTGTAGCAGAGGGACAGTCAATTTACATGTTTCTCTTTTATTATATAGGATATA
>NW_005355461.1:3793123-3810082 GCF_000412655.1 Myotis brandtii
TATATATATATAAATAAATTCATTGAGGTACATACAGACAGTCCTCAGGTTACATCGGACTCGACGTACATCATTTTGTGGTTACGTCGCCATCTCCCATTTATTTATATAAAAAAAAAGTTCCGTCATTTCGACGTATGAACCTATGTGCTTTATGTTTTTTATTATTTATTTACCACAAGTATACGTCAGGAATTATCTTTCTTTTAAATTTTTTTTACTGTTTCACTTCATTACTGCTGTGTATGTGCTCCATGTGAGTGACATACGAGCTTATGTAGGTGGGTTCTGACTTACAGCAAAAATTGCGTTACGTCGCGCCGTAGGAATGGATCTCCAACATAACCCAAGGACTTACTGTACCTAAGATCTGTGTACTATATAGTATGCAAATTATATTTAAATTTTAAACAGTAAAGAAAAACTAGAACGAAACCTTTGAATGAAATAAGAGTTTTCCAACACTTAGAGGTTTAGAACTAGTAATTCTGAAGTACTGCTGATAAATCTAGAAATACTTAACAAATTTACAAACATGAATTTTTACCTTAGACATTAGTGTTGTCTAATTTTCACTATAATTATATTTTGTACGTAGTTTATAAACTATCAGAGTATACAAATTTAGTCAATCTTGTGTTTCTTAGAATGTTAAACACCCTCTACTCCCCAGATTGCTTCAGTTAAGAAAGGTATCTTCATGATACAGTTTCTTATAGTAAAACTATTAACAATACAATTTTCTCCATATTCCATAAATACATAATTTGGGGCTATTAAATAGTAATAAATATCATACCCGTAGTTCCATTTTATGCCATGGTTGTTTTTTGGGATTTATACTATAAATTTTATTTTTCCGGGCCATTTCAACATATGCTTCATGTCCTTGTCGGAAATAATAAACCTGAGAAGTAAATAAAGTCACAATTTTAAAACTTGAATGTGTTTCCTTTAACACAATATGCAAGAATTTAATGTCCTTTAAAGTTATTCTAATATTTTATTTTCCCCCTTCTTTTCCTCAAGTTTTTGTTTCTTTTTTTGAACTAAATACCTATATATATTAAAGAAGACATACACAAAATGTCTCTTGAGAGCTCGACTGTGAGTTCAATCGCTTGCTATGACATGCGCTGACAAGGGAGCAGTGCAGAACATGGTGGGCACTGAGGGAGCGAGGGAAGGAGGCGGCGGCAGGAACCACATGGTAGCGATGCGTGGGTAGCGAGGGAAGGAAGAAGCGGGGAACTGTGCAATGGTGGCGTGCAGACAGCGAGGTAAGGAGGAGGCAGGGAACCTCATCAGCCTTTATCACCAGCCAGGCCTAGGGACCCTACCTACCTGTGCATGAATTTCATGCACCGGGCCTCTAGACTATATATATAAAAGCCTAAGTGACTATCCAACTGTTAGACCAGTAGTTATGACCACAAGGGGGAAGACGCTCAAAGCAGGAACTGCTGAGCTGCAGTGACTTGGCAGCTACAGTTCTTGGGTGACACACCCGGAACCAGAGGAGGTGTGTCACCCGAGAACCGTCTTCTCGCAATTCGGGACCCCTCAGGGGATGTTGGAGAGCTGGTTTCAGCCTGATCCCCGCAGGCCAGGCCAAGGAACCCAAACGGTGCACAAATCCATGCACTGAGCCTCTACTTAATAATAATAATGATAATAAATGAACACAATTTATTGTATATAGTTCAATAATATTTTCAAGTAGTCCGAGGATGGGGCTCATTCGGTTGCTGTGTCATGTGCTGTGATTCACCTGGCTCTTAAGCAGCTGAGTCTGCAGCAGAAATCCTTAATGTGTTGTGTAACCTCTGTGCCATGTGTTTTATAATGTCAATCATAACTGAAGTGTTCAAAATAACATTAATTTTGTTATAGACTAAGAAGAGTAGTCATTTTTTAGTGTTTTTTTGTTTCACCTATTTTTTTATTCAAAATAAGTTAATCTTGTTGCATAAAAAAGCTATGACTAAGGATCATGATTAGGTTTATTGTTCCCTTACTTTTGCAGCAGTCGTTTATACATATGCAGAACTTGAAAGTGAAAAATGTATTGTCACATATATTTTATCCTTTAAAACCAGGAAGACATCCATTTATCCTTATGCTATAAAGGTCAAATTTAAGTAACTCCTGACTACTATCCTATAGAACTGATACTTGAACACAGTAATTGGATACCAAAAATTCTTCCCACTAATAAAAAATAATAGAGCTTGTTAAAAAAAAACACAGCTATTAAAATTTTAAAAAATGTTATTAAGTTCTTAGTAATATTTTCAAACATTCATTATTCTACATACTTTCATTCTATCCATTCATATCATTATTCAGTTGTCTAAAATCTAATATGAAGGAATGAATGGTGCTGAATAATGAAAAATTACCTATTTAAGCACCAACAACTAAAAAGACAACTTGGACATTTTGATAGGAAATTATTCAACAAACAATTACGAACTTTCTGACCATCTTGAAACAGTATGTTAAATATAATATAATCAAGCATTTTCTTGATGTGGCAGGATCTGTTAGGATCTATCATTGTACTAAATTATAACAATGTGATAATGTTCTGTACTCTTCAAAACTTCTTTGACAAATAGGATCTCTACATGAATTATTTTAGACTGTTCATTAGAGTTATTCTTGCAATATAAAGTTTTTGATTTCCTTCTTTTACTATCAACTGCCACTTGCCACTTTCTATAGCTAATTAGTATGCTTTGCTAAAGAAGCCATTTTAATTCCTGACTTCTTACTGTTCATCTACTGGACACCAGATAATCCTATCTCTTAACATTATGCAAGGAGACACGAATCCCGGAATGAGAAACTTTGATATAAGATCATACATTTTTCATTTCATAGTCCAAAGGGTAAAATCAAATGATGGCCAATCACATTTTCTTAAAAATGAAATATTTCTTATTCTAAAATAATAGAACTTTTTAAAGATCTAAGAGACAAATTATGAACATTGTAAGCATTTACATAAAACTTATGAATGAAATTAAAAGAAAATACTGGTCTAAAATGAAAAATTAATGTATTTTAATTTTAAAAAGGAAACTGGCAACAAAACTCTATTATTAAAAATAAATGATAGTTTTTAAAATGTCATCAAAATTTCCAGTTTGAAAATTATTTTGATTTACAATATTTATAGAAATCTCAAAAAAGATGATCATTAGCACTTCTCTCCTGACTTCACTTTTTCCAACCATACAAACACCTAGAATGCGATACTTTAAGAAAGAACTGCAATCTTCCAGAGTTCTGTTTCTAGAGTTATAACAATGTTTAAAGTAACTTGAAAAAACAAATAAAGGATGTTTTTAAAAGTTTAAATGTACCTCATCCCCCATCTGTGGTACAAATGGACATCTTCGGGGAAGAGTATCTGTAATCCATGTTGAAGGCAACCATTCTTCTAATGTCAATCCATTTTCCGTTAGTTCTCCTACCGCCAATCTCTAAGGTTTAGAACATTTAAAGCAGTATTATCGTAAAAGCATTCATTTATAATCTGTGTTTTAAAATAACTATAAAGGTATTTAAACAAATAAAGGAAATCATTGTACAACAATATATATTCTTTAGGTATTAAAAAGCTATTCTGGAAAGATGGCAGTAGTGGCCAAATCACTGCGCATACATACGAAAAAACAACACTAAAAACTAGATAATCCAAAACCTACAGACAACATTCACAACAAAACTAAGTGACAAGATATTCCCATAAACATCAAAGTATAAGCTCTGTGTAGTCTCCCTTTCTCTCAAAGTTCCATCAGTTTTATAAACTTTCCATGTAGCAAAGCAAAGCATATTTGATGGTTTGTTTTTTAAATCCTAGTCACAATGTGTTCATAACAACTAAGATATTCTCATATGGGCTAACTCATGTAAAACACAGAAGTCTAATTGTTTCCATGGCTGGGCATTATACTTCTCTATAGCCCAAGAATACTCCTCTTCCCTTTTTAAAATAGCATTTCTCACTCTTGGCTCACAATTAGCTTCTAGCAACAACAACAAAAAATTTCTTTGGATTTTTCCCAAACAAAATGCTGTTAAGCCGATTACTCTACTTTTTAATTTTTGTGGAAAAATATAAAAGTAGGCCTCTGAGAAAACTAATTTTCTAAGTGATGAGGACTAGAGTACAACAGGTTAGAAAGGATCACTTAGAAAATACGTTTAATATAAAATATGTGATAAATATAAAACTAGGCCTTTTAAACTTTGCTGCTCACCCACAAGTGGCCATCATGGTCTGAATGTTGTTACATTAGACTTAGAAAAAATGGACTTTGAAACCTAGTATTTATAAGCAGAGAAACTTCATGCAATTGATTAAAACTGTTTGGTTCTGTGTTTATATACATAATATTCTAAATTTTATCCTCTTGTGTTTTTTAAAAAAGAAAACAGTTATTACTGAGTTAATGCAAGTTCACTATAAGAAGCAATGTCATAATGGGGTATCACAGAACACTATGTGCAACAGGTACTGTAAGAGCTACTATTCAATATCCATTTTCCTCTTCATTAATCACATCTTCCTGGAGAGTAAGGAAGGAAAAAAAGATGAGCTTTTACTGCATGTGACATGGGTCTACTGGAGAATTTTAGTCAGAAGAGTGATAGGATCTGACTTGCATTTTTAAAGGATCACTCTGGATACATCAGAGCAGGGATTTTGAAATTATGGCCCACAGTCCAAGCCCAGTCTGCTATCTATAAATCAAATTTTATTAGAACACAGCCATATTTATTCATTTATGTATTGTCTATGGCTGTTTTCAGGCTACAATGGCAGAATAGCTGGAACTCTACAGAAAAAGTTTGTCAATACTTGCTTCACAGAATAGACTCTAAGGGGGAAAGGGAAGAAGTAGAAAGAATGATGGAAGGCTACTGCAATAAATCAAGTGAGAGTGACAGCAGAAATGGTGAAAACAATTAGGTGCTGAACTTATTTAAAAGAAAGAACCACAATAATTACAATGGATAACTTCAAGGTTTTGGAATGAGATGAGGAGGACCAGAGTACAACAGGCTACAGAGGATCACTTGACAATAAGTTTTGTATGTCTAAGATTTGCAATGTTATGTTAAGTCAGATGACACCTGAACAGTAATTTTATCCACAGGGTTTCTGAGTAGCCACTGTTACTATGTACTGCATCAGAGTTAGATCCACAAATTTTGAAATCCCTCTAGTTTTAACTACAACAATCAAGGCTTAACTAGAACAAGACTGCGCACAAAGACCACTAGGGGGTGCACCAAGAAAGTATAAAAAATGCGGAGACAAAAAAACATGACAGAATTGGAGGATATAGAGCTAAAAAGCAATTTTGAGGGCTTGCAAAAATGTGCTAGAAGCTGTCAATAAACTTGAGGAGAGAGTCACGAAAACTAATGAGACCCTCGATGCTATGATAAAGAACCAACTAGAAATTAAGCATACACGGACTGAAATAAAGAATATTATACAGACACCCAATAGCAGACCAGAGGAGCGCAAGAATCAAGTCAAAGATTTGAAATGCGAAGAAGCAAAAAACACCCAACCGGAAAAGCAAAATGAAAAAAGAATCCGAAAATATGAAGATAGTGTAAGGAGCCTCTGGGACAGCTTCAAGCGTACAAACATCAGAATAATTGGGGTGCCAGAAGATGAGAGACAGCAAGATATTGAAAACCTATTTGAAGAAATAATGGCAGAAAACTTCCCCCACCTGGTGAAAGAAATGGACTTACAGGTCCAAGAAGCGCAGAGAACCCCAAACAAAAGGAATCCAAAGAGGACCACACCAAGACACATCATAATTAAAATGCCAAGAGCAAAAGACAAAGAGAGAATCTTAAAAGCAGCAAGAGAAAGATAGTCAGTTACCTACAAGGGAATACCCATACGACTGTCAGCTGATTTCTCAACAGAAACTTTGCAGGCCAGAAGGGAATGGCAAGAAATATTCAAAGTGCTGAATACCAAGAACCTACAACCAAGATTACTTTATCCAGCAAAGCTATCATTCAGAATTGAAGGTCAGATAAAGAGCTTCACAGATAAGGAAAAGCTAAAGGAGTTCATCACCACCAAACCAGTATTATATGAAATGCTGAAAGGTATCCTTTAAGAGGAGGAAGAAGAAAAAGGTAAAGATACAAATTGTGAACAACAAACATGCATCTATCAACAAGTGAATCTAAGAATCAAGTGAATAAATAATCTGATGTACAGAATGAACTGGTGATTATAATGAATCAGGGACATAGAAAGGGAATGGACTGACTATTCTTGGGGGGGAAAGGGGAATGGGAGATGCGGGAAGAAACTGGACAAAAATCGTGCACCTATGGATGAGGACAGTGGGTGGGGAGTGAGGGCGGAGGGTGGGGCGGGAACTGGGAGGAGGGGAGTTATGGGGGGGAAAAAAAGAGGAACAAATGTAACCTGAACAATAAAGATTTAATTTAAAAAAATAAATAAATAAAATAAAAAGATCCACAAATTTTATCAGTTTTATATATTGAGGTTTTAAGTTAAAGTATATTTTTAAAAAGGTGTCCTTTGACTTAATAAAGAGAAAAACACGTACAAAAAAAAATCTAAAAATTGTTAAACCCAGCCTCAGTAAGGACTGTCAATTAAACTAGACAAGTATTTCTTCCCATAAGGAAAATTCTATGTTTATTGTGATAGTTAATCACTCTTACCTAAAGCCAGATTTATTTGGACATTAAACAGGAATAACTATATTTATAACTGTAAGACTCTTGCATAGCCAAGAATCATTTTGAGAATAAATCTTGTTCACCAATAATTCTTAGAACACCTATAATTTTTGGTTAAAGTAGATTTCTGTCACTTGGTATTTAAAACCACTTAGGGAATAAGATGCACTGAATATTCCTCAAAATTTCTAGCCTAATGATAAGATTTCTTTTAAATTTTGGAAATATGGGTAATTAATTTATTTTCTATCCATAGAAATTCTTCTAGGCCCACCTCAAATCTTATTTCTTCTGAAAGCCTTATCTAAAACTCTAAAATAAGATGTCTCCATTTGGTTTCTGATCTATTATTTTTAAACATTATCTGGCAACTAAACGTATGATTATTTCTTCTATTTTTACCTTAGGGCATTCAAGCAACTTGTTAGTCACACATTATTTTTAGCATAAATATTAACTATGTCTTGCATATCTTTTTATCCACTGTATTGCTTTATAAATAATAAGCACACAATAAAAATTTATTGATCTGGTTTCCAGAGAACCTAAAACCATAAGGGATATATGTCAGATACCATCTGAGATTTCTTTAGTTCATCTTTGGAGAATCCTACTTTCTTATAAGCATTTTCTATATCTACCTTACTGATTTTCTTGCTTAATTAACTGAAACAGAATTAGTCACATGGAAAATATTTTAATAGAAGCAATAATATCAATTGCTTAATGATCTCTTATTTTCCAGCTCTACAACTCTATGGATAAAAAAGGAAATATTAGTTGAGATAACAGGAAGACTAAGGAATAAGGACAATTCTACCCACTGCTGGATCTACTAGTAGGCTAGCACCAAACCATGTGAACAAAATCCAAATGAAAGGAAATGGCCTACAATATTCTAGACTTACTATATTTTATTTTTTTAAAATATATTTTTATTGACTTCAGAGAGGAAGGGAGAGGGAGAGAGAGATAGAAACATCAATGATGATAGAGAATCACTGATCGGCTGCATCCTGCATGCCCCCACACTGGGGATCGAGCCTGCAACTTGGGCATGTGCCCTTGACGGAATCGAACCTGGGACCCTTCAGTCCGCAGGCTGATGCTCTATCCACTGAGCCAAATCGGCTAGGGCGTAATCTTACTATATTTTAAATCTGTCCCACATAAATTTAGTGGCAGATAGATCCTGTTACAATACTACTGGTATAAGCAAAACAGTGAAATTAAAATATACCAAACAGTAATCGCGAATAAAAATGCAGCATTGCATGAAGAAGCCTAAGGTATTAGTTTGTAGATGATTATCAATCAAAGGAGACCACAAGGTGCAAAAGAATTATGTTCTCACAGTGCAAAACTCAAAGGTGCATCAGAATTGTCTTGAGCTTAGAAAAAGAAAAAAGTGTTAACCTTTTTAGTGAGATACATGGCTAAATAAGGTTTCTTTAACCAATCTACCACATAAAATAATGGGTCCATATACATTTATCATCACTGAAAAGAGAGAAGAAGAAAACTGAGCAAAAGCATGGTATTCTCTTTGGTAAATCTTCCCCAGATAAAAGAAAAGGAGGTGACAAGAAGAATAGCAGGCAGTGGAATCCAAATTAAAGTAATTCATAACTATAAAGCTGAAACAAACAAGAGCTCAATGGAGACATCCTACATAATAAAAGGCTAATATGCAAATCAACCTAACAGCAAAACGATCAGTCGCTATGACACACACTTACCACCAGGGGGCAGATGCTCAATGCAGGAGCTGCCCCCTGGTGGTCACTGTATGGCCCACAGGGGGAGTGCCGCTTAGCCAGAAGCCAAATCATGGCTGGCGAGCTCAGTGGCGGTGGAGGGAGCCTTTCCTGCCTCCAGGGCAGCGCTAAGGATGTCTGACTGCCACGGAGAGCGGGCCTAAGCTGTTAGTCAGACATCCCCCGAGGGCCCACGGACTGTGAGAGGGTGCAGGCTGGGCTGAGGACCACCCCCCCGCCACCAAGTGCATGAATTTCATACACCGGGCCTCTAGTATAAAATATACACTTAAGATAAATTTAAAGTATTATTTAAAACTTTCAAAGGTCTTTGGGGATAAAGACCCTAAAAGACTCTAGTATTTAATTCTACAAATGACAGCCTAAGGACCATGTGATTATGGCTCACATACTATATAAATTAGTAAAGGCTTGTTACAGCCTTTGTATTTATACTAGAGGCCCGATGCATGAAAATTCATGCACTGGAGGGGGGTGTGGTCTGTCAGCCCAGCCTGCCCCCTCTCACAGTCAGGGAACCCTCACAGGCGATCAGGGGAAGGCGACGCCCCCATCACACTTCTGCTGCTGCTACTGGTGGCAGCGTAAGCCTTGGCTGGCCCTGGTTACCTGAGCCTCAGGCAGCCCTGGGCAGCTGGGCAGCCGCCATCCAAGGCTTGCCTGTGCCTCGGGGTCAGCCCTGCCTGGAGGTGGGCCCGGCCTTGCCACACGCCTGCTGGCCCAGCGGGGCTGAGGGGACTGGGCGCTGCCATCTTGTGGCTGTCGCCATCTTTGAGGGTGTGACAGTCAATTAGCATATTCATTCCTTATTGGCTGTGCATACCGCCATCTTTGCGATGGCACGAGGGTCAATTAGCATACTCCCTCTTTATTAGATAGGATTAGAGGCCCACACCAGTGGGGTACCTCAGCCTGGCCTGTGACCTCTCGCAATCCGAAACCCCTTGGGGGATGTTGGACTGCCAGATTTGGGCAGATCCCCGCAGGCCAAATTTTGCCATTCTTATTCCAGGTGATGCTCTCCCTATGTTTTCTGTTTATTTTCAGAAATAAAAATAAGGGTGGTTAAAAGGTAATGGCAATTAAAGGACTAATAAACTGTAGATTTTTAAAAACATACATAAACAAATCCCATGGGATTATCAAGAAAAATCTGCTCTTGTTATAGACTAAATGTTCAATATTTAGAAAGTAATTAATTCTACAAGAAAACATTCTCATAAGGTAAATATATAAACCTGAATAAACTAAATATATTTTGATATATAGTTAAATACTCACTGTTGTTAATAGGATCTCTGACATACAAAGTCGAAATGACATATAATAAAACCAATTTATAAGAGGCTAATTAATATAAACAAGAGTTAAGTTCCTATAGCATCTCATACCATTACATCAAATGGGTATTAATTGAAACCTTATTCAAGGACCTGCTGTACTCTGTTTTACTACTGTATACTTCTAAATTTTTTCTATTACTGCTTGCTGGTACAGCTCAACAATGTTAATGTTCATAAACTGCACTTTTAAAATGTGTGCTTTGTTTTCATAGAAAACATTAGTTTATATATAAATTAACCTTTTGTTTTCTTTCTTTGGGATTCTTTTTCTTTGGTGATATTGGTCCATCTTTTTCTTCATGTATTTTTTTCCTTTCCTTTTTAATCTGCTTTTGTTTCTGTTTTTCAGATTCTTCTTCTTCATCTGAACTGCTTTCTGCTTTCTTGGTTTTATGCTTAGGAATTTTCTTTGGTGGCTGCAAATTAATTCCTGCATCTGCTGTCCAGTCAGAATAATCACTGGAGTAGTCACTAGAAAAGAAAAAAATTATTTAAAACACACACAGACAAAATACATATTAAGACTGTTTTATAAAAATGCAAAAAAAGAGTATAATAAAGATAAATGACAAAATAGTATATATTAATGAACTAATGTATTTCCTTAACTTTCACTCATTATCTTCTAAACAGTTTCTTAAAATTCTATAGGCTTAACTTACTCCCTCTTTATTAGATAGGATTAGAGGCCCACACCAGTGGGGTACCTCAGCCTGGCCTGTGACCTCTCGCAATCCGAAACCCCTTGGGGGATGTTGGACTGCCAGATTTGGGCAGATCCCCGCAGGCCAAATTTTGCCATTCTTATTCCAGGTGATGCTCTCCCTATGTTTTCTGTTTATTTTCAGAAATAAAAATAAGGGTGGTTAAAAGGTAATGGCAATTAAAGGACTAATAAACTGTAGATTTTTAAAAACATACATAAACAAATCCCATGGGATTATCAAGAAAAATCTGCTCTTGTTATAGACTAAATGTTCAATATTTAGAAAGTAATTAATTCTACAAGAAAACATTCTCATAAGGTAAATATATAAACCTGAATAAACTAAATATATTTTGATATATAGTTAAATACTCACTGTTGTTAATAGGATCTCTGACATACAAAGTCGAAATGACATATAATAAAACCAATTTATAAGAGGCTAATTAATATAAACAAGAGTTAAGTTCCTATAGCATCTCATACCATTACATCAAATGGGTATTAATTGAAACCTTATTCAAGGACCTGCTGTACTCTGTTTTACTACTGTATACTTCTAAATTTTTTCTATTACTGCTTGCTGGTACAGCTCAACAATGTTAATGTTCATAAACTGCACTTTTAAAATGTGTGCTTTGTTTTCATAGAAAACATTAGTTTATATATAAATTAACCTTTTGTTTTCTTTCTTTGGGATTCTTTTTCTTTGGTGATATTGGTCCATCTTTTTCTTCATGTATTTTTTTCCTTTCCTTTTTAATCTGCTTTTGTTTCTGTTTTTCAGATTCTTCTTCTTCATCTGAACTGCTTTCTGCTTTCTTGGTTTTATGCTTAGGAATTTTCTTTGGTGGCTGCAAATTAATTCCTGCATCTGCTGTCCAGTCAGAATAATCACTGGAGTAGTCACTAGAAAAGAAAAAAATTATTTAAAACACACACAGACAAAATACATATTAAGACTGTTTTATAAAAATGCAAAAAAAGAGTATAATAAAGATAAATGACAAAATAGTATATATTAATGAACTAATGTATTTCCTTAACTTTCACTCATTATCTTCTAAACAGTTTCTTAAAATTCTATAGGCTTAACTTACTTATATAAGAAACAATTAAGATAAATAAGCCCACAGCTTTTTGTTGTTGTTGTTAATCCTCACTTGAGGATATTTTTCCATTGATTTTTTTAAAATATATTTTATTGATTTTTTTACAGAGAGGAAGGGAGAGGGATAGAGAGTTAGAAACATCGATGAGAGAGAAACATTGATCAGCTGCCTTCTGCACACTCCCCACTGGGGATATGCCTGCAACCAAGGTACATGCCCTTGACCGGAATCGAACCTGGGACCCTTCAGTCCACAGGCAGATGCTCTATCCACTGAGCCAAACCAGGCAGGGCTCCATTGATTTTTAAGGAGACTAGAAGACAGAGGGAAAGACAGAGACACACATTTATGTGAGAGAAACACATCGATTGGTTGCCTCCTGTGCAAGCCCAGGCCGGGGAGGAGCCTGCAACCTAGGTATGTGCCCTTGACCAGAATCAAACCTGGGACCCTTTGGTCCACAGGCCAACACTCTATCCACAGAGCCAAACTGGCTAGGGTACGGCCACAGCTTTAATTGAAACAATGAATTTAAGTGCCTTCTATGATTTTAGGCAAATTAATTTATTAGTGCTTCATATGTTCAAAATACTGTGGGGCATGCAAAAACAAGCAGCAGAATCATCTTCCTCAATTCTAGTAACAGTAGAAAGATAGCCCTGGATAGCACAGGAAGTATCAACACTGAGGAGGAGTAGGCACAGGGATTACTGTTTTTGAGAGGTGAGAGCCTCTTGCCAGGGGGATTTCCTATGTTGAACACTGATGCCCTCATGGCAAGATCAGAAGTATTTTTGTTCAGTGAAAAGGTTGTGATTGTAAACTATACTGAGCATTTACATATATCTTAGATATATCTTATGCTTCGAAGCATGCCATGATTCAAAAAACTTCAACCCTTACCCTATTATTTTATGTATCACTACCAATCATGTTTGCCATTTCTTTTCAGTTTACCTTTAACAGACTTAAAAGTTATGCTTAACTAATGTTGTTGCAAAATGAAAAATCCAGTTATGTTATCTTCTGTTTCAATTTTAGTATATGAGAACATTACTTGATTTTATACAGTTTTACAAATATAAACGCCTTAAATCTAAGTTATACTATGTTAAACTCAATAATTATTTGCCTAAATTTAGTGATATATGACCTCACACTTTTAAAAATATTCCTGGTAAATCTTGAAATGGCAGATTTTTCTGAAATTTTATTCCACTCCCACCCCCTCTCCTCCCCTTGGCTCAATGTCCTTTATAGGCATTTACCTATACCTCCCCAAGAATTATCACCACAGATAAAATTTAAATAATTAACTGGCTTTCTAGTATGATTTCAGACTTCATTTTAAAATTGATTCTAGAGAACTTAAAAATTTTCAGACACTATTCTAGATGCATGGGAATGCATTTGTAGAGCAAACATCTATACAAGAATAGACTGTTCTCAACTTATAAGCATTTATTTATACTTGCTCCAGCCACAGTCCCTGCAAATGGCACCTGCCAAATACTGACAGTTGGTACTATCTGGAGCACTCAGCTCTTACGGAAAATCTTCTGCTGCCAGCATAGACCTAACTATAAAACTGAAAGCCCATGTTCTTTATAAAATTGCCCACAAGAAAATATTTGTTTCACTGCCTTGTTTCAAATGCAGGAACCTACCAGATATAACCATGAGCGCTTGCCTATCATTTCTGTTGTGGACATAGGAAAGCCCTTGATTCCAACAATGAAATAAGGAATTCTTAGAGCCTCCATCCTCATGGTTACTCTGACAATTGTATATTAAATGCTACTTCTGCTAAGGAATAAGTGTGAGGAGCTAAACATAATTATCATCTCCAGAGGCTACACTCCTTCTTGTTACTAAGATCTTACAAAGTCAGCCAAGAATATCAGCCCTGTAATAATGTGAATTACTACCATAAGAAGTTGAAAGAATCCTCACTTACATGACCAAATGAGGTGGTGGTAACAGGAAAAAGAAAAACTTACTCTTACTGCTGAAAAAAAATTATTAACAGCATTCAACAAATTCCACTATATAAGATAGTTAATTCTATAAGATCTCATTACTTTCATAATTTAATGCTCAAATATTTCTCAAAACCCGTAATGAAACTAATTTGTGGTTCAGTGTTAAAATAATAACATTCAATAATAAAATATCACCTACAAAGATAAAGCATCTCTGTAGATCTAGCTGCAATAACCAAATTTTTTTCTAATAGAGAAAACATGTTACAAAGAAAATCTAAATTTTGGATGACTACAAAATAACTCTAAAAAAGGAGCAACTTTGAAATCTAAGAGCCTGATACAAAAGAATATTCAGTTTTCTAAAGAGTTTATATTAATTACATTTGGAGAAATAAAAATTCATTAAATTACCTAGAACTGCCATCACTGTGCCATGCTCTCTCTTCTTCCTCAGAGGTTCCACCACTAACAGCAACAACTTCACCTTCCTGTGAGATATTGAATATATATTTTATTGTGCCTATGGTGATATTCTGTTCTTAATATAATCCTCTAGAAATTTAATTTTATAAAATAACGTTTTATGTTTATAGAAAATTATCAGTATTATCTAATATTACCAATCAAAGCAGAATATTTAAATAAAAACCTGATTTATATTTGTTGAAAAAATACAGGCCTTTTTTATATAAAAATTATTCAATGTATTTAATAATTAAATATATCCAAATTATTAAATGTATCCAAGCATGCAATATTTATTTTTAATATTGGATTCAGAGCAATCTCTTGGGTAAATAACATACATGATACGGCAAAAGTAGGTTCATATGTAAAACATATTAGTAAGTAATACAAGAATAAATGGTGCTTCATGTACTCACAACTGTAATCCTACACTTTTGCCCCCCATCCCGTATTTGTTGTTTTTAGAAGACTTATCACTTCTCTTCAAGATTGGTTATCAAATTCCATAGTTGACAAAGCAAATCATTTTTTACCTCTTGGGCCTTTGTTAAAATTTAAGCTTTTTAAAAAAACAGATGCTTTTGGAAGCTTAAAATTACAAACTTTTATGTATTATAATTATTATTATAAAAATGGCTTATTCCTGTCTGGTATTATTTTGTCCCAATGGTAGAGGATTAAAAACTATCCAAGCACGTTGTTTCTCTTTAATCTTTATTTAGTATAACTGAAAAATCTAAACAAATGATCTGATTATTCCCACCCTTAGTATATTACTTCTTTAAAGAGGAAGAAGATATATTGCTAAATACAAAATAGCCACTATATGAAAGTACAAAATATTTGAACCAAAATCAGCAGTTTTTCCCATTAATAATAGATTGTGCCTAAGGTGATATTCTGTTCTTAATATAATCCTCTAGAAATTTATTTAATTGCTCTAAAAGGACGGTAAAGCACAAATTAGTTTGAACATAAAGAATTAGTAAATTTTTCTTATGTAACAAATGCACCTGAAAATACATAAGATTCTAGTAAGCTGAATCATATTTAAAATATTTTCTAGAATATAATGCTAAGTGACATAAGTCAGTCAGAAAAAGCTAAGAACCATATGATCTCACTCATATGTGGATATAACTGCAACTCGTGAACAGAAACGGTGTGTTGGTTGCTAGAGGAAAGGAGATAGGGGGAGAAGGGGATCCTAATATATGGTGACGGGAGATTTGACTTTGGGTGGTGGATAAATGGTGCAATATACAGATCTTGTAACATAGAAACCCACACCTGAAACCTATATTATCATGTCGACCAATGTCACACCAATACATTTACTTAAAAATAAATACATTACCAAAAAAATATTTTCTAGAAACTTAATATTTAAAAATCATACTATAAACCTTTAAAAAATACAGAAACATTTTATAAGGCAAATAATTTGCTGACATACATTTTATGTTTTGTATACATATCTAAATTGTCATGTGTCGAGTTTATGTAATTAGGGAATATGTCTTTTTACCAGATTAGACATATCATTTTGACCTGGCGACACTAAGACCTAAGCCACCAGAGACTAACTTTTAAATTATGGGTAGAATACTCTCAATTTGAGTTAATATTGCCCTACCCATATAAAATATACTCAGAAAATTCCCATTATGTCTAACATCGTAAAACACATCACAGCTTCAAAAATGTTTGGTAATCATTATTTAAGATCATAGAGTCTTTGAGCTAACTGTGGGGGAGGGAGTGGTAGGGTGAGTGGGGAAGAGAAATGGTTCTAAGTGCTGAATAAGATTAATTTGTGCCTACAAATTGACTATCTTGCTGAAAAAATATTTAGTAGGAACAATGACATTTACGGAAATATTTATTACACTGAAAAAACTAACCCACCGGTATAGAGATTAAAAACTAACCAAGCACTAGCCAATGTGGCTTAGATGGTTGGAGCGTGGTCCCTACACCAAAAAGTAGTGGGTTCAATTCCCATTCAGGGCACATACCCAGGTTATGGTTTTAATCCCTGGTTTTTTCTCTCTCTCTCTCAAATAAATTAAAATAATTTCTTTAAAAAGAAAATGTTACCTGACTTATAAAAAAAAGTAAGCAAAATTGTTAAACGCTTATTGATTAATTATAGTTACCAGACTAGAGTTTCACTAGAAGCCCAGTGCATGAATCCACCCTGCACCGTCTTGCAATCCAGGACCCTCAGTAGATGTCGGACTGTCGGTTGGGCCCGATCCTGGCAGGCCAGGCTGAGGGACCCCACCGGTGCATGAATCCGTGCACCTGGCCTCTAGTATGCATATAGGATCTTTGGTTAATCTCTTCCCACCCTCCCCCCTTCCCTGAGATTCCTCAGTCGGCTCCATGTTTCCGTGCCTATGCATTGAGTGTCTGCCCTCTGGTGGTCAGTGCGCGTCATAGCTACCATTTGAACGGTCGCTTAGGCTTTTAAATATATACTAGAGGCCCGGTGCACAAAAATTTGTGCACTCGGGGGGCGGGGGAGGGGGGGGTGTGTCTCCCAGCCCGGCCTGTGCCCTCTTGCAGTCTGGGACCCCTAGGGAGATAACGACCTGCTGGCTTAGGCCTGCTCCCGGGTGGCAGAGGGCAGGCCCAATCCCTAAGTGCAGCCACTGGTCAGGCTTAGAGCAGGGCCGATTGGGGAGTTGGGGCGGATCGGGAGGTTGTGACGTTGCGATCAGTCACGCTCAGGGTAGGGCCGATTGGGGAGTTGGGGCGCCGCCCCCTCATGCACAGAGCAGGGTGGATGGGTGGATC
>NW_005355461.1:3811664-3812054 GCF_000412655.1 Myotis brandtii
GATCGGCCCCTTGCCCAGGCCTGACGCCTCCGCCAGAGGTGTCAGGCTTGGACAGGGGACCCCCATCTCCCCCCGATCACTGGCTCTGACCCCCGCCCAGGCCTGATGCCTCTGGCCCAGGAATCATGCCTGGGCCGGGGACCCCCATCTCCCTCTGATCGCTTGCTCCACGCCCTGCCCAAGCCTAACGCCTCTGATCCAGGCTTCAGGCCTGGGCAAGGGAACCCTCATATCCCCCCAATCCCCGGCTCCGCCCCCCGCCCAGGCCTGATGCCTCGGCCAGAGGAGTTGACCCTCATCGCCCTCCGATCGCCGATCACCGGATCGGCCCCTTGCCCAGGCCCGAGGCCTCCGGCAGAGGTGTCAGGCCTGGGTAGGGGACCCCCAGCT
>NW_005355461.1:3812642-3820674 GCF_000412655.1 Myotis brandtii
GCTGAGAGCCGGCTTTCTCTCTGAGGCTCGGCTGCTGAAAGCAGGTTTCTGGCCTTTGTTTACCTTCTGTATTTGAAACTTTGTTGTGACTCCAGCTCTGAGATCCCGGCTGACTGAAAACAGCTTACTGGGGTTTTGTTTAGCTTCTATATTTGTAACAATGTTTCAAACTGCAAGCTCAGAGGCCGGCAGCCGCAGGCGGGGAACGTTGGCTTCCTCTGTCACTGAAGCAAGCAAGCTTCCTGTTAGCTTCAAGCTGCCTGACTGCCGGCTGCCATCTTGGCTGGCAGTTAATTTGCATATCGCCCTGATTAGCCAATGGGAAGGGTAGCGGTTGTACGCTAATTACCATGTTTCTCTTTTATTAGATAGGATAGATGGTACCATTTAAAAGCCTTGGCTTTAGAGTAAAAGGAACCTGGGTTTAATCCCTGCTCTACTATTTAGTAACTAGAGGCCCAGTGCATGAAATTCATGCACTCTGGGGGTGGGGATAGGGGTAGTGGGCGTTCCTCAGCCCGGCCTGCACCCTCTTGCAGTCCGAGAGTCCTTGGGGCCTGTCGGACATACTTAGTGCTTCTGTGGAGGAGGAAGAGGCTCCCACCATCGCTGCTGCGCTTGCCAGCCATGAGCCTGACTTCTGGCTGAGTGGCGCTCTCCCTTTGGTAGCACACTGACCACTAGGGGGCAGCTCCTGCGTTGAGCATTTGCCCCCTGGTGGTCAGTGCATGTCATAGCAACCGGCCGTTCTGCTGTTCGGTCAATTTGCATATTAACCTTTTATTATATAGGATTAGGTAAATGTGTAATCTAAGCATTTCAGAACCTCAGATTCCTCATAAATGTAAAATGGGAGTAATTCATACAAATTTGTGCTGTGCATCTGAGATTATGCATGTGTGTGCTATGCCTGGAACATACATAGCAGGTCTTCAGTAAATGGAAGCTATCACTATTATTATAAGGCCCAGAAATACCATGTTTGAGCTACATCTATCAATTTATTAATAAATGTGAAGAATGAAAGTCATATTTTTTCAAAAAAGTAAAAATGAAAACAAATTTATGCATGTAATGAGATCTTACATCTGAAGAGCTAGTGCCATTTTCTATCTCTTCCGAAGGTCTAGGAATCTCTTCCAATGCAGATCTGGTACAATAACTATGTTGATTTGCCTGCTGCTTTTTGGATTCTCCAAGATCCAGGAAATGCTCATGGGCATGATTCTGGGGAAAAAGTAAATTAAATTTATTTACAGAATGCTTAAAGAGCTAACTTTTTACTTTAAAAGTTATATTTCTTAATTATAAAAAATCCATACATATTTATATTACATAAACTAGATTAGACTACCTGTTCAAATATTTTATTATATCAAGTAAAATCACAGATTTGTGTATGTTGAAATTCACTTGCTAATTGATGTTATAAAAACCTTGCTTTTGATTAACTAATACGGATTTAAGGATTCATAATAAACCAAGCCTAACATTAAATTCTCCCATACCAACACAAAACAAAACCTATAAAACAGATATGAGAAAGAGGACCACTGACTGTGAGGCATATTAATAAAGGCAAACTAGAAACCAAAAAGGTGATCACAAAACTACCATGTCACTATGAGAATCGAATATCAGGTGGCTAGCTCTCTTTCTTCTGAATACAGAATGTGGGAAAAGTTCTGCGTCAGATGAAAAGACAACATTCCAAAAAAAAGTCCAGCATGGTGACAGATATAAAACTCAATAAATATAAGAATTTAAACCTGCCCTGGTCGGTGTTGTGCAGTGGTTAGAGCGTTGGCCTGCACACTGAAGAATCGCTTGCTCGATTCTTGGTCAAAAGCGCATACCTGCCCCGTCTCCAGAGCAATGTGGCGGCTCTGCCCCATCATGGCACCGGAGGAAAGTGTGGAAGCCTCCAGCCTCCTGCACTGTGCTCCTTCCCCTGGTAGGTGGGCCGCGGGACGCTCTGAGTGCTAGCGGTGGGTGGCGAAGGACTGGTGATTGGGGCACTATGGGCTCTCACCCCTGCCCTCCCCAGCTCGGGGTGGTCCCGCCTAATATGCTAATGGTCTGGTCGTTATGCATTACAGTGTCCCGACTATTAGCATATTAGCTCTTTATTAGTATAGATAATACAAAGAGGAAATCAAGAAATAACTATAATAATTTTACTTCATTAAGCATCTTATTTTAAAAGTTGACATTTTTTATTACAAAAGGGTCTTAAAAAGGTTACTAAATTTATAAAGAAAATATTACACATCAAAAGTAATTACTATTTACCTTGGAGACAGTGGGTGTTTTATTCTCTTTTGGAGCAGTTAAGTGTTTTCTTTTCTCTTCTGATCTATAAGTCTTTATTTCTTCTTCTCCCTTTGCAGTTCTCCATTCTTCTTGCCTACTGAAAGAAAATTAAAAGCCACATGTTAATCTTGAATTTTTACAACTAATTTCTCACCTAAAGAGGTATTGGGTGTCAGAGAAGAAATGCTACTCTTAATGTTTTCCTTTCAGATAGAGGCATATGATAAATATTTCTGAGTTTATATTCATAGATTATGTGCTCTGGACATTTGGCATTAGGTGACTGAAACATGGTAAAGATAGACTGACTACTTGAACTTGATACTACTGGTTCTGCTATGTTTGTTGGCAAATCAAGTATTAGGTTCTGGGAACATGATTATATTCCTAAGGTAACTGCTCTATAGAGTTAGAAATTGGATTTATGTTGGAAATATTACATCAGTATAGGGCTTATGCTGTGATAATCTTTTGTGGCAAATAAATAGCTAAAATCCTAAAATAAAAATAAATTGAAAAGGCACAACAGAACCTTCAGGCTGAACTAACATAACCCAAATCCCTGAAAGAAGTACATTCTTTCCAGTGAAAGGCAAGTCAGCCTTCATCTACTGAAAAACTTCAACTCTATCCAGAATTCAGCTGAAATTGTACAACAGAAAACGTTGAGTAACATTAATTGTGAATTACAATGTCATGAAACCTGAACTCACAAGGACAAAAATCAAAATTTGGATTTTTACTTTAATTCTTTACAATTTTCAAGTTTTAGAACTATAATTTTTCCTGGAGATTTCACAGCTGCGAGTTAACATTCAAATTTGGAAAAGCTCTATAAAGTTAATTTTGTTTTTACTAGAGTACATTAATATTCAGAACTCCCAAGTTTTACTTGTACTTGCGTATATAGGTGCTAGAATGTGATTACTTGTACCACATGTGTAGGTTTATGTATCCATCACCACAGAGATCACTTCTTGTGCCCTTCTAATTATCATATCTATCTTTATCTCCTCTTCCTCAGCCCTTTTTCCCCCGCAATGTCTAGCCATCACTAGTATGTTCTCTATGTCTTTTTCTTATAGCAAAGTAGTATTCCATGCAGTGGATATACCACAGTTTGTTTAAACACACACCAATTGAAGAATATACCTGGGTTGTTTCTAGGTTTTGGCTATTACAAATAAAGCTGCTATATATCATCAATGTTCATGTTTTTGTGTGAACATAAGTTTTAATTCCTTTGGTATACATCCCCAAAAGGATAATCACTGGTATATGCATATTTAGGTTTTTAAGAAGGGGAGAAGTGAACTAATTCCTGGAAGAAAAAACCAGCTTAGCAATGTATATATTCTGCTCTGCATTTTAAATAAGTAAATCAGCTGCTTCTCCATGGGGAGAAATACTGAGAAGCTCAATGTTACCTGTTATTGGAGTTCAGTATTAGAAAGCGCACTTTAATGCCAAGTAAAAGCTACATTGTTCATACAAGATAAGCCACAGCTGTATCAATTATAAAAAGTAATATTCTGATTTCCTGTTTTATTCTTTTTTTTATTTTCAATTACCTTACCAGCCCTCCAACCCTAATAATAGAATTAAAAAGTGGATAGGAATCCAACTAAAAATAAAGTGAAAGTTAATTTTTATTAAAGACATTTAGGTATATTTTCCATCAGATAAAGTCATTGTTCAAATGTATACTTTAGGTGTACATTTAATCCTACCCTAACACAAATTTGAAGTATTGTCCAATAAAAAAGCATTTCCTATATGAACATTCACATTCAAAAGTATTTATTTTAATCATAGATGCTCTTCAACTTAAGATAAGGTTATGTCCTGATACACTCATTATAAGTTGAAAATATTGGAAATCAAATATGCATTTAATACACCTAAACTAACCAACATCACAGCTTAACCCAGTCTACCTTAAACATGCTCAGAACATAATACCCTAATAAAACACTGGCAACATAGAGTATAGGATGTTTACTGTCATGATCGCCTATCTGACAGGGAGCTGCAACTCACTGCCACTACCCAACCAGCATCATGAGCAAGTATCATACCACATATCGCCAGTCCAAGAAAAGATCAAAATTCAATATTTGAAGTATGGTTTCTACTGAATGAAAATCATTTTCACACCATCGTAAAGTCAAAAAATTCGTTAGAGACTGTCTGTAAATAACTATTATCTTTTGAATTTTTTAAGAAATACAAAATCTTGCCCTAGCTGGTTTGGCTCAGTGGATAGAGCGTCGATCTATGGACTGAAGGGTCCTGGGTTCAATTCCAGTCAAGGGCACATGCTGGGGTTGCGGGCTCGATCCCCAGCAAGGGGAGTGTAGGAGGCAGCCGATCAATGATTCTCTCTCGTCACTGATGTTTCTATCTCTACCTCTCCCTTCCTCTCTGAAATCAGTAAGAAAGAAATAGAAAATCCTAAAATCAAATTCACATTTTGATCTTCACATTTTTTTATTATAGTGTAGTATTAAGAGTATGTAGTGCGCTGGGTTCAGATGGACCACATTCATGAATTACTAAAGAATCAAAAAGAACTGGTTTTAAAGTTCCCTTATAGCATGAGCCTCAAGAAAAAGATTATATCAAATCAATACTTTTAAATTTATACATGTATAATATATTCAAATACAAAAAAAGAATCATTTTAATATATAAACATATTTATATAATATATTACTAATAAGTAATTTTCATTATGCCTGTGAATGATATGAAAAATGAATAAAATCCATTGAAAATTTAATTATAACAAATTTCTGGAGTGTTTTAAGCTACAATTAAATAATACAGGTTAAGATTTAAATATGCTAGTCAATAAATTTCATATTTAGTTAATCCAAATTTATTATTTCCCCCATTCACCCTAACACATCTTCCCTTCATATCCCTTTACATGACTCATTCTAGAAAAAAACATGTATTACATTTTTTACGATTAGTTTAAAAGACTAGCTCTTCAGATAAATTTAAAATAAATTACAGTGCTTAAAAGGTACTTTTAAGACTATAATTAAAAATAAACACAAACAACTGGGGTACATAAGAATCCACAACTCCACTTACCTGGCTACACCGGCCGAAAGCTCAGGTACTACCACCCTTCGACTCCAAGCTACAAGATCTCGCTCTGTGGCTATTTCACTTCTTGGTGCATTGCTGTGCATTTGCCGTACTCCTTCAATCTGTCCACTCCGCCTTAGCCCAACATTTGGAGGTGAATGAACTTCTGAGGTAGAGCTTACAGAACCTTAGTAAAAAAATGTAGTATGTTATATTTAGAGACACTTCTCCATTAACTTATAATAGAAAAAAAACAACAACCCTACACTAACTTCCACATGAAACTTCATATTGTGGCAAATAATAAATTACCAAATCAGGAACTTAACCACAGGCAAAAGTTTAATGAAAATAAAACATAGTTATTCAGTTGATTAGATATGTTAATAAACATATCTAACAGTCGTAAGTATTGACTATTAAGGCCCGAAGATGTAAAATAATTACTTTTTAAAAATGCTCACCATGTATTTTGGGGATAATGATATAAAAAGCAGAAACTGACAAACCCAAGGACATTTATGGTTCATAAATTTGCTTTAACTTTTCTCTTAAAGTTTAATCATATACAACAAAGTGATTAGTTGTTTGAGAATGTGGCCCTGAATACATTTCATAAATTACTGAATACATTTATTTTTATTTTTAAAGTTTTTCTAAGTTCTACATGATTATTATGGGGTATTTGGAAGAATATACATACTAAAAATTCTATCTACTGTTTAAAACCTTACATTAGGAACATTTTCTTAGGTCATTAAATATTTTTCAAAAACATTATCATTTTGGCACCTAGTATTTCATTTTATAGATGTACAATAATTTGTTTAATCTCATCTCTACTGTTAAAAATGTAGACTATTTTGGGTTTTTAATATTTCACTTAAGAGCATCACATCTTACCTCTACTTAAACGGCTGGTATTACTGACACCTGCTTCACCAGAACGCCTCAGGTCTTGCTCCTGTTGTAGTCTTTGAATCATGCTGTCCAGTGGGCTGATCTCCTGATTCACTTGCTGACTTAAAACTTGGTTCAGTCCTATGTAATAAGACACAAAATGCTAAGAATACTTTAGTCAACTATTCAAACCATTTCACTCACTTACCTCACTTTGACTCTAGAAGTAAACGTAAATTTTGCTTGAGAAGACCTAAAATGATCAACAGTAAATGATGGGAGTAAATGGAAACCTGTCCCCATAAATCTTAATCTATTGAAAATTGAAATGATGAGGATATCTGAGTGTTTATCATGATTAAGGCACTCATATAATCATCACAATAACTCAATTAGGTATGTATGATTAACTCTAATTTGCAAGTGAGAAAACCAAAATAAATAAAGTCATATACTTCATCTTAGAGATCATAGTTGTGTGTGTTTTTTTTAAAGGCAAATCTGATTACCTACTTTCTTAAAAAAAAAAATCTTTACAGCTTAATTATTCAACAAATTCTTGAGTGTCTATTATGTGCTAGAGACTATGCCAAAGAACTGAGGATCCAGTGGTGAATAAGAAACATCAAGGTCCCTGACCTTCAGGAAGCTGACAATCCAATGGGGAAATTGAACAATAAACTCATACATAGATACAGATTGTAAAAAATGTTTAAATAAAGATGATTAGAAAGAGAAAATAGGGAAGGGAGATGATACTATGGTGAGTCACAAAAGTCAAAGAAGCCCTCCTTGAGAAGGCAGCATTTGACCTAACACTTAAAGAAGAATTAGTAATCCTTGTGGGGAGGGAGAATAAGAACACTCCAGATAGAAGGCTAGGAGTCGATGGAAAGACTCTGAGGTAGGAGGGAACTTAATGTGTTTTAACCCACTCTACTTTTCCAGCATCAACTCTCACCTGGACCATATGCATCTACTTGACTCTTACTCTTATGGGATAAACATCTTCATTCTTTGACCATAATACTTTCACTTCAAGTATACACGTGATTATCACTATCTTATCCTTTAAGCACCAACTAAAATGGTATCTCCATGACATTTCATCTGTGAAATCTTCCCAAACCATCCCTGAAAAAATTAGCTGTATTCTCTTTCATTTAATCAAACAATATGTACATTTATATCTCAAGTGTTCAGCCCAATACAGAAAGGAAGCCCAAAAGCATGGGTTCCTCAAAAGCCTGGACTGACTTATTTTAATATTCTAATTCTAAATCTAGCACAAAGCTAGATATACAAATATGTTCAATCTTGCTCAATGAATAAAAAATGTTTAAGTGTCATGAGATATAGGAAAGCACTGACATGAGACTTGAAAAGGGAGCAATTAATATGAGGTGTGAAGGTATAGAAGAGAATATTTGATGAGATCAAACTTTTAACATGGGTTAGGAAAAGAAGACACAAAAGGTATCTTACAGTAAAGAAGTATTAATGCCTGGCTGGTGTGACTCAGTGGTTGAGCACTGACCTATGAACCAGAGGTCACAGTTCGATTCCCAGTCAAGGCACATACTCAGGTTGCAGGCTCTATCCCCAACAGCGGGGCATGCAGGAGGCAACCAATCAATTATTTTCTCTCATCAATGATGTTTTCACTTCTTTCTCCCTTCCTCTCTGAAATGAATTATATATATATATATTTACATATATA
>NW_005355461.1:3820766-3844547 GCF_000412655.1 Myotis brandtii
ATATAAAGAAAGGGATACATGTATTACGCTTATAATGTTATAAAATAAGAGAAAACTAAAAATCAATGGGATAAAATAATTTGTCCAAGGTCACAAAGATAGAAAGTGGTAAAAGAAGAAAGAGGTAAATGTTAAAATGCCTATGGATGCTTCTTTCCTGGTACGCTGCTAGCAAAACATCTCATGTATAAATAACCATGAGTAATTTTACATAGCTCAAGTTTACAATTGAAGAAACACATTTAAAGTGTATTGTTCAGTGTAAATATAACAAAGTGCATTAGAGTCAATTTATTATTACAATAGCCGCCATCTATTTTTACCTAGCACGACGGATATTTTTCAAAAATAAATATTATTATAGATCTAGATTTGCAAATAGAAATTTAGTTAGAAATAATGCCGAGTTAAAAAAAAAAAAAGTATTACTGCCTGTCTCCCATGGCTCAGTGGTTGAGCATCAACCTATGAACCAGGAGGTCATGGTTCAATTCCCAGGCGGGGCACATGCCTGGGTATCCCCAGTAGAAGGTGTGCAGGAGGCAGCCAATCAGTGATTCTCACTCATCAATGATGTTAGTATCTCTCTCTCACTCTCTTCCTCTTCCCCTCTAAAATCATATAAAAATAAAATTTAAAAATATATAGAAAATAAAAAATTATTTTGTTCTGTTTTTGTATTCTTTAACTCTTAATGAAAGAAATAATGTTTAACCTGAATTCTATGACCTAGAACACTTAAAAATTCTGTGACTCACTTTGAAGCCACAATTATTGCTATGGGTTCTCTTGTGGCCCTGTACTGATAACCAGTGTCTATTTCATTTTCAAAATCAAGTCTACTTTTTACTGCAAGGTCAGCTTAGTATGGAAGAAACAACTGACTGGAAGTCAAGCTGAGTTTGAGTCCCTATAATTCCATATACTTTAACTTGGACAAGATAGAATCTTGTTTTCATTTTCTAAACTTTTAGGATTGAGATACCATAGATATAAGGATTAAATGAAAGCCCTTTATATAAAGTTAAATGAAGAAAAAAGTAATCACACTAATTAGTAGCACTAAAATTTTAATAAGTGAATCATTTCCACATTTCCTTATGCCTAAAATCCCAGCCATGCTGTGTCCCTGTATTGAGACATTTTAATTTCACATACTCCAGGTACTCAGGTCTGCTGGATTGTACTATGCTCTACAAGTGGCAGCAGGGACTATTTCATTCATGTTTCTCCACAGCCTTCATCCTGAGTGGACATGTATAGTTACAAAAGCAGTCTTTCCTATGTAATATGTTCATCTTCATGAAATTATATGACCAATCCTTTAAGAAAAATAAGTGGGTGCTCTATAATGCAATGAAATAGTTTTTTCTATGCTGCCTATAGAATCTGAATTCATTACTTAAGTTACTTATTATACACTACAGGCCTGGTGCACAAAAATTTGTGCACTGGGGGGGGGGGGGGCCCCCCCCCCGCCCAAGGCCCCCACCCCCTTCAGGGTGGGGGTCCCCACTGGGGTGCCTGGCCAGTCTGGGTAAGGGGCTGATGGCTGTTTTCAGGCTGGTCACACCCCCTTCAGGGTGGGGGTCCCCACTGGGGTGCCTGGCCAGTCTGGGTAAGGGGCTGATGGCTGTTTTCAGGCTGGTCACACCCCCTTCAGGGTGGGGGTCCCCACTGGGGTGCCTGGCCAGTCTGGGTAAGGGGCTGATGGCTGTTTTCAGGCTGGTCACACCCCCTTCAGGGTGGGGGTCCCCACTGGGGTGCCTGGCCAGTCTGGGTAAGGGGCTGATGGCTGTTTTCAGGCTGGTCACACCCCCTTCAGGGTGGGGGTCCCCACTGGGGTGCCTGGCCAGTCTGGGTAAGGGGCTGATGGCTGTTTTCAGGCTGGTCACACCCCCTTCAGGGTGGGGGTCCCCACTGGGGTGCCTGGCCAGTCTGGGTAAGGGGCTGATGGCTGTTTTCAGGCTGGTCACACCCCCTTCAGGGTGGGGGTCCCCACTGGGGTGCCTGGCCAGTCTGGGTAAGGGGCTGATGGCTGTTTTCAGGCTGGTCACACCCCCTTCAGGGTGGGGGTCCCCACTGGGGTGCCTGGCCAGTCTGGGTAAGGGGCTGATGGCTGTTTTCAGGCTGGTCACACCCCCTTCAGGGTGGGGGTCCCCACTGGGGTGCCTGGCCAGTCTGGGTAAGGGGCTGATGGCTGTTTTCAGGCTGGTCACACCCCCTTCAGGGTGGGGGTCCCCACTGGGGTGCCTGGCCAGTCTGGGTGAGGGGCTGAGGGCCGTTTTCAGGCTGGCCAAGCCCCCTGGCGATGGAAGCTCCCAGCCTCTCCTTTTTTTCTGTTTATTCTGGGATTTATTTACCTTCTATAATTGGAAACTTTCTGCCTTGAGTGGAGCTCAGAGCTGGCCAGGGCGGGCGGGAAGCTTGGCTTCCTCCATCGCCAGAGGCAACCCAAGCCTCATGCTTGCTCCAGCTCTGTGGCCACAAAAGGTTGAAAGCAGGTATCTGGGGTTTATTTATCTTCTCTAATTGAAACTTTGTTGCCTTGAGTGGAGCTCACAGCTGGCCACGGCAGGCGGGAAGCTTGGCTTCCTCCATCACTGGGGCAACCAAGTCTCCTGCTCGCTCCAGCTCCGTGGCTGCCATCCGCCATCTTGGTTGGGTTAATTTGCTCTGATTGGCTGGTGGGCGTGGCTTAAGGCATAGCAAAGGTACGGTCAATTTGCATGTTTGTCTTTTATTAGTGTAGATTATATCTCATATCTGGCCTTTAATCTACTTGTCTGTTATGCGAGAGGCAAGAACTTAAAATATCTCACAAACATTTTTCTACTCTAAAATATAACAGAATGATTCATAATATCAAACCTGGCTTTAACCTTCTTTATAGAGTCCATTATTTTCACTTCATAAATTAGTGCTGTTTCTTGTCAAAAGGGTGGAAGAAGGTGTCTATAAGACTTTTAAACTCCAATTTCATAACTCATTTAATATTCACCTTCATTACATCACTATAATAGCTCTCAACACTTTTCATCCCTATCTTACATATAAACTTCTAAAAGTTGATCACTTTTGCCCTGGCTGGTATATGGCTCAGTTGGTTGGAGCATCATTCCATACCAAAAGGTGGCGGGTTTAATTCTTGGTCAGGGCATATACCCAGGGTTTAATCCTCAATAGGGGCACGTAGGGGACGCAACCAATTAATGAATTTCTCTCTCCTTCTCTCTCTCTAAAAAAAAAAATCAATTCAATAAATAAAAGTTGATCACTTATTTAAACAATCTTCAATAGGAATAGACTATCTAATGTTAGTCTCTCAAATCACACTATTACCACCCCCTTCGTAAGATTTATCACAATTTTTAACCATGTATCTCTTTACAACTGTGATTACTGAATACCACAGCTTAGCAGGTTTCAGGGACAGAGGATATTCTCAATTTATGTTGCTGAATGAATAAATAAGTTGACTCATCTCATATCAAATATAGGAACTTAACCTATTAGTCCCCGGAGATTATAAATGAATATAGATCAAATTATTGCTTTAAACCTTCCTTAATTACCTTACAATTCTTAAGCATTATTCAAAAAATTTTAGGGAAGTACAGAAAATCATTTTACTTCTCATATGTTCAAAACAGAGTGTTACCCAATTAACAATTTTATAAAATTTCAGTAGGAAAAGAAAAATTTGGTTGTCTATGAAAATGAACATTTACCTGAGGAAGTTACTCCCATCTGAGGGATGAGCTGCTCCTCCCTGCAATTTTCACGACCAGGAACTAATCTCTGATATCTTGATGGATGAGGGTTACCATCAACATCAACCAAAAAAGGAGGAGGCATAAGATGTGGTGCTTGCTGAGTCTGTTCATCTAACACAAAATTGTTGGCATCTCGAATAAGGGGCCGATAATCACTATGAAAGAACATCTGATCTGCTATCTTTAAAAAGAAAGGATGATAAAAGATTGAAAGAATAAAATTTATCATTATAAATTTCTAATAGAAAGCAAACAGTCCACCATAAATCATATTAAGAGCAATATAAAAGAATATTCTTTTTTTGAATTGTAAATAAATCTTTATATTTTCTACATTGAATTTTATAATCAGAAAAGTAGCTACTTTGAATTTTCTCTGAAACAAGAAAGAGATTGAAAAGATAGCTAATATAATTTCAAATTACGTGATGAAGTCAAATCTAGGCATAAATCATTCAGCGGTACTATTACTTTCACAGAGCACCACACCTTATCTTACTTTTTAAATTATTTTTTAGCATTTTTTACAAAGGGTAAACATTCAATGAATTTATTCTTAGAATGAAACTCTTTAATGACATCACTTATACAATTTAAGAAAATCCTTAAGTATACAGTGAATAGGGTTTATATAATGTTAATATAAAAATTTAACATCCAATTTTCAAGAGTTAAGCATTTTCTAAAATTTCTGAAATATAAATTATTAATATGAACTCATGCTTGAGACATCTGTAACATCAACATTTTTATTGGTTAATTTGGAACGTCTAAAACTAAACCATGAGCTATGCAATTTTTATGATAATCTTTTATACCACCCTACTGCAGAAGCAATTTTAGTCACTCATCTTAAAGTCTTAATTATTTAAAAACATTAGCTACCATCAGTATGGCACACATTTGAAAGCCACAAATTTGTACCCCAGATAAAAGCATATTATCCATACAAATAAAATGTTTTACATAATTTCAAAAGTCCTTTTATGGATAATATCGCCCATCCCCAGTTTATATGCTCCAATTTTAAGACTACAATCTAGGTTGTTCTTGAAGGCTAATTAAGTATAAAGTTTTCCTTCTGAAATATAATTTTTATCTATTATAGAAAAGAAAGATTTAAAAACTGTTGTCTTTACCCTTCTCTCCAAAACATAAATCTCCAGACTATTTAAAATATGGCTCTTCTTTTTGCTGAAATATTCTTCAAATATGTTGAAAGCATAAATGATTCTCACCCCCTACCCCAGATACAACCACTAAACATCCAGGGATTAAAAGAAAGAAGATATATAGTCATTATACCCTACCTTGTCATATTTGCTACTGGAGCCAAAGCCAAATATTAAAAGATGTCCATGAGAGTCCGTGCATGCAAAATGCTGTCCATCAGGAGAGCATTTGCAGTCAAATACTGCACCATGTCCTTGGCCTTCAATCTGAAATGTATTTAACCAGTAATCAGAAAATTGCCATTAAAAAAATAAAGAACTGGTCACTATTGTTACTAGAATTTTATGATGATATATAAGTATACATCCTAGTAAAGTAAATAAGTATAACAAACACAGTATAGTAACAAAATTTGTGAATATTCATGAAAAGTGCCAGATTAAAGCTCTGAAAACCAAATTGTTCTATGTATCCACAGACCAAACACAATTCAGGAAATAAAACACCACCAATCTCCCCCACCCATAGAATTCTGCTTCATGTCTTTAACCCAGACTTAAAACGTAATTGCTCTTTACACGCTTTCAACTTATCTGCATTTAATCAAGTCCTTTCGGCAAAGGCTGACAATGTGTAGTAACTGTAGCTTTCTTTTTCTTGGTAACTCTTGGAAGTAGTAGCCAAAGATGACTGCTCATGAAACACTAATTATTTTTCCTTTTGGTAATAAGTTCCCTTGATGGTCTGACTCATATTTTAAATGGTGAATTTCAAAGGTTAAAGAAAAGGTTTTTTTTACCTGATAATTGTTTTCTGCTTTCCAGTTCCATTAATCCAGAACGAATGGGTTTCTCCCTGCAACCTGTCAATCAAACAGAGGTGGCCAATCACCACTCTGAATTTTTTTGCTCTCAGTGCTTCTTCAGACTATGTTCCAGTTGAAAACTTCTTTAGCAGTGTTCTGAAAGAGGTAAAAATTCTACCCTATCTAAAGCACATCTAGGGACTGAATTTCAGAAAAAAATCAAAATAGGGAGTTGACTCCCTAACAAATAACAACTAAGGATGATTTTAAACAAATGAGATTGGATTTCTGGATTAGCAGAATCGGAACACACACACTTTATCAGGTAAGAAACACCTCCTCTCTGTTCCGGTATCCACTGATCTAGAACAAATTGAATTTTATTAGTATTATTCCGATATCCCAAGAAACGCTTGGAAAAGAGAGAAGTGGTAACTTTCTTTCTTTAGTGTTAAAAATATGGCATAGGGACAAATGTTCAGTTCAGCAAATACAGAAGTGAAATTAAAATTTAGAAGAATAGTTGATTTCTTAAGGAAAGTTTACATTTTGGTCAAAAGAGAAAACTTTACTTTAAAAAGAAGGGCTCTCCCTAATACATTTAGATACCACAAATGGAATTGCCTCAAAAACAAAATACAAGTTTTCCCTTTAGCTTGCTGAAAAGAAGGAATGAGCCCACTGGTGTTTATTAATGCTGTTTTGGATAGTAATAATAATGGAAAAGAAGAATAACTTTCCTCAAAACTTAATCATACGAAAGGAAATTAGTGAACTTGAACGTATCTAATGTCTACTACACTTAAAGATTTACCATAAAAGCAAGAAAATGAATCCTATGTGAAACAGGACCATATCTTGGTTATGAAGAAAGTTGGAGGGTAAGACAGCAGAGGAAGGAAACTGATACCAAATCCTTGAAAACTTTTTAAAAATGAGAAAGAATATATTTCCCCAAGTTAACATAAAGGCACTGTTAGCTATATAACTTACTATTTGCCAAAATGGCAAGATTATAAGCAGAAATGTCTGAATTCAAGCCCCAATTTTTTTTCCAAATAAAAAGTTAAACGAACTGTTATAAGTAACCTCATCAGCAAAGTTTACCTCTAAAAAGAATTTTACATAAAACAAGTAAAGATAAAGAGTAGAAATTGCCTTGGCCATGTGTTATTAGATGTTTTATTTATCTTGGTTCATTAATTTTCATAAAAGAGAAAACAAAAAGGCAACTACTTCATAAATATACTCATAATTGTAAGTCTAAATTTACAATTCTAAGAACATAAAAGTGAGAAAGAGATTTGAAAGAAATCTGACTCAGCAATGCCAAAGGATAGCCTTCATGTGATGTTTAGGCAATCTTGCTCTATAGTTTTTTCTTTTTGTGGGGAGGAGGGGTAGTGGTTTGAGAATTAATCCACCTATAACCTTGCTATCTACCAATGTTGCCACATTTATACTTCTAGATCTTTAAAAAATACCTGGGAGACATGGAACATATAAAGCTCAAAAAAAGCAAAGAAAAAAAAATTGCAATCTTATTGAAGACCACTAAATTTCTGATATATCACATGCCATTGTTAATATGGCAGGATGGTATCAATTTTGTGTGTGCAAGGCATTTACATAACTTCAAAGTGATTTTTATATGGAGAAAATGAAAGTATAATCAATAAAATAAAAAATAGGTAAAATACATTAAAATGTATTTGGATTAATCTTAGTCATTAAAGAAGGCATTGAAAGAATATGCACTACTCATGAACCAATTAGAAAAGGTGCCATGACCTTATTAATTAAAATGCCAAATTTATATTTAGTTATGGTTCCTCAGTTAACCAACACCCATAACTACAAAATGTAGACAAGGCTTTTCAGTTAATACAAAATAAGGAAAATATTTTACTTTTTCTATATACTAAATATACCCTAGCTGTTTTTATTATCTATACTATGATTAAGAAAACAAACAAAAAAAGTTAAATATTTCTCGCTGAAAATAATTTTAACTTCTTAAACTGGGGTAAAAGCATTTATAAGAATTCTCAAAGAAAAAATTTTATGCACTACTGAATACATATGTGTAACGAGAAAGCAATGAGGTTTCTATTTAAAAACCGAAAGAAAAAAGTATCCTCTCTACCATATTAAAGTTTAACCTATAACATAAAATTAAATGTACTGCTTAACAAGAGAATACGTTAATATGAAATGTAATATTGTATATAACTTATGCTAGTACTATTACAGCTTTAGGGAATTTAAAAAACCCAGAATGAATGAGAAATGTTCAAAGTAAATTTTAGATGAATTATTCCTCTAAGAAAATCAAGTATGCTTATGAAATATTATTTGAGACATGTTAATAAACACCACATAATACGTATATACATTAAGTCACAATAAAAGCTGAGAAATCCAAAAGCTAGTATTTAGTAATTAGTGCAAAAATTTCAATAATAGGAGTTAAAATAAAAAATAAAAATATATCCAGCAATTATGATAAATGTTATTTTAATTTTTAAAGCAAAAGATGAAAGAACCAGACGAGTTAAAGTAATGAACACATTTGCAAGAAAATTCTCATATTAGCTAAAGAATGCTGAAAATAATTCCAAGAAATAATGATAGAACTGTAATATTTAATGAAGTATATCAGTACCCTTTTCAAGGCAGAATACTATCCATAACTTCTAATATGATTTTTGTGAAGTGGAAAGATGAATAATTAATGGAAACAGAGGAATGGGGCCTTAGATCCAAGAGACCTTTCCTCTATTAATAAGCAAATCACCTACTCTCTCTGTGAAATGATGGAGATACTTAAATAATCTTTAGAGTCCTATCCAGATCTAAAATTCTAAATCTGATATTCAGGAAGACTTTTTGGAAGAACTGGACAATTTTAGAAATAAGGTATGGTAAAAGCACTACAATGAAGACTAAATTATAGGGTCTAAATTATATCAATCATGAGGTACATACAGCAGAATATGAGAAGTATGTATTCCCAAAGGAACACAACACAAATCAGAAAGGTAAAAAATATGAACTATCTTAAGCAGAATCATTCTGTTATGGAATAATTCCAAGTCTATAATCAATGCCAATTTTTTTGGTCTAATTCATATTTTTAAATACATCATTGATTAAAAGGGAGCATCTCATCCAGAAAATAGTACATAATTTAAAATAAGTTATTTAAAATAACCTTATAATTTTATGAGATAGACATGGAAAGTGTCCTTTCTTATATATGAAGAACCTTAAAAGTTTATCAACCTGAGAGGAAAAAAGGTAATTAAGAATGTACACTAGATACTGAAGATAGTCACCGTCATACTTTGGTGACCTTTTAATTATTAAAATAGTTACAGTGTAAACAAAGAATCTATGTTAAGGGAAGCAATCAACATTCCAATAGTCTAGGTGTCATCAAATTACTTTAAAAGATCACTGCTGAATGAATGTTTCCTTTAATATTGAAAATTTTTTATGGTAACATTATTAGATATGAATAAAAGATAGCTTTTTAAAATAATTGGTGCCAAGATAAATTTACATAAAAAGGAAACTGGCTTGATAAAGCCAGTAGATATATAAAAGTGATTTTAAAGAATCAACTCTAATTTTCATTTAGGAAAAAAATATATTACCAAAATAAATAACTCATCTTCAAATTTAACAGCATTTTGTTTACCATATTCTGATTTCTCTGAGGGCAGCAATACTATGAATCAAGTCCTCCTTGAAAACTATTTTCCTCCTTTGGTCCCTCTGACACAGTGTCTAGAGATTGTGATCTCTTCACTACCCTGCTAAATATGACTATTTCTAAAAGTTTAGCTTTAAGCTCTCTACATTGCCTTTTCTATCTCCATGAGGAGGTAAACACTATTCTATTTCTCTTTTATTCTATCTCCAAGTCTGGCTGCCCATTTCCACATAGATAGTCCAAAACTATGTAACAGTAAATGTATAAAAATAAACTACAAAAAATCAGTTTTCCTTCACATCTTTCATATTTCCAATATCAATATTATAAAATCACCTAGCTTAATACTCTCAACTAATTTATTAAATCTATCACTCTCTAGCTCTAACGCTTCTATAAAATTACCAAGTCATATATATAATTTTTTTCTTCCACAAATTTCCTACCTACCCCTGTAATTTTTCATAATAATATCACTAATAAAAGTAATTCTTCCTCCACCTATCCAATTTCATATCTGAAATACTACTATTGGCATTCAAACTATTTTTCTATTAAGTTTCTGGAATATAAATATAATTTACCAAAAATCCCCAAAATGTTAACTATTCTTTATGCTCACGTGATAATATGAGGTCATCACAACACACCTCAACTTCACGTTTTCCATTTTATCAACCATTTTTCAAAATCTATTCCAGACATATTTTTGTGAACTGCTCTATGAATATTCCTTTTGTAAAATTATTTTTACTGATTCAATTCTTATTGTTCAAGGCATACTTTCAATTCCTCCTGCCCAACAAAACCTCTGACCAACCACCTGAAGTGATCTCCCTACATCTTTAGATATAGCAATTATCTTCTCATACGCATGCTAGCATTTGAAACTACTTATTATTAACACTTTTTTTCAGGTATATTTTATCTCCCCAATTCAACTGCACACTGGTTAAAATCAAGTACCATCCCTTATTCTATTTGCTAATCAAAATGTCTTCACCTGTGTGTTTACATTATACAGAACTTAAATACTTTCCCTTATAACTTTCAAATCTTGAATACCTCTGGATATCAACTCATAGAGCATACTAAAGAATTACAACATAAACGTAATTCCCCAAATATAGTGTGACAAACTAGAGAGACACACAGTCATGACAACAAATTTTAAGGTATGTCTTTGATACCAAGATATAGATAAGAAAGAGACAGAATCTAAAGAACTCCAGAAATCTGAAAGACAGCAGCAATAAAGTTTATAATCAGAAGACTGAAAGTAATTCCTTACCCAGAAAGGTTGAAACAAAGACTGGAAGCATCAAAGAATCCTTTAACACACAGAATGCTGATATGACATCTTGTTAGGTGATGATAGGTAATGAGATAGATAGGAAGGAAGAAAGAAAGAAGGAAAAAGAGATAGAGATCTTGAAATCTGGATTCACAAGAGAACACGATATAATATACCTTTTTAAAGCTTTTTGTTCTCCCTTTCCTAGATACATACAGCTACCACTGTCCAAAACTAAAATAGAAATCACACTGAGAACAGGTTAATATCAATAAGCATGTGCAAAAATTCTGAGTGGTGGATTGGCAGCCTCTGCTTGTTTAGAACGTTGCAAGGAGAAATTTATTGTTCTGGATTAGTGGACACTGGAACATTTTTAAAAAAATCTCAAGTAAAAGAAAGGTTAACAATTATAAAAATAAGAAAAAATTAATTAAATTGTTATTTGGAAATTACTCATAAAACAACAAAAACAAAGCAACAATCAAATTCAGTAAAATTGCTTTCTAACAAAAGACATATTGTACTCTTCAGTTAAAATCAGAACAAGAGGCAACCAGAAAAGAGCTTTGAATAACATGACAGAAACAGACATGAGAGACAGATTCATAGACACAGATAGAACAATAGATATAAAGAGAGCAAGATAAAAGCAAAAGGGCCAGACACATGAGGCAAACTACTAATGTGGAATCTACAAACACCACTCCAAACATCTTTTATTTACTACCTAATAATCAAATGGCCTAGTACTAAGAAATTTAAGTCTCTTTTCATATCTTTCAAAGTGAATTTAATATTCATTTAGTTAAATTTGTAGTTAAAACTTAGCTGTGCTGTGATAATTTAAGAGAACAAGTGCTAAAAAAATCACCTTTTAAGTTTAAAGACATTTATGCTTATATAAACTTCTTAACTTGCCTACCTCTTTCAGGGAATTAAAATATTACAAAAGCCCTCAGCTTCAGTTCAGTGAATTTGTGTATACATTTTCAAGTTATTTCTGGGACTAATTTATCTGCCTCTCAGTAATTAATTGGGAGTTTAGAGCTTTTAAACTAGAGTTCAGAACAACTTTCATCAAAACAAAGCTATATTGATATTAACCTCCTGCCACTACTAAACACAAATATGTGGGCTTACTAACTATACCCAGAGAGTTAAGAATATTCTTAATATACACTATCTGCCTTCAAAAGAATGTCCAAATATACTCTACTTTTGCCCTGAACACTCAAGTTATATAAGGACTGTTCAGCTAAAAGATGAATAAATTTCCATACTTTAAAAAAGAATGTAGATAAGTAAAGTTTAAGGTTGAGAATTCAGGTTTTTAACAATAGAATAAATTTGTCTTATGTTTATAACCTTCTCGATAATATCCTCTTTAGCTTCTTTCTTAGGTTCATTAAAAGAAAAAAATAAGGGTTCAATGTTTCTACCTTATATATTATGCTTTTCCAGTAAGTGCTTTTAAAAGTTCACTTTAAGATTATTTCATTTTTTAAAAGGAGACAAGGGGGAGAGTACAAGGAATATACATTGTCCATTCCATTTCATACCCTATGTCACTTGACATGTACTTCTTATAACAAAACTCAGCATCTATTCTCCAACTGCTTTTATTATTCAGCTCCTCAATTAAAAATAAAGCTAGCAGTAAAAATAATGAAAATTACTCCATCACTTTTATAGAAAATTCCACTAGCAAGTTGAAAATTTACTTATAAGATTTGAAAATGAAATAAATTAGGGAATTATGTAAGCATATAAGGAATTAAATCTTTATCTCAATTCTCAGTCGCAAAAATTTTGTTTACATATTTGGGTGATGCTAAAATAAAGTATAAGATTTTTAAGTGTTATCATAGCTTGCTGCAGAAAAATAATAGAATATCTGAATGATGAATATCAGTGCAATATTAAAATATTAATGGATCAATATTTTAAATTCATTAAATGCATTAAAAAGTTATTTATTAAAACATAATTACTATATACCAAACATAGGCATTTAAAAATTCAACCTTTCACCTTTAAAAGGCTTTCTGATGATACAGGACTTTTTACTATTTCTAAAATTTCATAAAACAATTTCTGTAATAAATAAGTATAGTAAAATGCTTTAATACAAAATAATTATTTATTACATTATTTCATTACCTTTTAAAGGCATAACTTTCAAATAGAAAATTTAGTTATCATAAAAAGGGGGAGCCTTGGCCAGTTTTCCCAGTGGTTAGAGTGTTGGCCATAGACCGAAGGGTTTTGAGTTTGATTCCTGGTAAAGGGCAAATATCTTTACCTCTGTTGCAAGCTCAATCCCTGGCTCTGCTCCAGGCTCAGAGGGAGGCAACCAAAACCAATCTATGTGTCTCCCTCACATCGATGTTTGTATCTGTCTCTCTCTCCTCCCCTCGTCCCTATTCTCTAAAAAAAAAAAAAAAAAAGAAAAAATTTTTCCGGGGGGGTTTTAAAAAAAAAAAAAAAAAAAAAAGGAAAAATATTCTCAGGTGAGGATTTAAAAGAAAAAAGAAAAATAAAAGGGGAGGGGGGGCATGACCAATACTGAAACAGTATTCTCAAAATATACTTGATAAAAACCTGTTTTAAGAATTTGTATGTAAATTTTTTGTTCTTTTAAAGGCACAATTTAGCCTTGGACAATGTGGCTCAGTTGGTTGAGCATCTTCCCATGCACTGACAGGTCACTGGTTAAATTACTTGTTGGGGCACAGGTTGTAGGCTCAATCTCCAATAGGCAACATGCAGAAGGCAATGGATTAATGTTTCTTTCTCATGGAAGTTTCTCTCCCTTCCTCTCTCTCTAAAAATAAATAAATACATATTTAAAGTAAATAAATAAAGGCACTATTTACACTCCTTACTTTCTGGCCATAGATTTAATGGTGAATTTACTTATTCATGTTATAAGTTTGATTTTAAAACTCACACAAAATACTAATAATACTAATCTTAATACTTGCTCTAAACTTTCACCGTACCTAGTGCCTTTATATAGGAAACAATAAAATATTTACTAATTTGAACTTATGATTACTAGTTCAATTTAATGTCAGGAATTGAATTTTTACTCAATCAACATATGGTAATATGTTGATTAGGAACACCAAAGCTTACTTATTAGCTACAGAGAGCCAAAGAGTTATAACTACAGCCAACATTCAACATTCAGGATAGTGTATCATGAACACAAGCTTCTACTCCTCCCTCAAGTTGTTTTAATTTTCTTAATAGCAATGCTGGATGCTTTATCTTCCATATGCCCATAGATAAAACAAACAATGAAAAAAAAAACCAAAACAAAACACCAAAAGAGTAAAGAGCAAAAATCAGGGTATATAGATGACTTCAAATTAAGAGAAAAAAAATTATCAAGCTAACTTATGTCTTAAGAGATCTACTTGGAGTTAATTTCATTTAAAAAGTATTTTCCCACTGCACACATCACTAACTGGGTAGAGTTGAAAGTTAGCTGTGCAATAACTTAACCCAACTAGAGTTAGCCTTAAGAACACATTAACAAAGGACAGAAAAACTGGTTTTAAGTTACAAGTACCCATATAATAGCTGTGTGACGTGGCTGACACTAAGCAAAGCATTTATCTCTGTGTAGTTTCTCCATTTGCAAAGCCAGTAACAGTAAAATCTACCCTTATTATCTTACAAGCTTTTCATAAGACACTAATGAAATAATATGCAGAAGCATTTTGGAAGCCTTTAAAAATCATCCAAAAAATTAAACAGCATATTTTTATGTTAATGAGATAGAGTAGTTCATTTTCTGTTTTGTTAAATGCAAGGTTTATTTTTAATCCTTTTTGGTTCTACTAATTATATAAATTTGTTTCTTCTGCCATTTAAAGGCTTTTAATTTCTTATTAAAAAGAGCAGGGAAAATATCCTTATCTAAAACACTCATTAAACAAGAAATAATTTTTAAGGCAGTATTATAACTAACCTTCTTTGCTAATTTCAAAGAGTATACAATATAATATTGGTGACTTCTACTCCTGATTATATCACTAATTTGTAATGGTCTAAGAGTAAATCTTTTCAATCTCAAGGTGCTTCAATTTTTATATCTACTGATAAAATGGAATATTAGTATGATAGACTTACCTGACAAGAAATAAATTCACCTTTATAACTTAAAGGTGACAGCAGTACTCAAGTAAGAGAAAACTTTCCCTCTAAACACTCTATTAATATACCAATGCCCTTTGAAAATATAAAATTACTAAAGTAATATATGTATAGACAAATTGTTTTCTTTTGAAACTATAAAGACACATCGAGAAATGACTAATTTCCACATTCAATAGAAATGTCCCAAGAAGAAGCAAACCAGAAACACAAGGATAGAAAGAAGAGGTGAATATTCTTTACCAGCATATCTAAAGATTTGTTTTTAAACAGTCTCCTCTATACATATAATCACTAAGGAAATCCATCCATCACTAACAATTGTACCCCAAATAAATTAGCGCTGTCTTTTTATAAAAATAAGAATTTGACAAATCTTATTTCTTACCTTATTGTACATTAAGGCATATCAATAAAGACAGCTAGTCAAGTCCTTCATTAATAAAATTATTCCTTTTATCTTCTGCTTAATCCTCCCTCAACTGTTTTGATCAATGATTTCTTACTACATAGATGTAACTCTATTATGATCAATCAACTATGGTATCACTTTCATGAAATTTTTTCACAAAGTGTTATATTTCCCAAGACTGTTTTGTGAAACAATTATTTTTGCAAACTAACTGACCAACCACACTATTAATTGCATTATTTTATGATTTATTACCAAAGATTTCTATCCTTGATTTCTAAAGATATCTAAACATGCCGAAATAGTAGACACGTTTTTGTTTTTATTTTTAAAAGATATCATTGATGTATAGGAAGTAGAGCAAAAAAATGTAACTAAGCAGTATTTAAGAAGCACTTCTTGAAAACACTACAGAATAAGATGTGATATCAAACCACTGCAATTCCAAGTTTTCAGCAAAATACACTAAAATCTATATAAGCAACAAAATATGGAGGAAAAAGTGCTTAATCACAAATAAATATCTAATGTACTACAATTTGGTAAAAGGAAAGAATGGCTGATTTCTGTGGCTTTCATTTTAAAATGGGTGTATTTTAATTAAATTATGTTGTACTACAGGACTACTGGTGAAATACAATAACACAATATAAAAATTTATTTACAATTTCTTCACCTAAGTTTTCCAAACTTTTGTTCTTTCTATATTGTATCGTCATACTTGTTTCTCAAAGTTTCACTATTAAAACTATTTTTATAATTAGCTTAGTTATCATAATATTCATATGTATTGTAAGATGCATAATTAATTTTCCTTTAAATATAGCATGTAAATAAAAGTGTGGAATAAGCAACTTTTTGAAACTTTAAGTCAAAGAATGTCTGAACTTATTCTTAAATGGATTTCCTTTGTGATATGGAGAGTACCTGAGTCAATAAGTCCCCAAATCTTTAATAGCTATAAAGAGACTGATAATTACCATATTGAAGTAAGATCGAATTTTGACTCCTCTTGCCAGATCCCATACTATCACGTTTCCATCATGACCAGCAGAAAAGAGAACTCTTGGATCAAATGGGTGTGGCTCAAGAACAAATACCTCATCTTCATGACCCTAAAGTATTTTTGAAGTAGCAAAGAATTATAAATATTAAAAAAGAAAATTCCATCCAACAATATGGAAACGTTTCGAAGTTCTGAGTTTTCAGAATTAAGGTGGCAAAATCTTCATATTTATCAATGTATAATAATGAAGCTGAGCTAATATCACTGTCCAGAATTTGCTATCATTTGGTGAAACCTGAGAATACTATTGATGCAGCCCTACATACTAAAAAACAGCATGGATCTGTATTTCCAAGCCGAACCCATTTAATTGTATTTTAAAATTATTTCCAATCTTTGGCAAGTTACCCATCTAGCAAGTTAGAGATTTTAGCTAACGTAAGACTATTCCTAAATGAAAATATTGAATTTTACAATCAGTTTTAATTGTACCAAATAAATTTTAATCTTTTTTCTCACCATGAGGACATGAATTAGTTGACCGGTGTAAGAATTCCAAACTTTCAGAGTCATGTTATTCACTGCAGTTATAACTGTATTGTCATGTCGATCCCACGCCACCATAGTTACTTTCATCTTTGTGATTTTATCTTCTATTCCTTGAAGGTTTTGACTGAAAGTGATGGAGGCAGTATTTGTTTACACTGACACCATTTATTAAAATACAAGTATGACAAAAAGCTAAATGTATTTTCATATAACTTATATACAGTAACATAACTATCACCTAGCAGTTAAGAATAGTTTGAATAAACATAAGACAACGGCAAAGGTCACTGCACCAAGTCAGCAAACCCAGGATTTCCAGCACTCTTAATAAGCCTTCAAAATAAACGTCACTGCTTTAACTCTATCTGGACCCTGGAACTCTGTGTCATGCTGCTCTCCATCTTTTACTGTTACTGTCATGCCCTGCTAACTGCTCTGCTCTGCTCTTCCATCCAAGACTACTAAACAAAAACAAATAGAAAAAAATGGTTAAGACCAATATAACAGTTACAAGGTTAATATCATTTCTTTTGGCTAGAGAAAACCATTGGATAAACCACATGATCCCTCTGTGACAAATGTAACATTATAATATGCTCTGCTTTCAAAAAACTAGTGAAACTTAACCCCTAGAGTGCCGGGGAGCGCGATCGCGCTCCTCCTGTCTCTTGCCAAAAGTGCCGGGAGCGCTATCACGCTCCTCCTGCAGTGTCACTATTAGATGCTAGTAGTTCACTCTTTATTGACAGATGGCACCTAAGTGCAGATTACTTATGATGCCGAATGTTTGTAGTTCTAAAATTGACCACTGCCATTTATCTGCCTAATTTTTTACAAGTACTACGATTTTATGAAGTTTACTCAGATTTTGTAGCCCTAAAGCTTCGAAATGGCATCCAGTTCTAAGTCTGCTTTTATTAGTGATGATGATATTGCTAAATATGTCAATTCTTGCTGTGAAGATGACGATTTTGTGGAAGATATTGGAGAAGGGTGTCCCTCTATTTTAACATTATATGTTTTGTTCAATTTTTTTTTCTACTAGTATTTTATAATACAATCAGCAAACAATATATGTCAAAGATGAAAACAAATGTAGTAAAGGTTTCCTTAAGTTTTTGAATATGTAACTTCATTTACTTGCGATTCCTAATTTTTTTCCTAAACTGCTGTAAAATCAGCAAAAATGCCTTGGCAATTTTAGCATAGTTCCTAGGATATTTGTTGGCACTCAAAGGGTTAAAACTATTCTTACAATACCATCATTGTCTTAACAAAACTGAACTGAAAAAAACAACATCATTAATGCAGTAGGTCTTCTCCAATAGTGCAAAAATCATTTTATAAAAATTAAAGTCTCATAAGGACACATTTGTAATATCTTAAACAATAAAGGGGGGGAAAATAAAAAATAAAAAAATTAAAGTCTTTCCTCTCCAGTAGAACCTCTAGTCATAAAGCAATCATTTTAACAATGATTATGATATATGTTTTTATAGGCTTGGAGACACACCGACCTGTTTGTTATACAGCATACTCTAAATGATCTATCTATACTGACGTATTATAACAAATTTGATTTCTTACCCTGCTGGACGAGTAGCCATATCCAACAAAATGCTCTTCCATTCTCTTCGTTTAAATTGCCAAATTCGCGCTGTTCCATCACGACTCCCACTTACAAACCTGCATTAAAAAGTCCACCACCAAAATAAAAATTAAACATGTTCTACCTAAATGAACTTCCCAAGAGCTATGTTTTTAAAAATATTCAAAAAGACAACACTCATCTTTATTTACATAGCATTCTCATACTCAACCAGATATTCAATGCAAATCTAAGAACTCCTGAAACATTATAGGCTTTTAAAATTTTATACACATGTATTCTAATATGAATGGCTAGGTCTCAAAATAATATCCAAAAGAGTTTCAAGGCCACCATTTAGTACCTTAGAAAAAGAACTGATATTTACAAAGAGAAAATTACTGACTTCTCTTAATATTAATGACCTTGACTCGTTCTATTCAAGGTTCTTAGAAATACCTTTCTTTCATTTTAAAACCAGAACATGGAAAAACCAGTTCTGCCTCAAATATTACAATGTGATACATTTCCAATCTCTACTAAGTGTCCCTTTACTTTGATATATATATGAAATAGGTAAGGTGGATAAAAATCCCTATTATTAAAAATGGCCAACTAAACTAACATTATTACAAATGAAACAAAGATATGTTCACATGTGAATGCTATATACACTTTTCAATATAACTAGTTAAGATCTTTCTTTTAGGTGGTTAATTCCTATATAATTTTAATTAAAATCTGAGTATAAAAATTATCTTTATTTCATAATTTACAAATTGGAATTAAACAAAAATAATTACTTTACCTGTTACTAGTGTTGGAAAACTGGATACTGTCAACTTTGTCCTATATATAAACAGATAAACAAAAAAGAGGATCCTGAAAATAAACTGTTAAGACTTATTTAAATTGTACTCATCTAATTCTTTTCACCAATACTTACAGTATGAAACTCCAATTCTGATATTTTTTCTGGCTGACCTGAGCCAAAAAAATAAACTCTAATAATATGGTCTGTGCTTCCTGTGGCCAGGAACATTCCACCTGAAGAATAGTAGCATACAAACATTTAAGAGTAAAACACAATTTCAAAATTAGATAATGTAACACAAACATTACCACAATGTATACTAAATGGTTAATACTTTAAAACTATTCCTATTTATCCTAAGTATATATCTAACCTGAATTAAAGAAGTTTGCTAACATAGTTTTAACTAGGAAAGAAAGCTTTCCACTACAAATTGTTTCACTAAGTGATTACATAATCTTAAATTGAAATTAACAATCATCTTCACTAGAAAACATGCCTTTTAAATGTTCAAATCCCTCTCTTGCCCCATTTCTCATATGTTAAAATTCTATAAAACTTTTAGGGCCCAACTCCTTCAGTAAATTGTCTTTACAAGTTTTTTAATCAAATCAGCCTGCTCTCCTCTGAACTCTCATTAAGACTTTGTCATATAGCATACACAGTCTAGCTTCCATTACAGTTGTTTATATATTCCATTTACTCTCTCCTTGGAATCAGTACTCTCCCTCAGTGTTGAGAACAGTGAGTGCTATATGTATAACTGTATCTAGAGTACTTCAAACACATGCATAGTGCCCACATTTGTGCTATGACTAGAAGAAAAACTGTCTTCATGGAAGTAACAGTGGAAATCTAGAAGTTAGAAATTAAAAATGTTTGAATATTGATATTCAAATACATTCATGTCATCAGTTTGCAATCACTTATCTTAGGCACTACTGCTATCCACAATTATGAAATGAAAAGATAAAGTAAAACTGGAAATAAATGTGGAAATAACTAGTACTAGGAACATTAAATATTAAAATCCATTCATGTTTCATTTATCATCAATTCAATTCAAATCTGCAGATCATAATGTGTTTAAAAAGATTAATTTCCATTCAAAATGCTGCTACATAAACTCAAGTTAATTTGAATGTCATCACTATTATACAGCTAATTTTTAAAGAGCAAATAAGAACAACTGTCAAAGTAATGAATAATGTTGTACAAATATCAAGTTTATTTTAGTTAGCTAAGGGATACCTCCAAAATCTATGAAAATATAAAGTAGATTTAAAGTACCTTTCTTCTAACAAGATACCTACTCAAAGATGTATTCCTTAACAGAGTAAATTTTTTTTTAAAATATATTTTATTGATTTTTTACAGAGAGGAAGGAAGAGAGATAGAGAGTCAGAAACATCGATGAGAGAGAAACATCGATCAGCTGCCTCCTGCACATCTCCTACTGGGGATGTGCCCGCAACCCAGGTACATGCCCTTGACCGGAATCGAACCTGGGACCTTTCAGTCCGCAGGCCGACGCTCTATCCACTGAGCCAAACCGGTTTCGGCAACAGAGTAAATTTTGAAACTACTTATTCTCTCCTCCTAGAGCCATGGTCAGCAAACTGCGGCTTGCGAGCCACATGAGGCTCTTTGGCCTCTTGAGTGTGGCTCTTCCTAAGCCTTAGGGGTACCCTAATTAAGTTAATAACAATGTACCTATCTATATAGTTTAAGTTTAAAAAATTTGGCTCTCAAAAGAAATTTCAATTGTTGTACTGTTGATATTTGGCTCTGTTGACTAATGAGTTTGCCGACCACTGTCCTAGAGCATTATAATCTTCTTAAAGAAAAATATCAGTCACATGAATATATAAACTAAATTCTAAAAAAATTCAAATCATTTCTAAATTAATTTTCATCCCCTGGCATATGTATTAGAATATGATTTATATTACAATAGTAAATATTTTCCAAAACTGTGTTCCACTATAAGCTAGCTTTTTTTTTTTCCTTTCCCTCTTCTCTCTCTCTCTCAAAACAAAAACAATAGACACCTATTACTCACAGTTCTGGAGGCTGAGAAATCTGAGATCAGGGTGCCAGCATGGGGGTAAGGGGACAAAATACTCAATCCATGACAGTGCTGTATGTAAGTGAAGTCAGGGACCCTGATGGTGTCTTTATCACAAAATGTCACATTTTTTTCTCCTGTGCCTTAACAAATCTATTTTTCTCTAATCCATGAAAGTTTTAGCATTTAATCAACAGCTCTACCATTTCTTTCTCAACTCTGAAACAAAGGTTTTTGTGTATTTACACTCAATGTACATACGCTGTGTACATTAAAAGCTTTTGCTTATGGGTGACATTGTAATTTTACCATTTTGCACAAAAATTACTCAGTGCAGAGAACTTTCTAGGGCAGTTTACCTCAAGCACATAACTGCATTTGAAAATACAGGATGGGGCAAAAGTAAGATTATAGTTGTAAGTGAAACAGAGTTTATTCTTGTATTATTTATTAATTATTTTCCATACCTACAACTGTAAACCTATTTTTGCCCCACCCTGTATAATGTCCAGGAAAAGAGAAAGATCTAATATATACCTTAAAGTAGAAAATTAGGGAGAAAAAAAAATCTTACCAGCACTAAAAGAAGAACAGATCATTTGAACTCCAGGCCTAGGGCGCTCTGTAAATTTTGCAGGTCTTGGACTATAATACAAAAAAATTAACAATTAAAAATATCCCAAAGGGAATAGCAACACCAGGAATCTGCTATTTCAAAAAATAATCACAGAAGGACAGAATTATATAAGAAGCAACAGATGGCTCCCTTCCTAAAAACAGGTTTGAAATCATATGTCATGATCAGGTCTTGTGGAAACTCCACATACAGATTTTGTAGGAGCTCCTGATTACATAACAATCCACACATAAAACAATTCCAAAGCCACTATGACAACAAGACATGCATGTATTAGTTATACCCACTCCTAATCAAATTTACATTTCACAGATTTTGATAGAGCACAAATATATAAACAAGTCATTTGTAAACATGGACACTCAAGCAAAAAAGGTGTTGCCTCTGTAGCATATACACACCACCAATAACTAAAATTTCTCCATGTCAGACATTAAACATCTCCCCTTGTTTATCTTTTAATGTCACAAAATATGTCTTATAAAAGTCCAAAAATTAAGATTCTTAGTAAAAAAACTTAAAGTATTTGACTCTTCAGTCAACTATAATGCTCATTCAAAACAGTGATATGTAGAAAATAGGTCACACTCAGCTATATTTACATTAATTGTAGAACTGTATTAGATTATGTCTAATACTATTGGTATTAAAGGTTTGTTATAATTAACTTTATTAAGAAAAAAATTAGATTTTATATACCAGCTTCAATACATATATATTTGTAATACTCCAAAATATAGTAATTACTTTTAAAGCCCTATTTAATATACATTTTGACCTAGTTTTTCTCAGATTAGGAGAAAATTTCAAAAATAGTCTTCAACCTCAACCAGAAGCACTGTGCAACTTTCACAATCCACAGCATTCAAATATAGAGTGGTTTCAATTTTGTAATCATTTAGGGAAATAAAATGTATTTTTTGGATCTACCTATTATATATTCTGAACAATAATAGTCTTTCTTACTGATATAGAACACAACACATTATTTGTTAAGTTTTTAAAATAAATTTGTAAAAATTAACATTTTAAACATTTTTCTTAATATCCACAGGCTCTGATATAGTTGAGCATAATAAATATAATTTCCATAAACTTAAAGTTATTAAAACATTCTTTAAAGCTAATTTTATCAGTGTAAATTTAAAGTAATTGAGCCCTAACCGGTTTGGCTCAGTGGATAGAGCATAGGCCTGTGGACTGAAAGGTCCCGGGTTCAATTCCAGTCAAGGGCACATGCCAGGGTTGTGGGCTCCATCCCCCATAGGGGCCGTGCAGGAGGCAGCCAATCAATGATTCTCTCTCATCATTGATGTTTCTATCTCTCTCTCCATCTCCCTTCCTCTCTGAAATCAATAAAAATATATTAAAAAAATAAAGTGATTGAAATTTAAGTAAATTAATCTGAAATTATAAAGGCAAATAATGTGCGACACTTTCCTTAATATCTTATGGATCAGCAGTTCTACATTTAAAAAATTTTTGGCATAATCATTCACATAAACGACAACAAACCATTTAGTTAGAACTCATAACCAGAATATGCAAATAATCATATACATTAATATTTTAAATAGGCTTTAATATTTTTAAGGGAAAAAAGATAAGCAGGTACAAATAATCCTATCTAATAATAGACAAACATGGTAATTAACCATACCTCCGCTACACTTCCCATTGGCTAATCAGCAGGATATGCAAATTAACTGCCAACAAAGATGGCAGCCGGCAGCCACGCAGCTGAAGCGAACATGAGGCTTGCTTGCTCCAGTGA
>NW_005355461.1:3845369-3845905 GCF_000412655.1 Myotis brandtii
ATTCTATATATATAAAAGCCTAATATGCAAAGTGTCCCCTCAGGAGTTTGACCAGCAGACTGGGAGTTCGATCGCTCGCTATGACGTGTGCTGACCACCAGGGGGGGACGGAATGAAGGAAGGCCCTGGCCTGCGGCCAGCAGTCGGCAGTTGCTAGGGACCCTACCTGAGCATGAATTTGTGCACTGGGCCTCTAGTTTAAGATAAGCAGGTACAAATTATTTTTAAGTGCATACTTGAGGAACTATTTTAAGATGTAGCCTTGGACACAGGCTGAGTTCAATTCCATGCTCTGCCACTTATTCAGGTATGTGACCTTAGGCAAGTTAACATTTCTGTACCTCAGGCTCCTCATATGTAACATGGGGGTAAAAAGAGAAGATATCTCAGAGTTGCTGAGAGAATTGAATGAGTATAATCCATGTAAAGTGCTTAGTTATTGGCATAATATATATTTGTATTACTAGTATTTTACTTATAAATATTAATGAATATTAGTATTACTAGAGACCCAGTGCACAAAAATTTGTGACCTG
>NW_005355461.1:3847098-3870450 GCF_000412655.1 Myotis brandtii
CCGGCTGGCTGAAAGCATGGGGTTTGTTTAGCTTCTATAATTGCAACATTGTTTCTTAGAGTGCAAGCTCAGAGCCCAGCAGCAGCAGGAGGGGAACCTTGGCTTCCTCCTCCTTCACTGGAGCAAGCAAGCCTCCTGTTCGCTTCAGCTGCCTGGCTGCCGGCCACCATCTTGGTTGGCAGTTAATTTGCATAGCGCCTTGATTAGCCAATGGGAAGCATGTTGGAGGTATGGTTAATTACCATGTTTGTCTATTATTAGATAGGATTAGTATTTTAATTAGGTTCAACCAGTTCTAGATACTCCATCAATGAATAAGCACTACTTAGTTTGGCACAGTGGTTAAGAGAAGGTTCTTTAAAAAAAAAAGAAAGAGACAGAAAAAGTGGGTTCTGATGGTATACTTCCAGTATTCACCTCAGTTTCCTCCCACCACTCCACATCCTGAAGATAGTAATATACCTTCCTCATATGAGTTGCCATAAAGATTAATGATACAAAAAAATGTAAAGTGCTGGGTACTAGCTTGGTGGAATAAGTGCTTAATAAAAACTGGATATCATTATTACCTGCATATTTTAGAATTCCAATTCTCTTCTTACATCTAAGCTACATATATTTGGACAGCTTCCTCCTAATTAGAGACCTCTTGAGCTAGCTACTGGGCCCCAGCCACTCAGATTCCTCACCTAAGAAGCAGCATCTTTACAGGGGGGAGTGTTACCATATATACAAAACGTACATCAAACCCTCTGAATTTATCAAGAGCCTCGGTTTTCCGAAACAGGTTTCAATTAGTGATGAAACTGATTCTTTCAATTAATGCAGAGAGGACTGCTGAAGTCACTTACACAAAAAAGCATTATAGCATAATGCATTTTTTGCCTTCAATTAGTAATTAAAGCTTATATGATATAAATATGGTAATTTAAATCCTGTCAAATTTTTTGGCAGGTATCAACTATGTGTAATACAGAAAACAGGTGTCCCTATATCTAAAAAAAATAATCACTCTTATTTTGATGCCTGACTCTAGCTTAAAAGTTTCTAAGGAACAATTATCATAGCAAATAGAAAAGAATACTATTTACAAACAACTAGAAAACCTTGTATGTCCAAAAAAACTAAAAAATATCACTAAGCAAAGTATGGATCAACAACTCAATGGAATATAATATAATGCAACTATCGAAATTATTATAAATGGCTATGATAGACTTTAAAAAACAGCAGAAAATTATATGTATTTCCCTGCTTATGTCTAAATTTAAAAAAAATTTACATGAAAAACTTATGGTAAAGGGTTTATAGATAAATCTACATAAAGGCTCTAAAAAATCTACATAAAAATTATATGAAATAACTTCTCAATGATACAGACAAGTATTATTATACTTAGCAATGTAATTCTCAAGAAGCACAAAGAGTTTAATTTTGTAATACCATTTTTATTCCCATGCTAATTTTAAGATCACTAATCACTTTTTCTTCTCTACAAAAACAATAATGAAAAAGATAAAGGTATCCCAATCATGTCCACAGGGAGGTAAATAAATGCTCAAGGAAAACAACAATTAACTACTGCTATTGTCCATATATATCAGTAAGCTATTTCAACTTTTATCTAAATGTTTACAGAAATCCTTTAACATTCTAAATTAAGAATGCAACTAGGGTGAAATGAAATTTGCTTTCTCCAAGGAACCATGTCTTTGATCACAATCCTTTTTTCAAATGAAGCTGTTTGTTTCATTTTGTTACTCAAGCTGCCATGGGCCCCTAATGCCCTACTAGAAGAGAATCTCCAGGAATGTCCATACATATGACTTTATTTAAACACTACTGTTTTAAAGGAATAAATAGCAAAATTTTTTTATTAAATAACTCAATTTCGTTGGTAATTTAAAAACAGAAGAGATAATTACTGAGATAAACTTTCTAATCTGAATGACTTTCTATCCTGAAAGCACAGAAATGGCCATTTCAACAGTGTGGAAACACTAGACGTACTACCTCCCCATTCACTGACTGTCTATGGAGTAAAGAGAGCACTTTCTGTACCTACTACATCCACTTGAGAGGTGGCATGGCGTAGACAGTGCAGGACCAAAGGGCAAGGAAGTGTGCTAGTCCTGGCTTTGCCAATTTTTTAAAAAACTGTATTAACTATCGGAAAGTCATTTAACCTTTCTTTGTCTCATTGTCCTTTAATCAAAAGATAATGTTTTCCAGCCAACTTGTTTTGATAAACTAAGATAATATAAGTGAAAACATAAATACAAAAACCTCCAAAAGGGAGGGTGCATCTACCTAGTGAAAATGTAATGATTCTGTTTTCCTAAGTGTCTACAATAAAACCTAGAGTTTATAGATGTGGTAACAAATAATTACAATTGTTCTAAAGAATAGCTTACGAACTCTAAGATTATGTTCTCAGCACCAGAAGGAGATAGTCAGATAAAACTAGGTAGCATACAGAAATAAATGGTGGTAAGACAGGTATAGTCTATAGAAAAGAGCTAGAGCTAGGATAAAGATAAGAGAAAAAAGAAACAAACATGTGAACATGAGAAAACTTTCTCTGAAGCATGAAAAGAGAAAGAAAGCATAAAAATGAGAGGTCAATGAAGAGCCAAAATGTTACTTACTCAAGAAGATAAAGTAAATGTATTCCTATTGTCAACTACTTTATAACTTTTGCAATTTCAACCACTAAACACATTTATGCCTTTAAAGTTACATCTGTGAAATAAAAGAGCAACTGACTTTATTTTAAGGGTTCCGGCATCCCACAGCCAAAAACAAATAGTGCCATCTGCCCCAGTAGAAGATAGGTATCGCTTTGAGCCATTGCACAATGGTGAGAACTGAAAAACAATCAAAGAAAAAAAAACATCTTTACAAGAGTGACACAGTCCAAATAATAAACCCATTTTTCACGATGCAAATAGCAGTAACAGAATTAAAAACGTCTAGAAATAACAAAGGTCATGACTACCAAGTTATCTAAAGCCATGTATTTATAAAGAAAAAAGAAATATTCCTTTGTCTTAGGAGACTTTATACAATGAATTATAAAAGTAACTTCTCAAAACTTACTTTAAATTATAATAAAAATGGATAGTACAAGGATTAAAACAAGTACCTGTAGTGATGTTATAGATGCACTGTGGCCCTGAAGAACAGCCAAAGGTGCACATGTTCGAAGACACCAGACTCGGATCATTTTATCACAACTTCCAGCTGCTATCATGGTATTCTCATAGTTTACAGCCATGTCTGATATTTCAGCAGCATGTCCTCTTAAAGTAGCTAACAATCTGCCATCATCTGTTGCCCAGATTTTCACAAGACAGTCATCAGAACCCTTAAAATAAGAATAGTAAGTAACAGAATTAACTCTATATATTTTAATTCAAAATCTTAACACAGATAAAGAAATCATATCTTTATGTCCACTTCCCAACAATTACATTTTTAAGAACTGAAAAGTATTAAATACTTGTGTTATCAATTGTCCTTTACACAAGGCTATTTTATTAAATTATTCACTTATAAAGAATATCCAGGTGCACACATCTAACAGAAGTAGGATGTTACCAATAGCTAACATTTATCGATTAGCCCTTACCTACCATCCATAATAACTTTTATCTGGAACCTTGTGAAAGAACCTGAATTTCTGAAGTAAGAAAACAAAATAATTGTGAAAATAAATGTAATATACAATAGTGACTAATCCTATTTATGGTATTGTGTTATATAAAAATAAAAGTAAGCTAATTTGGGGCTTTTTCCCCTAAGAAGCTAAAAATGTTTCCTATCATTGATCTTCAGCTAAACATACATATAAAGTCACCCAAAGCCAGTTACCAGAAAAAAATTTTTATCTGTATGAAATCAATAAAAAAAACATAAATTACTTGTTTATGCTACAACAGCAAAAGAAGCTCAGCAAGAAACTGCAAAGTATACGGTGCATACTATGAAGACCTACATTTACAAATAAACATTCCAGTTTCACACAGCCAGAGTAGAGATTAGAACTTTTAGGCTTTATTTTTATTTTTTTTTTTCATTCTCAAAGTTTCCTTATTCATCTTATAGCTTATACTCTATTCCCAATCTCTCTTTATAGCCCCCTACTTTATATTATTAAAATGTTTTAAGTTTTGAGTATACAAAAACGGTAGAGAATATTATCATTAACCCCATATATCCATTTTCTAGATTCAAAATTTACCAACCGGTTTCAAAGGTTGCATATATTAAAATTCTTTACAACCTCACAATCTAATTTTTTTTTTAAAGTACTAATGTATCTGGACATTATTCAGAGGACCTAAAAAAGCAAATGATACTAGTCATCTGCTTTATAATTAACAGATATGGCATATAAATGATCACATGGTATTAACAGAACATGTTAAATGCTGTACTTCTTAACCAGATTCTGCCAACACTACCCAGAACACTCTCAACCACTAAACCAGCTCTTCAGATTGAGTTTTGAAGCAAATTAAACGGCTCCCAACCACTAAAGACTAGTACTAAAACTTAACTTTGGTAAAGTATCCACATTAAAATCTGGTATTACCATCATGTTCACTTTATTTCAGTCTCTTCATCTATAAAATAAGAAGGTTAAAAGGGATGATCTCTTAGGTTCCCTCCATCTTTAAATTGTGACTTATGCATTCATTTATCCAACTGCCTGTCATTAAGTATGTGCCAAAACCACTGAAGATACAAGGATAAGATACAAAAACATGGCATTCCAGTCCTTATGAAGCAAGGCAGAAGAGTGTAAATGCAATAATATGACCTAAGGGCTATACAGATGAGATCCAAACAAGGAAGCAGCCTGTTTTTCCTGAGAGGTGGAGAGGTAAGATCTGGAAAGGAAATCAGATGCAGTGACGCTTAAACAGTCTCACGCATGACCACGCAATGTCGTGTAGTAGCAAATGACTGGGTTCATGAACTGCAACACCAACTTTCTAAATGCTTGACCTTGGGCAAGTTACACATGCTTCCTGTGCTTCTGTTTTCTTATTTGTACCTATCTTATAGGGTTGTTGCAAAAACTATGAGTAATGAAGGCAGAGTGCCTGGTGCACAGTAAAAGCTATATATGGATTATCTACCTAAACTGCTTTTGTTGGTGGTAGTATTCTATTCTTATTTTAATAATATTCTTATTGGTTTAAAAAGAACAAATATTCCATATGGTGACTAGAGAGAAAAGTATGATCAAAGTCATGAAAAAAATATGTTAGTTCTTTAAGAAACTACAAGTAGTCAAAGTTAACTTAGAGTGTGAGGTGAAGGCATAGGATATAGTCAGGAAAAAACTGTGGTATATTAAGGAATATGGTATAAAATGAGGATCACTTTAAGGGTATCAAGAAGGTGAGTATCAAAATCAGATTTGTGTTTTTCAAAGGTCATCCTGGCATCAGTGGGAATTAGGCTAGAAAGTAGAAAACTAGGTGAAAGTTGTTAAAATAGTACAGGCAGGAGAGAATTAGTGATAAAACTGAGATTATTACAGAAGAGAAAGATCAGAAAAGGCGAATAAAAGAGCTATTTGGGAAAATAGAGAAATGACACTGTATCACTGCTATCTAGGGGAAGTGAAGAAGAAACTATATATTAAACTATGACTTTCAGAAAGCTGGTTTACCTGGCACATGGGAAATACACTAGGTATTTGCTGAGTTAAAAAATGGCTTCCAGAAAAAAATGGCGGACGACATGGACCAGCAACAAACTACCAACACTGTAGAAGAGCCCCTGGATCTTATCAGGCTCAGCCTGGATGAGCGAATTTATGTGAAAATGAGAAATGACAGAGAGCTTAGAGGTAGATTACATGCTTATGATCAACATTTAAATATGATATTGGGAGATGTGGAAGAAACTGTGACTACTATAGAAATTGATGAAGAAACATATGAAGAGATATATAAATCAACAAAACGGAATATTCCAATGCTTTTTGTCTGGGGAGATGGTGTTGTCCTAGTTGCCCCTCCATTGAGAGTTGGTTGAAACAAAGAATATATCCTGTGTGGAAATTAGGAGACTTTATATGATTGCGTCTTTAAAGGTAGAAGATATTCAAAAGAGAAACCTGCGTAAATTTTGATATTAAGAAATGACCAAGGATTCTTCTGCTCCTGAAATGAGTTTATTTGCACATAACTCACAAATTCTAAAGCTAAATGGCATTTTTATTTTTCTCCAACCCTTCCAATAAATGTGATCACAAAAACGCAGCCCTCTTTTTTAGGAGTTGATTTGCTCCATTGTTTTTTCCAGATAATTTCTGATTTTTTTAATTTAAATTAAATTTGATGTTTTCTTTTTTTTTTTTAAATGGCTTCCAAGTATTCATTCAACTCTCAATTTCACTACATTCCACAAATTAAGTCAATTTATTGACCTTCTATTAATTAAGGTGATATTTGGCTCTAACCTACACACACAACAAAAATAAAAATTTAAGTATGCTAATACAGGCAGAATATATGAAAAAAGTAAATTCACAACATCTCATTATGCATCACATTACTGATACAATTCATTTTGTTCTTATGTATCTGAATAAGACTTTGCTTTAGATTCTACTGCAGAAGGTGTTTCACATATTTTTCATGTTAACAGGGAAAAAAAGCCCACAGCTTTTTAACCAAAATTTTATTGAAAACTAGAGGCCCAGTGCATGAAATTCATGCACAGGTGGGGTCCCAAGTCCTGGCAGGTGATCAGGGCCAATCAGGGCCAGGCTGATCAGGGCCTGAAGGCCCTGGCGGGGTCGGGAGAGGAGGTCACAGTGGCCGGGCTGGGTGCAGAAGGAACAGACACCAGATGCCAACGCTGTCCTCGGCACCCCACCACCCCTCGGTTCCCTGCCTCTCCTCTCTCCCAACCTCAGTGCTGCGCTGCCACTGGGGGCCTGCTGGCTGGGGTAGGGGTGAGGGGAGGAACCAGGGAATGTTTCCATCCCCAGTTTGGAATGTGCAGGAGGCAGCCAATCAATGATTCTCTATCATCATTGATGTTTCTACCTCTATTTCCCTCTCCGAAATCAATAAAATATATATATATTTAAAATGCAAGCTTTTTAGAGGAAGAAAGGTAGGGCAAGGGAGCTATTGACAGGGGGGCATTTGAGATCTTGCTCACATTTCAGATAGGATAACATAAGGTGGTCCTCAGGGGGTGACAGGTGAGGAGTGGCAGTGGGTGGAGCAGGGCACTGCGGGTTGAGGAATGGGCTGTAATGACTGAGAATGTCTGTGACAGTGACACCGAGCGTGTGTTGGGGCCATTGCTGGAATCATTCATCCCCAAGAGGTTTTGATTCCGGACGGGCGGGAAACATGGAGATCAAGAGGCCTTTCTTAGCTTAGAAGGTGAAGCAGGCGGCAGGAGCGGGCTACCCTGCTTCTCTACAAATGTAAACATGCAGTATAACTGCATATGGATGTCAGTCACGTGGCCAAATCAATGCCCAGCCAGCGCTAGAGGTGGGGGCGGGCTGAAGCCATGCCCCCAAGCACAGGCAGTATGTGAAGGGGTGGGCAGGAAGCCAGAAGCTGGACACCGGAGCTGATGTGGTGCTATTGGCCAGGGAGGCCGAAGCCACGCCCCTAAGCACACGTAGTAGTCTAGGAAGTGCGGGCAGGAAGCCAGTAGCTGGAAGTAGCTGCAGTCACTGGTGAGTGCCTGTGTCAGCCAGGCCAGGTGGGGACTGGGGAGGCCTTTCCTTCCTGGAGCCATTCTTCCCAGTGTGGCAGCGTTGGCCATTATTTTTGATTTTCAATTAATTTTTTTTACTGGAAGCAAGCTCTGAGCTTGCGGTTCCTGGGATCTCTGGGCCATAGCATGCGCCTCCAGGCCTCACTGTGCCCCCCTCCCCCTCCTCCTGGGTTGAGCGTCTGGCCCCTGGTGGTTGTTATGCTCTTAGGGCTTTTATTACATAGGACAAGAGTGGCAACCTATGATCTAAAAATCCGCCTCCAAGGACTTTTCACTGATTAAAACCTAACAAAAAGACCCACTATGTTCATATTGAGTACATTATTTAGTAATGTTAACAATTTAATATTACTTTATAATTTTACTCTATTTAGACAAGTAATAAAATGAAAACAACAAAAAATACTATGCACATTTTCACTGAGTGTGTATTATCCCAATTAGCCTTTCTTTTCTTCCATTAAATTGCAGGAGAGAAATATTTATGTGACCTGTCAGGGAAATTTCTCTTCACTATCCTCCTTCCATGATCCTATAGAGTAGTTATCTCCACTCTCACCCCTGCTCCCCAGAACCGGTAGAATTTGAAATAGAATTCTAAAGCATCCGTAAGCAATTTCTATTCCATGCATCATTAATTGTAATAATTGATTTATTTTAATGGGAATGTGAAACTACAGATGATTTGACAAATTCATCTATTTCAAAATGACTATCAGAAATATAAATATACTAAATAATTAAAAAGGACTGCAAAAGAGAAGAAAAATTAAATTTACTGGGAAAACATTTTTGTTTTTAAAATATATTTTTAAAATTGATTTCAGAGAGGAAGGAGAGGGAGAGAGTGATAGAAACATCAATGATGAGAGAGAATCACTGGTTGGCTGCCTCCTGCACACCCCCTACTGGGGATCATGCCAGCAATCCAGTCATGTGCCCTTAACCGGAATCAAACCCAGGACTATTCAGTCTGCAGGCCAATGCTTTATCCACTAAGCCAAACCAGTTAGGGCTGGGAAAATATTTTTAAAAGCACTATAAATGTGTTTAAATCAAATGTGAAAGGACAAAATTCCTGTAGAGAGAATTTTTGAACAGATGACCTTTTTCCCACAAGCCTATCTCAAATGTTAATGAGGTCAATAATAAACCAAAGAGTAGGACATTGCAGTCTTTCAATCAAAATGTTAAAAAAAGAATTATGGCCCTAACAGGTTTGGCTCAGTGGATAGAGCATCAGCCTGCGGACTGAAGGGTCCCGGGTTCGATTCCAGTCAAGGGCATGTACTTTAGTTGTGGGCACATCCCCAGTAGGGGGTATACAGGAGGCAGCTGATCAATGTTTCTAACTCTCTATCCCTCTCCCTTTCTCTCTGTAAAAAATTAATATATTTAAAAAAAAGAATTATGGACATTAAAATAAAAACAATGTTATGTTAATGGTGAAAGGGATGAGATCAACTACATAAGCATAGGGATTGGTCTTGGCTAGGAGGGATAAAAGGCTTCTAAGATGTATGAAGGCAAGAAAGGTATAGAAGAGATAGCAATCTATAATAATAAAAGCATAATATGCAAATTGATCGACTGAAGAAAGAACAGCAGAACGACCACGCTATGACACACACGGGCACCAGGCCAGCCAAGGTGGGTGCAGTGCGATTGGTCAGGGGGGCTACGCCATTGCCCCACGATTGCTCCACGAAGGGAGGCCCAGACCACCCTCTGCAGGGTGATCAATGGGGCAATAGGGCGGGGGGGAGGGGACGGGTGTGGAGGGGTTTGGCGATCCATCGCCCCAAAGAGAGAAGCCCAGCCCACCCTCTGCACAGCGATCAATTGCGGAGCCCCGGCCGGGTGGGCAGGGCCTCCCTCTGCTGGGCTATCAATAGCGGAGCCCTGTGATTGATCCCCCAAAGAAGGAGGCCCAGGCTACTTGGCCAGCAGCGCTGCGGCGGGTGGGCAGGGTCTCCCTCTGCGGGGCAGTCAATCTGGGGGCCCGCAATCAATCACCCCATAGAGGGAGGCCCAGGCCAGCCAAGCAATCCCACCCCACGCCTGTCACCCGCAGAGGGAGGCAACGGGTAGCGGGAAAGGGAGGAGGGGGGAGCAGTGCCACACAGATGGCAAGCAGTGGCAGCAGCAGAGGTGGAGCCAGCTGCCAGCAGCCTGGGGAAGGAAAGCCCCCATAGGCCCTGATCATGGGCCAGGCCTAGGGACCCTACCTGCGGGGTCCCAGACTGCAAGAGGGCGCAGGCCCGGCTGAGGGGCACACCCCCCATGCACGATTTTCATGCACCAGGCCTCTAGTATTAAAATAAACAACAAAGAAATTAGATGATTCTAACCTTAGCAAGTAAAACAAGTATCTGAGGATTATTTCCTAAAAGGAGGGAAGGGATAAACAAAAAAAGGAACCCCAAAAAGTAAGGCAAGTTTATAGAAATATGAAAGAATAAGAGCAATAAGAAAAAAAGGTAAAAATAAAATAAAATCCGTGAGCAACAGTGAAAGTCCTGATAAAATAAGATAGTATGATTTTAGAAAAACCCCAGCTGACAACTTTTTTCAGCAAAGTTCCAAGGCTTAGGAGAAAATAAAGTCATTTATCGGTTGCTAGAATTACGAAATGACAATGTGAAAAACGTATAGTGGAAGTATAGTGGAAGTAAGAAATTCAGCTAAAAAGATTTTATCTGAGGAAGATAAAAGATTTTATCTGAGGAAGATAAAAGATTTTATCTGAGGAAGATAAGAGTGTTTTAAAAATGCCTGTTAAGGAGGTTTAGATTTAACCTGGTGAGGTAACTACAGAAGAATTTTATGCAGACAAGACTCGGTCACTATACTCTTTGAGCCATAATGTTTTATTTTTTGCCACAATGTTTTAAGAAATGCATAATCTAGCTAGGTACAAAACTAAAAACGCTTTTTAAAAAAATTCATTTAATGCCAAGCAAACAGATAGCAATGGATCACTATTTTCACTTTTCAATAATGAAAATCTCTTATAATAACTGTGAAAGTATGTTCATTAATATGTTACCATTTGTCTATGTCAAAATGTACCATATTATGCATAAACTGAAAACATTACAACAATAAGAATGTATAGCTTTAGTTTACTTAAATCCCCAAACAAAATGTGACACCAAATATATAGTAGTGTGTTTTCTAAAAATGTCAAAACATCTTCAATGCAAAGACAAAGCCAAGGAAGCTTGGAAGGAAGGAAGGAAGGAAGGGAGGAAAAAAAGTACCCTTTTTTTCTATCCTGAGAAAAAACACACCCTTATAGTGAAAAGTCCTGGTAAGAAAGGGTGGGACTTAAATAAACTTTAAATTTGCCTAAGAATAGGAATTTAGTTTGAAGTACCCTATAAATTTGCTTATTCCACCACCATACCTAAAGAAACCAGGTACATAATAATAAACCCTGTGCCATTAAGACAATCAATATGCACCTTAGCTTAGGACAGAGAAAGAAAACAGAAGCAGACTCTTACTCCAGAATCATTGTTATTTCTTTTAATACTTTTAAGGAGATTATGAAAATAGTGGCACCAAAGACCTTTTCTTCCTGCATACATCTGAATCTAACAATACAGGTAAATCCTATTTCATTTGTCTACCAAATACTAACATTCTCCGAAAATAAAGCATAAGGCAATGTCTAGTACACATTTGGCTTTGGTAAGCTGGTAAAGAAAAGTCCCACAGGTCTCTGTGACAAGGCTTTCTCCTCTACTTTGTTATATACTTGGGTATTAAAATTCTCTTAAAACCTAGAAAAAATCTCCTACCTATTTATATGAAAACATTATGAAATAACTTCAGATACAGGACTTTGAATCAATTAAATTCTATGCAGACTAAAGCAGAACCTAAAGTCTATAACCCCAAAATTTAATAGTTTCTGAAAGATAAGTTTTAAAGGGTTTATTTGAACTATATGCATTTCTTTATTTAAACTAAAAGCTAAAAGATTAGAGGTGACAACTATGTGAACTGTTCAATGAAAAGTACAGGGTGGAGCAGTACATGACAAAGAATGTTTGACTTCTGCAAGCAAAAAACTGCACACAGCTGGAAACAGTACAGTAGGTTACTTCTGCTCAGATGCCCTTAAAATTAAAAAGTAGACCTATAAACCTTTCCCTGCTAAGAGAAGCATCAATCGTGAAGATCAACCAAAGATTATTACTTTGACAAACGATATAAGAAATATGTAATTTCTAAACTTCTATCTTGGAGAATTTGTTGTTTCTTGTCAGAACAAAGAAAATTCTTATTTCTCTTGCTACTACTACATAGCTTTATAAGTCAGATTTCACTTCTTGGTGCCATTAGAACAAATAATTAAATGTTTAAAATACTATGTATTCTACAATGTCATTTTCTTATTTAAGCTAAAAAGTATTCTTGCTCTTCAAGCAGCTAAAAATTGCTTAAAATTTAAATTTAGTTCAATGTTCTTTTTTTTCCTTCTTTAAGAAAATACCACTGGTTTTCTTTCCTACCAATCTATCAGACCTCTTTCATTTTCCTTACAAATTACCCTAAACTTCAGTAACAAGCATTTCAACATATGCTCAATTTTCTCACTCTCTGTCCACCTAAGGCTAATCAGTAATCTTTTTTTTTTTAATCCCTAACTGGTCTGTATTCATCATTCTTTCCCTCTACTATTATTGTATCACTCATGTCTAGAACCCAGTCCCATTTCCTAACCAAGATTCTTAGCAGATAAAATACTTCACATTGAAGAGTAGGATTTGTTCATTCTGAAACCTAATTAACTATCTTTCTAAATAGTCAAAATAAGCTGCTCTTTATATATCCCATCTTCATCTACTTACTCATCTATATATCCTCCTTAAAAACCACTGCATATCAATGATCTCTTCTCATAACTTTAAGTCGGCTCTCCTAATTCCTTCCTCTTGACCCACACAATTTTTTCTTCCTATGAATTACCATCCTCTAGCTCTTTCCATTACTAACAAACTTACTGAATACTCACCATTATCCCTACAAATACCTGTCATGCACTTTTAAAACATAATTTTTAATTCCAAACTTGAGTTTAAGAATAATGCCAATATCTTTCATATCTCATCACCCAGACTCATCAACTATTAACAATTCACTACATTTGCTCCAGCACCACCTCTCTTCACTTCCTCTCTCAATACACATACACATACATACACACACACACACACACACACCACACACACACGTGCGCGGGCGCGCCTTTTTCTGCACCCTTTAAGAGCAGGCTGCAGACTTGATGTCCCATCACTTCTAAATAACGTAGGCATATTTCTCTAAAATAGGAACACTCACCTACATAAGTTGGGAAGTTGATATTGATAAATCTACCATCAAATCCTCAGGCCCCATTCAAATTTTGTCAACTATCCCGGGAAGGTCCCATTTTCCTTTTTGCCAGGATCCCATATAGCAACACTTGTTACATTTTAGTTATATTGTCTCTTTACTCTATCTGGAATTCTTCCTCAGGCTTTCTCTGTGTTTCTCGTCCTCAGAAATTTATAAATAATACAGAGCTTACATTCTGTAGATGACCCCGACCCTTAAGTCTGTTTAATGCAGTGGTTCTCAATCTTCTGGCCCTTTAAATACAGTTCCTCATGTTGTGACCCAACCATAAAATTACTTTCGTTGCTACTTCATAACTGTAATGTTGCTACTGCTATGAATCATAATGTAAATATCTGATATGCAGGATGGTCTTAGGCAACCCCTGTTAAAGGGTCATTTGACCGCCAAAGGGGTCGCGATCCACAGGTTGAGAACCCCTGGTCTACTGTTTCTTCATGATCAGACCCAGGTCTTAGTGACTAGGTATATCCCACAGACAAGATGCTGTGTTTTTCTCAGTGCAACACTTCAGAGGACACATACTGTTAAGCCATTCCCACCACTAATAAAGTGAACTTTGTTTACTTAGTGTTTCCAAGGTTTCTACCCTGAAAAGTTGCAGTTTCCCCCCTTTTAATTGATTAGTATACTTAATTAAATAATATCTTGTGGAAACACTGCAAAATTATGCCAAGATCTTCAAACTAAGATCCTCTACCAGTGTTAGCCTTCATTGATGACACACAAATGAATCAACCAGTACTATGATGGCTGCTAAACCATCATTTTTTCTAAATTATTAGTTGGCATTCTACTGTAAAGAGGTTTCCCTTTCTCTGTCACTAATTCATTTACCTATTTAAAGCAGAATCACTCATGCATTTCTATTTTAGCCAATGGTAATAAAATAATCAAGGTCTCTGTCCTCACAGAACTCAGTAAAAGATACAAAACGTTATAAAAATAAAAATTTCAGAGAATGATATTATAGGAAAAATACAGGAATGAGATAGATACTGGTGGAGTAGGGGCAGGAAGGTAAGCAGGGAAAAATCTCTAAGAAAGTGGCATCTGAACAGAGAACAGCTAATACAGGAATAAGACAAAGAAATATTTTGAAGCAGACAATTCCAGGCAAAGGAAATAGCTCATACAAAAAGTCTGTAAGTCATTAATGGGTTTTGCAAGTTTCTAGTACAAAAATAGACCAGTGTAACTGAGCCACAGAAGGAAATCTGTCCTATAGACATTCGCTCTTATCTCCCCTATCAGAGTCTACTACTCTTTTTTTTTTCTAATTGAATGGTTGATTCATTCATTTGTTATATGCCCACTGTATGCACCAGATACTCTGTAAGGCACTATAGATCTAAAAAGGTTCAAGAAAAAGTCTTTCCTATTAAGAAACTCTTAATTTAATAGACATCTAAAAAATTTTTGCAACATAGTAGAAAATACAATATAATGTAAGTATGAAGTTCAGTGGTGGTACTCCACATTCAGAAAACAGCCTTTCTTTGTCAATTGTCAAACTTTTTGGAGTATAAGTCTATATCAAGTCTCTTCAGTTTTTCAATTCCTAACACCCCTCCTCAGTGCATTGCAATCTCACTCCTATCCCTAATACTAAAATAAAACATTTTTTTTTGCCAAGGGCATTAATTGCCTTGTCAAATCCAAAAGACGTCTTTCAGTTCTAATTTCACTTTAGATTTCGATCTTTCATGAAATGGTAATCCATTGGCTTTTAAAATACCACTTCTTTTTTATTTTTCTCTGCCCTCTTAGGCAGCGCTTTCTCAGTCTGTTACTGATTCCTCTCCTTGTCTTTGGTCTGCTTTAAAGGGTGAAGTTTCAGCCTTCTTCCATTACATACTTATGAGGTAATATAGTCAATTTCCTTATTCAATGATTCCCAAGCTGAATCTTCTAGCCTAGCTCTCTCTCCTGAGCTCCCACAGCCTTTTGAACTTTTCTATTTAGCTAGCCACATGAATATCTCAAATTCAACATGTCCAACCTCACAAACTTCTCCACTTAAATCCCTACATCACAGATAGTGACTAAACTTTGTAACCAGTCACACAAGTTAAAAATACGTCATTCTATACTGTTCTCTCTTAAAGCCTCCCTACATTCAAATGAATTTCTTAAATTCTAGAGATTCTAGCTTTAATCTGTTAATTCCATTCCTACTTCCATTGTGGCTCTGTTCAAGCCCTAATGATTTCTTTCATGGATCACTGCTAGAACCAATTCCTCTGTATATATTTAGTTTCAATCCATCCTCTTTAATGCCCAGGGTGTCATTAAAAGAATTTCTACTCATTCTTTTGTCTAAATTTGTCATTTTCTCTTCATTGACTTCAGGCAAGAAACCCAATCTTTCATATGCCCAAAAGGATGTTGAGGATTTTGTCCCCCATCACCATCTCTAGCTCTTGTTTGACGATGACCCATATTTATTCTTTGCCATATCCAATAATTCACAATTGCTCATTACATTCTCCCAAAGTTTATAAATGTCTTTCCCAAGTCTGCAATGTCTAGCTCAACTCAGCTGAAGTGTCCCTTCTCTAGTAAGTTTCTCTTACCATCTATAATAATAAAAGTGTAATATGCTAATTAACCAGACGTCCTTCTGGATGACCTTCCAGACGAAGCTGGGCTGCAAGGGAAGCCCGGGTCCCAGGTGCCAGAGGGAAGCCGGTGCTGGCAGCTGGGGGAAGGAATGCCTACTCTTGCGTGAATTTCATGCATAGAGCCTCTAGTCTCTACTATAAACTGGATTAGTTACCTATCTCCTATGATAGATACCTCTGTATCTTGAGCAGTCTCTGTCTTTTCACATTATATCAATATTGTCTGTTGAAAATCTGTGAACTCTCCAGAAGATACTATGACTTTCATTTCTATATCCTAAGTGTTTCAGAACAGTGTCTGGCTCCTAAAGACTGAAGTGTGTTAAAAGAATGCATAACCTTGGGGGGGTGGGGGAGGAGAGGGAGGAGAGGTGGGTAGGGTCAATTGGGGAAAAGGGAGACATATGTAAAACTTTAGACAATAAAAAAATGCATCATTTCATATTCCTTATCATAACTTATTGCCTTTATGGAAATATTTTATGCTCTTTTTCCTTATTTTGAAAAGAGAGATACATTTTGTTTCTAAAAGGGAAGGGGAGGGCAAATGATCTTTTTATATGGTCCTCAACGTACTTTTGTATTTTGAGTGAATGGCTTACTCCTGAGAGAATTTGTTAATTCTACTTTTCTTAAGAAAATATTGTTTAAGGCAATGATTCTGAAACCAAGTAAAAATAATTTAAAAACTAAGAGAGAGAATTAGAGATCAAGTACTACTTGGTAATTATGCTAGCTCCCTCCCTGGGTTCTTCTCATTTTTTTACTGGGAAACATCTATTATTAAATATTCTGGTATAAAATAATGGCAAAACTTCCTAATACAGAATTTCACTTATCGATTACAATGATTTCAGTTTAAATCTTGTATAGCATCCTATATAAAAGGCTAATATGCAAATCCACCGAATGGCGGCACACCGGTTGCTATGACACGCACTGACCACCAGGGGGCAGACACTCAACTCAGAAGCTGCCCCCTGGTGGTCAGTGCGCTCCCACAGGGGGAGCACTGCTCAGCCAGAAGCCGGGCTCACAGCTGGTGAGCGCAGGGGCAGGGGCGGCAGCGCTGGGATGTCTGACTGATGCGGGGAGCGGGCCTAAGCCGGCAGTAGGACATCCCCCAAGGGCTCCCGGACTGCGAGAGGACCACCCCTCCCCAAGTGCACAAATTTCATGCATCAGGCCTCTAGTTTATAAATAAGATTCTTATATGGATAAAAAAATGAAATTTATTTAAATCTATCTATGAAATTAAGACCAGCAGGTAAAACGTAATGACTGTTCACTGTACATCTTGTTCTATACTAATTATATGCATTATTTCATGTAATCCCACAAAACTCCTGTGGGTTATACTATTACTTATTCCCCTCCCACTTTTTTTGAGATGAGACGCTGGTGATTAGAGGGATGAGATCATCTGTCCACGCTAAACTGCTAGGAAGTGGCAAAGTTATGAGTTGAACTAAGAGTCCCTTAATGTCAAGCTGAGGCTCTTAACCACACTGCTATCTAAACTGCCTCTAGCTGTTCTTACTCAGAAAAAAACTCAAGAGAATTAGTCCCTTGGAAAAAGCTTTCAAATATATCTGCACAAAAACCTTTGTAATAAATGTACAAAGTCTTAAGACACATAAGACATAAATAGGAAATACTCGTTAGTCTACTATTGAATTGCTATTCCAATAAATAACAAGTGTGACCCCTCACTGGAATGAAAGACGGTATTTTGAGCGAATGGCTTATTCCTGAGAGAATACTATGATCTACTATCAGTCCTGCTCTACTATCCTAAAGCCTTATCCTATCACTTTTCAAAGCATTAGTCAGTGGCTAGTGTGTTCCCAGTGGAATGAGGAAACACACCCCCAGCAGCCATCACACTTTATAGAGTTATGAACAGTGAACACATATTTACCCTACCTGCCAAATGAGGAGTTAATCATAAGAATACAAGAAAATTTTAAATAACAGACTCTCATATTTTTGCATTTCTATTCACAAGGAAAGATTTTGGAATCTGTAACTGCAAATCACCAATAAAAAATTACAAATGAGACAGACTTTGGCACAATTAACAAATTGTATCACATATGTAAAACATCAACATTTTTAGACTCTTGTTGAGACCATATAAAATAATAGTGATAATTTTCTCCCTTCATTTATATCTTCAACAAAGGAAAATAACTGTAAACAGTTTCCTCGTCACATATCGTTCCTGTTCCCCAAATCAAATGATCTTAAAAGTAGGAATTACACATTTAGAATAGGAGCTGCAATTTTTTTCTATACAGAGCCAGATAGTAATTATCTTAGGCTTTGTAGTCATAATTACTTAACTGTGCTGTTGCAAAAGTAACAATAGGTAATACATAAACAACTAAGCATGTCTATAATTGAATAAAATTTTATTTCCAAAAACAGGTGGTAAGTTAGACTTTACTCACAGTAGTTTTCTAACCACTGATTCAGAGTGGGGGAGTCTTCCAACTCTGTACCTACCGCTCTAACTAAACTTATGAGAGTAAAAGCATTATTATTGCACTCCACTTCCCTAAAATAATTTCTAGATTATTGACCTAATTCAAATCTTTAAAAAAGAATTCCCACAAGGTACTTTACACACAAAGACTAAGAAATTATGTATTTTTTTAATCTCAATGTAATGGCATAACTTTTTAACTCACCAAAATGAAGTACAAACACAATGTAAGGCTTTTTTCTCATTATTACAGACTACTATTTTTGAAAGAATTCTTTTAAATGTTAGAAATAAATTATTCATTTTGTTTTGAAAACTGAATTTAAATATTAGTATAATAAATTTGAAAATGCTGTTATGTAATTATTGTTGCAGATGTCAGAAACTTTAGCAGATAGACCTATTCTTCACAGTGAAAATAACCTTGGTTAGAAAATTTAAAAATTTTCACTTTTATGATGCTTCTTAGAGAACAATGGAAATTAAAAAAAGAAAAGGTAAAAGGGGGGAATATTAAGGTAGAAAATGACCTACAACTACCTGGAAAGAATTAGAATCAGGGAAAAGATATGTATAAAAATCTCTCTCACATCCTACTGGTTTACCAATGACTGGGTATACAAGTACAAGAGAAGTAGATATAAATAAATCTCAGTTTATAAGCATGTTTACTTAAAAGAGGAAATCTATAACTGTCCCAACTGTGTAAAATTCACAGCTGCTTGCTTCAAAGACAGAGACAGGAATTTCCATTTTAACTTCCATTTGCTGTTTTCTTATTTCAAAAGAAATTAAGAACTTTGTGAGTAATTTAATAGTAAGTACAAATATTGTTAGTATGAAAAGTATTATCCTTAGTAGATGTAATAGTTAAGATGTCCAAAAATAAATTGAAATTCCCCCCAAAATAATTTACTCACTTAAAACTGAAAACCAGTGCTTTTCTCCATTCATCAAGTTAAAAGAATAAAAAATGAACCCAAAGAGCCTCTTTGAATACAACATCATACACGTTAAAGAGTGAGGTGTTAAAGAGAAAAGGTAATAAACAAAGCATGTTAAATATGCTCAGAATTTTTTCTACCACAATTTTAAAGGGAAATTTCCCATAGACTAGCTGTTTTCTACAAGTAATATAAAAAGGCATATTTAGTAGTCTCCTCTAATATGCTTAACATACTTTGGAAATGCCCTTGGGTTTAGAATTAAAGTTATTATTTGACATTTTACAAAATTTCAAACTATATATTTGAAATAATGCTGGGAATTACACTTATCCATGATGTGGGACTTTAATATAGCTGTGACTGTGATATAACATGTCTTTTAGGAATTTTCCAAACTTGGATAAAGTCTAGTCTTAAGTAAAATCTTCTGTGAATAAGCTAAATTACCCAAATTTCCAGTTTTTTATTAAAAGGAAAAATAAAGGTTTTATCTGAAGTTCAACTATATGAAATATTTATTCAATTTTACATATGAATTAAGATACTTTTAAAATTACTTACAGTAAATATCCGTCTGCCAGTTCTATCAAAAGTTACACAGTACACAGACGACAAATGTCCAAGAATTCGTTTATGCATTTTCATGTGCTGATATACTGCAGTTGGAACAAGTCGCTCAAGCCTGTATTTCCCATTCAGCCTCCTTGAAAACAAAGTATCCGCTACCAAGAAAAAGGAGGAAAATATTTATAAATCAGAAATTATTTTTCTTAATTATTACCTTTTAAGAATTCACATATTCTAATTTCTCATATGTTGATAATAATAACAATGTTTTCTAATGTATATGGCTCCTAGTTAAAAGTCTCCAAAACAGTCATAATAAAAACGTATTATGTCACCTGAAATTCGTTAAGTTAGGCACTTTTATCCTCATTTTACAAAGTATCAAATTCATTTAAATGGCATGTCTAAAGTCACAAATATGAAGCTAGAATTTAAATTCAGGCTTCTTTACTCGGTTTTAGTCTCATTTTATATGATATTATTTCTTTAAAGGCCTCTATGAGATAGGTTTTCTTACTAAAGCAGTTAAACTGGATCCAGTAATTTTTAGATTTTATCATCCAGCAATTCCCAAACACACTAATCCTGACACGCTAAGTGATGCTTTTAAAAACTTTACAAATGAAGACAGAATAATTCACTGCATTATTTTTTAAAATTAAAATGGTGATCTTGACAACTATATGAGTGATTCCTTCTCTAAAACCTATTTGCTCTTTTTTCAACTAATCCATTTTAACTATCTTTCAAATATAACTAAAATTTACTTCACTGCAGCACAAAATGTTCTCTTCCAACTAAATTATGACTGTACTTATCTTCTATACTGATAATTATGAACAAAGAATCTACACTAATAAAAGAGAAACATGGTAATTAGCGTATGACCGCTACCCTTCCCATTGGCTAATCAGCATATCCTTATGCAAATTAACTGTCAGCCAAGATGGCGGCCGGCAGCCAGGCACTGAAGCCAGCGGGGAGGCTTGCTTGCTTCAGTGACTGCAGACTCCAACGTTCCCCGCCTAACTTGCCGGCCTCTCAGCTGCAACTCTAAGCAACTATGTACTATGTTGCAAATAAGAAGCTAAACAAAACCCCAGAAAACAGCCGGACTGAAAGCCAGTCAGACCGCAACATTGTATTGATGTTTTCAGCAGCGAGGCCTCAGAGCTAAAGCTGGCCCAGAAAAAAAAAAAAAAAAAAAAGAAAACAAGGCTCGGTTGGGAGCTTCAGTCACTCGCCAACCGGAAAACAGCCCTCAGCCCCTCACCCAGACTGGCCAGGCACCCCAGTGGGGACCCCCACCCTGATCCAGGACACCCTTCAGGGCAAACCAGCCAGCCCCTACCCATGCTCCATGCTTCTAGCCTATATAGTAAAAGGGTAATATGCCTCCCGGCACCGGGATCAGCGTGACAGGGGGCAGCGCCCAAACCCCTGATCGCCCTGCGGCTCTGTGTGTGACAGGGGGCGGGGCCACAACCTCCCTATCCACCCTGCTCTGTTCGTGACAGGGGAAGGCGCCGCAACCCCCTGATCAGCCCTGCTCTGTGCCTGATAGGGGGGAGCTCCCCAATCCCCTGATTGCCCTGCGGCTCTGTGTTTGACAGGGTGCAGCGCACCAACCCCCTGATCAGCCCTGCTCTGTGCCTGATAGGGGGGAGCTCCCCAATCCCCTGATTGCCCTGCGGCTCTGTGTTTGACAGGGTGCAGCGCACCAACCCCCTGATCAGCCCTGCTCTGTGCCTGATAGGGGGGAGCTCCCCAATCCCCTGATTGCCCTGCGGCTCTGTGTTTGACAGGGTGCAGCGCACCAACCCCCTGATCAGCCCTGCTCTGTGCCTGATAGGGGGGAGCTCCCCAATCCCCTGATTGCCCTGCGGCTCTGTGTTTGACAGGGTGCAGCGCACCAACCCCCTGATCAGCCCTGCTCTGTGCCTGATAGGGGGGAGCTCCCCAATCCCCTGATTGCCCTGCGGCTCTGTGTTTGACAGGGTGCAGCGCACCAACCCCCTGATCGGCCCTGCTCTGTGCGTGACAGGGGGTGGCGCCGCAACCTCCCCATCGACCCTGCCTTGAGTGTGACGGGGGCGGTGCCCCAAACCCCAATCGGCCCTACCCTCAGCATGACTGAGGGTGGCATCGCAACCTCCCGATCCACCCTGCTCTGTGCATGACGGGGCGTCGCCCCAACTCCCCAATCGGCCCTGCTCTGAGCCTGACCAGGGGCTGCACTTAGGGATTGGGCCTGCCCTCTGCCACCCGGGAGCAGGCCTAAGCCAGCAGGTCATTATCTCCTGAGGGGTCCCAGACTGCGAGAGGGCACAGGCCGGGCTGGGGGACCCCCCTCCCCACCCCCCGAGTGCACAAATTTTTGTGCACCAGGCCTCTAGTACATTAATAAACATATGCTGACTGATCAGCAGGCACATTATTTACCTACATATTTTTAATATAAAGCTTTATTTCTAACTGTAAGTGCCATCTAGTAAGCACTAGACTAGATGGATAGTAAGTACTATAGTTTCTCACTTGAATTTAGTCCCAAAGATAATTAAGTACATATAAAAAATGCTATTTAAACTAGATTTAGAGCCTAGCAATTATTGATGAGGCACAAATATCTCAATTAGAGCATACAAAATACCAGTATTTTTTAACCACATACAATAAATGTTTGTATATTTAAAGTATTTTGTGTATTTGAAAGCAAAAAAAAAAATCTTGGGGACTGGCGAGATTTAAAGAATATTTTACAATAATATTTCAAGAAATAATTACATTATCCTTATGTTCTTTGACTGTATCAATCATTTTATATTCTAACTAGAGGCCTGGTACATGCATTCATGCACCAGTGAAGTCCCTCGGCCTGGCCTGCGCAAGTTCCCTGAGGGATCCTGGATTGCGAGAGGGCACAGGCCCAGTTGAAGGACCCCACTGGTGCACAACTGAACCAGGAAGGGACCATAGGAGAGCTCCAGGGCGTGTCTGGCCCATCTTGCCCAGTCCTGATAGGCTGGACCCCAGCAGCAAGCTAACTTACTGGTTGCAGCATCGGCCCCCTGGTGGTCAGTGCATGTCATAGCGACTGGTCAAACAGTCAAACGAACGGTCGGACACTTAGCATGTTAGGCTTTTATTATATAAGATAGACTAGAGGCCCGGTGCATAAAATTCGTGTGTGTGTGTGGGGTCCCCTCAGCCCAGCTTGCCCCACTCCAACTTGGGAGCCCTCGGGGGATGTCCAACTGCCGGTTTAGGCCCGATGCCAGGGATTGGACCTAAACAGGCAGTAAGACATCCCTCTCAAAATCCTAGACTGCTGGCTCCTAACAGCTCACCTGTTGCCAGCCTGATCGCCCCTCACAGCCCCCCCCGCCGGCCTGTTCACGCCTCACTGCCCCAAACACCGGCCTGGATGCCTCTTACTGCTCCCCCTTTCCAGCCTGGTTGCCACCAACTGCTCCCCCCTGCCGGCCTGGTTGCCCTAACTGCCCCCTCTGCCGGCCTGGTCCCCCCTTACTTCTCCCCCTGCCAGACTGGT
>NW_005355461.1:3872174-3889904 GCF_000412655.1 Myotis brandtii
TTCTATGGCTGTCACTGGAACTGAGAGCCGGCTTTCTCTCTGAGGCTCGGCTCCAACTCTGAGACTTCGGCTGCTGAAAGCAGGGATCTGCGTTTGTTTGGGTTCTATAATCGAAACACTGTTTCAACTCCAGCTCTGAGGCCCGGCTGGCTGAAAGCAGGTTTCTGGGGTTTTGTTTAGCTTCTATATTTGTAACAATGTTTCTTAAACTGCAAGCTCAGAGGCCGGCAGCGGCAGGCAGGGAAGGTTGGCTTCCTCCGTCACTGAAGCAAGCAAGCCTCCTGTTCGCTTCAAGCTGCCTGGCTGCCGGCCGCCATCTTGGTTGGCAGTTAATTTGCATATCTCCCTGATTAGCCAACGGGAAGGGTAGCGGAGGTACGGCTAATTACCATGTTTCTCTATTATTAGATAGGATTATATCTCCTGCTGTTAACACATAAGTTCTACACAATAGTCTATTTCAACATCTATGAATATCTAAGATAAACTTTAACAACTATGAATTAGTATATTTAGGCTTAAGTTGGTTATTCAGTGATTCAATAAGTTTCTAATAAGGCCTGACACATCTTTCCTTATGCACAGAAATGGCCTGGTAAAAGACATCCTCCAGTACTTTGGCTCCAAACTGATTTAGAACAGGCATAACATAAAAGCACAGACATCAACTGTCTTGCCAAACAATAATGCAAATAATCTTATCCAAAAACTAAGAATCAATGACATTTCTGTAAGAAAATAAGTGATGAGCCCTAACTGGTTTGGCCCAGTGGATGGAGCATTGGCCTGTGGGATGAAAGGTCCTGGGTTTTATTCCGGTCGAGGGCATATGCCCAGGTTGCGGGCTTGATGCCCAGTGGGGGGCGTGCAGGAGGCAGCCAATTGATGAATCTCTCTCATCATTGATGTTTCTATCCCTCTCTCCCTTTCCCTTCCTCTCTGAAATCAATAAAAATATATATATATAAAAAAAAAGAAAATGTGATGACATATATCACAAATACTGACAGTGTTACAAAAACATCGTTTAATTCCCTCCAAAATTTAATAATATTCTAAAAATGTCAAATTTTATTAAAATATTTAACATTGTTCAGATATAAAAAATGATTGTTGATGGTAATTATAATATCAAAACTATTATTTTAATGATGATCAAGCACTTGATTGTGTATTGGAATTTTTTTAACTGAATATTTTGTAAACATCATTTGGAAAATCAGAGTTGGTAAAGTATTTTCTAAGCAAAAATACTTCCCTCAGCTAAAGAGAAAAAAATATTACTGCTCTCTTAAACAGTTTTTACTAAATCTTTACCTAAAGTTCATTTTCATTGAGAGTCAACTGAAAAAAAAAGATTATCCTCTCAAAAAGTTACTTTACAGTCAACTTCTCAAGTAAAACTTTCCAGAAACATAACATTAAGTGCAATATATTTATAGTTAAAATTATATTCCACACTAGCCTGTTATGCTTCACTACCAATTAACTATTGACTATCTACATATGACTCTATCCTAAGGGAGAAGAAGGTACTAGCCACAACCTTGCTCTCAACCAAATTACAAACTGGTGCAAATGAAAGATATGACCTAAAGAGAGACCAGTATATAGAATTTTCAGGTAATAAGTTGGTAATTCAAACTTGATACAGTGAGTTAGAAATACAGGTATGATTCAATAGTTAAAGTTCAATTTGGGGAGGCTAAATTTGAAGGTCTGACCAGATTGAATAGATAATTTCTACAAAAGTAGAGAGAACAATGTTATAGGACTCCTACTTAGTAAATTCACATTTTATTTTACTATACAATTTGCATAATGTGTTTCCCATACCAGATCTAAAGTACCTTAAAGACAGAAATTCTGTCATATACATATTTCTTACAACTGAGTGTAGAGCCTTTAAAATAAAAATGTATATAAATGAATTTTAGTTAATAATAAGATACCCAAGATGGTTCAATTTAATTTATAGTTTTATAGCAGAAAGGCAAATGGCAATTATTCACTTTCTAAAGAAACTGTTAGTAGACTAATTGGATTTGAGTAAAAGAGGAAAGAAATGTCTCTTGGATTATAGGAACTCCTTAAATTTTATTAGACTAGAACATCAATTTTCTATATGAGCATGATTACAGATATAAGAGGTCACAAAGAAATAAGTTCGTTCTATGACATTACAATACCTTAACCTTAAATCAAGCAGCATATATAGCTTCGTTTTAAAAAGCACATTTATTTTCATAGGTACAGTGATGAGAAATATTCTTAAATTAAGCCTGCCAAAGCAAATCTCTACCTCCTTACTTGGAAAATTCTTTCATATCCAGGGCCAGTTAAAATGTCACCTCCTCTAGGAAGACTGTAGTGAATATAACTGGTTGCCTTGCAACACTTACTTCTCTGCTCAAAAGTATACCACTCTTCATTTCATTCAGAATAACACCAAATTCCTTATACACCAGTCTACCAAGGCCCTGCATAATCTTGTATCCCAGCACCTCTCGGACCTCACCTACTATTCCCCCTACCCCTTATTTGCTCTGCTTTAGCCACTCCAATCTTCCCCATTCTTCCAAAACATCAGGTATACTCCTAATTTAGTATGTTTGCACTGGCTATTCCATCTGACTAGGATACTCCCCGCCACATATGTCTAATTCCTTGACCTACCACTTCAAGTCTTTCTTCAGGTGTCTGTCAACAAGACCTAACCTAATCAGCCCAATGAAAACTGCATCCGATTCCCTACCACCACCACCCATAACTCCTAATCCCTCTTTATGTAGCTTTATAACTGTTCTTTGTCCATCACTTATCACCCGATGCTTTAAATTAATATGCTTATGCCGAAACCGGTTTGGCTCAGAGGATGGAGCGTGGGCCTGCGGACTGAAGGGTCCCAGGTTATGTTCACTAATTATTTCCTATATTCCCCACTTCACTATAATAAGCTCTATGTGGGCAGGATTTCTGTCTGTTTTGCTCTTTGATTAGCCTAAGAACAGTGGTGACTGGCACTTAGTAGATGATCAATATATATTTGGTGAATTTAATGAAAAAGTTACATGTTAGTAAAACAATTAGGTTTAGGAATAAAACAAAAATGGAGGATTTCTTTATCGTACAGGTTCCAGATGGAAAATATTTCTAAATACTCATTCATTTCAAATGCCCTGCTAAATGGATTTAATTTGGAGGGAAAAAGAAGTAAACATATTTACTCAATTTTCCAAGTAAATAGACCAGTAAATGAAATAAACATTCCAGAAATCACAGCTATCCATTTGAAATATCAATCTCTTTAAAGTTTGAAGACAGAAAAGGAGCAAAATAACAAGTGTAATTTGTAGCAAATCATTCAGAACAATCTTTGAAGTCAAGTCTATGTGCAAAATTCTACAGAATTACTAGAAATAAACAAAAGGCCCATGATTTCTTCATGTTAGATATAACTGTGTACACATATCTAAACAGTGATTCTTCTTATCTACTACAGGCCCGATGCATGAAATTCGTGTACTCAGAGGGTGGGGGGTAGGGTCTCTCAGCCCAGCCTGCACCCTCTTGCAATCCAGGAGCCTTTGGCAGATGTCCGACTGCCAGCTCAGGCCCGCTCAGGCCCGCTCCCCGTAGGGAGCAGGCCTGAGATGGCAGTCAGACATCCTTAGCACTGCCACCACCGCTGCTGCGCTTGCCAGCCATGAGGTCAGCTTCTGACTGAGCGGTGCTCCCCTGTGGGAGTGCACTGACCACCAGGGGGCAGCTCCTGCATTGAGTGTCTGCCCCCTGGTGGCCAGTGGACATCATAGTGACCAGATTTTCTGCCATTTGGTCAATTTGCATATTAGCCTTTTATTTTATACTAGAGGTCCGGTGCATGAAATTCGTGCACAGGAGGGGTGGGGTCCCTCAGCCCGGCCTGCACCCTCTCCAATCTTGGACATCACTCTGGCAATCCGGGACCGCTGGCTCTTAACCACTCACCTACCTGCTTGCCTGATCACCCCTAATTGCCCTCCCCTGCCGGCCTGGTCGCCCCTAACTGACCCCCATACCGGCCTGATCGCCCATAACCACCTCGGCCTTGGCCCCCGCCACAGTGGCTTTGTCCAGAAGGACGTCCAGATGGATATCCGGTCTAATTAACATATTACCCTTTTATTAGTACAGTAGGTCCTCGGGTTACATTGGAGATGTTCCTACAACATGACGTAACGTGATTTTCACCGTAAGTCGGAACCTACCTACATAAGCACCTACGTCACTCACATGGAGCACATACACAGCAGTAATGAAGTGAAACAGTAAAAAAAATTTGAAAGAAAGATAACAATTCCTGGTCTTTACTTGTGGTTAATAAATAATAAAAAACATAAAGCACATATGTACATATGTCAAAATGATGGAACTTTTTTTTTTTTATAAATACTATAAATGGGAGATGGCAATGTAACCACGAAACGACGTATGTCAAGTCCGACGTAACCCAAGGACTGCCTGTATAGATAGAATCACTTTTAGAATTCTGCAAAGGTTTCCTTCATAAATAGCATTTTAACAGCTATGCTATATTCCTAAATGAAAAAAGAACAAGGCATTAAGTTCAACATACTTGTGTTGAAATTTGACATTATGATTGACTAGAAACAAGTTCCTCAACTTTAATTTCTCCAGTTATATTTCTAGGAACATTTTCCATAATATACTTTGCTCTCAATATTATGCTGTTTCTTGACATCTCACAATTTCAAAATTTTTACAGTCAATTCTGTCAATATTTTTCCTTTTGTTTGTAATTTCTTCCGCTGTATTAATATGAAAAGTCCTACCAGCCAACAGTACAATAAATAACCACTTTCACATTTTTTAATTTATGTTGGCTTAAATTTATTTTAACTTAAATTTCCTTAATATAGCTGGAACTTCAGTATATAATTTGAAGTGAGTGAAGATTTGGAGGGAAGGTTTTTCTCCCCCAGATGATCAACCATTTATCCCAGCCTTTTCATTTATTAATCCTTCTGTTAAATTTTGATTGTCTTATATACGTATTTCTGTGTCAGGTCACTGATAATGTCTATTTATATGCCAGTACCAAAATTTTAATTTTATACATAATAATGTTTTAATATTGATCTGGCTATTTTACTTTATTATGTGTCCATTTTGGAATGTCTTAGTCTTGATTATTATCTAATTTGAGGATCACTAAAAAGTTTTTAAAACATCAATTTGTTGTATATGTGTATAAACCATGGTAAAGGCCTAGGTGGGGGTTGGGAGGGGTCAATGGCGGAAAGAGGAGACATCTGTAATACTTTTAACAATAAAAATGACTGAAAAAAAATTAATGTGTTGAAAATATAACTAATTTCATTCACTTATAAACAAATGACACCTTTCTATCCAGGAACATGATGCTTTCTTCCTATAGCTGAGACCATGTTTTCAATGCAGAGGATTTTAGAAAAAGATAAACATAAAGTTACCATAGTTTTTCTCACTATACAAATCTGTGCCATTTGAACTAAGTTTCATGGGTGGTAAATGGGTAGCTGCCAGAAAAGAGCATCTGCAATAACCACAGTAACTACATTTTTTAGAACATTAGAAAAATAAATAATAAAATCTCTGCAAGTAAGAACGAACATAAAGCAGAAATACCATACCCCCCACCCCTTCTAAATTTTCTTCTCCTTTGGCTAAGCACTTTGTAAAATGGACAGGGACACATGGTGTGACTGCAATAATTTACCTAAGATCAAAATTAACCATTGTTTAAAAAGATGAGTTGAAAAAAATTAAATTACTATGAATTAACAAAAATGCAGAGGTCTTTAAAAATTTTTTTAACTGTTAACAATATGATATGCTGTACAATGTCTACTACAGTGTAGGAAAGCTGTTCCCCCTTAACAATCAGAACTGAAGGGTCCCAGAACTAGTGCCTATTAACTTCTATGAGCTCATAAAATCAAAGCCCTGGAGAAAGTATAATGACTACAAGAAGAAGCATGTGGCTGTCAGATCCCAAAACCTGAAAACCAATTTTTGTGCCAGTACCAGAATTAAATAGGAGGCAGAGACGATAAAATATGTAAGTCAGAAGGTATTTTAGTACAACGTGGGCTCTTTTCTGATTACCAGAATTAAATAGGAGGCAGAGAAGATAAAATATGTAACTCAGAAGGTATTTCAGTACATGTAGGCTCTTTTCTGATACAGAAAAAGGGATACTCAGGTCAGAAATAACACCAGAGTACTTTACCAAAGAGTATTTTGATTAATTTTTATTAAATTCATTTTTGTACTATATTTTGACTTATTTTATTTTGTGATTCTACTTAAAGATCTAAAAAGCTCCCAAAATTTCTGAAAATAAAATGCAAAAGTAGCTATAACTTATAATCAATAACAAACCATTCCTAAATTACAGTACAAAAGATAAATTCTGAATAATCAGTACCTAGGTTTCTTTTTCATCTCCATGGTCTGTGTTAATAAATGTTTTCTAAATGTAAGATTAATACAATGGCTAAACTCTTAACTATAAAACAAGAGTTTGGGAACCTATAAAACTAAACTTTAGTAAACTACATAAAAAATTTTTAGTAAAACTTTTGTAAAGCAAGACCACATAAAAATGAATTTCAAACTGATCTACACTTTAGATGGGCTATTGCTTCCAGAACACTCGCTATGGATACTCAAGTCCCTTATATAAAGTAGTATAGTATTTGCACATAACCTACACATACCATCCCGTATGTTTTAAGTTGCCTCTATATTACTTATAATACCTAATACAGTGTAAATGTTATGTAAATAGTTGTATTGTTTAGTAAATGACAAAAAAGGTCTGTTCATGTTCAGTACATGTTCAGTATAGATACAACCATCATAAGCTTAACTACACAGTATACATCAGCAACATGCAACATTTTTTCTCAAATATTTTTGATCCATCGTCGGTTAAATTCATAGATTCAGAACCCATACATATAATGGATGTACTATAGTCTAACCCACAAAATAATGCTACATCCATAACCAGGAACTAAGAGGGCAATTTCTAACTAAATAAAAATGACCTTCCAAGTTCATTCCAAGTCCCAAAAGTTGACTTCTCTCTCTCTCTCTCTCTCTCTCTCTCTCTCTATATATATATATATATATATGTGTGTGTGTGTGTGTGTGTGTGTGTGTGTGTGTGTGTGTGTGTAGAGATATATATATATAATTAGTGATTCCAGAATTCCTATCAAATATACTGTGTGGTATAAAGTATTTGATGAGGCATATAATTTTATTCATTTTAAGAATCACAGCCCTAACCGGTTTGGCTCAGTGGATAGAGCATCGGCCTGTGGACTGAAGGGTCCCAGGTTCGATTCTGGTAGGAGATGTGCAGGAGGGCAGCTGATGGATGTTTCTCTCATCGATGTTTCCAACTCTATCCCTCTCCCTTCCTCTCTGTAAAAAAAATCAATAAAATATATATTTTTTAAAAAAAAGAAAACCACAAAAAATATTCTAATGAAAAGGAGATATGACTGTGGGGGTCAAAAATTGCTACATAATTCACTAAAAGAAAAGTTATGATAAAACCAAAAGTCAAATGGCTATGATGAAGAGAAAAGTCACCAGGACTTAGAGCTAGAAAGAGTCTCTTATTAGAAAGACCTCAAGAATCTGATGGCAGAAAAAGGCTTATCTATAGCAATTAACAATGTGGATAAAACGTCAAAATACGAAACACAGTGTGGGGAGAAAAAGTGATAAGCACTAAAAACAGAATACGAATTTCATGCACTGGGCCTCTAGTCTCCAATAAGAAAACTGAAGAACAAAATGTAACTTTCCCAGAAATGAAGCCCAGGTTTGAATTCAAACAGTCTGATTCCAAAGAGCACACTCTTACTATGCTGCCTAGGAAGAAAACTATTAGGAAAAAAGACTGAAAGGAAACATATCAAAGTACTAATAACAGATAATCAGCGAGACTGACTGATATTTGAGCTGCTCTTGTTTTCCAAGTTTTCTCCATTGAGCATATATTCATTCTGCTTAATTTTTTAATTAAAGTATAGCTCAATCTACTGCATGGAACTCATAAGAGCAATATGAAAAAATCTAAATTGTCTGAAGAGATTAACTTATATTCAAAAACTGAGAAAAACAGGCCCACAGATAAAGATGTAAGGAATTTAAGTTTATTTAACCATAAAAAGGAAACTGTAAAAATTAAGTATATTAAACTAACTGAGTATGTACTATACCACAGAGAATAACCACTGCCTATTTGACAATGGATTGAATGATATGCTATAAAGAATTCACATCTGGTTTAGCCATCCTATATAAATAAAAGGCTAATATGCAAATTGTCCCCTTGACTGGGAGTTCGACCAGGGGGCTGGGCTGGCCGGCCAACTGCCTGCGGCCACACCCCCCAGCCAACCCTGCCCCCGATCGGGGTGGGCCGGCAGGACCCCACCCATGCACGAATTCATGCACCAGGCCTCTAGTAAATTATAAAAGGCTAACAATTTTATTTATAAGTTTTGTTTCTAACACATCAAAGATAGTTTACGTTCAATTTAACTTGGAAAGAAATCATATAAGGAGGAACTTTTAACATTTAATTCACTATAGAGCCAACTGATAAGCTTGCCACAATAATTTTTCTGATGGTACTAGCCAGAGATAATCTGGGAAATAATTCAACGCAGATTGGTTTATTTCTACAGCACCATCTGATCTCTATATCATCCGACACTAATAGCTAACAAATGACCAACACAGGAACAAGACAAATAAACTTATAACTATAATAAACAAAAGTCCCAAGTTTAGTTAAAGTAGGAGGAGGTTGCAACATTAAAAGGATAATCCTGATAATTCTGTAATCAACTTTTTGGTCAAAAATAAAAAGGAGGAAGGCAAAAGAAAATGGGAAGAGTAAAGGGAAATAAATAATCACCTGGGCAACACTATGCCCTTGAGAGCTCTCATTTTACTACTGTAACTAACATAATTATTATGCACAGTAGCTATCCTCCCAATCTTTACACAGTCAATTTTGATGTTTAGCTATACCTCTTGTTTGAAAGATACCATGTTTATCTGAAAAAAAGAACACAAATGCTAACTGAAATAAAATATAGAAAGCAATAATGATTCTAAAAGTTAAATAAAAAATATCATGAACCAAGTACATAACAAGCACTAAAAAAACAGATGTTACAACTACTAGGGCTGTATAACTACTTGGTTTGTATTATTCTGCCTCCTCTTTTCTTCCCTGGAAACTAGTCTGATGCTGCTTCAAACAGAAAATAATATAATATTTTAAGTTTTAAATATCTTATGTATTTTATAGTTCTTTAAAAAACATTTATTTTTAAAAGCTATAGTTTGCCTGGCCGGCATGGCTCAGAGGTTGAGCGTCAACCTATGAATCTGGAAGTCTGGGTTTGATTCCTGGTCAGGTTACATGCCCGGGTTGCAGGCTCAATCCCCAGTAGGGGGTGTGCAGGAGGCAGCTTATCAATGATTCTCTCTCATCATTGATGTTTCTATCTCTCTCCCTCTCCCTTCCTCTCTGAAATCAATAAAAATCCTATATAATAAAAGTCTAATATGCCAAGTGTCAGGTCGTCCGTTCAACCAATCAAAGCGTAATAAGCTAATGATATGCTAAGGCCACTCAACCGCTTGCTATGACATGCACTGACTACAAGGGGGCAGATGCTCTGACCGGTAGGTTAGCTTGCTGCTGGGGTCCCGCTGATCAGGACTGAGTGAGACAGGCCGGACATGCCCTGGAGCCATTCCACATCCCTCCCCGGCTGGCCCACCTCCCACGTCCCTCCGCGGCCCTGATTGTGCAATGGTGGGTTCCCTCAGCCTGGCCTGCAACCTCTCAAAATCCGGGACCCCTTGGGGGATGTTGGAGAGCCGGTTTTGGCCCGATCCCGCAGGCTAGGCCGAGGGACCCCACTGGCGCATGAATTCGTGCACTGGGCCTCTAGTATTAAATAAATAAAAATAAAAGCTATAGTTTTATGCCAAATATATCTTTAAGTAAGTTTTTATTAATTTCAGAGAGAGAGGAAAAGGAACAGAGAAGAAGAGAATGATGTGAGAGAGATACAACGACCAGTTGCCTCCCATATGCACCCAAACCAGGGACTGAACCAGCAACCTGGGCACGTGCCCTGACAGGGAGTCCAACTGGCAACCTTTCAGTGCATGGGACGACACTCAACCAACTGAGCCACACTGGCCAGGGCTATTTAAAATATTTTAATCATTCAATTTTCAGTCAACAAACATCTTATGGAGCACCTATTTTGGCCAAGTATGGGCTAAGGGATATAATAGAGAAAAACAAAAGACAATGCACTTACCTCTTGAGAGATTGCAGTCTAGCAGGGAATACGGACATGAAACAAGGACTTACAATATTCAATATTAAGTGTCATCAAACAAAAGGTATCAGGAAATTTTGAAAAATATAGTACAGGGTAATAAACTGGGGGGAGGGAAGATTTTATCTGAGAGTCAGAGTAGATTTCTCTGAAACACTGACATTTAAACTGAAAAAGTTCAGCTATTTTTGACTGGAAAATATACAGTAAAAGATGGAGGAAAGAACATGTGCAATGCTCTGAGGCTGGAAAGAACATAGTATTCAAACAACCTAAGGAAGTTGTGTAGTATGGTGAGCATCCAGAGGACAGAGGGCTAGGATTCTCAGCTGGTCACAGCATCATCCAGATATACCAAGTTGCATGTGCAATCCCCAGTCAGTGCACATAAAAAAATCAAGCAATAAATGCAGAAATAAGTAGAACAACAAACTGATGTCTGTCTGTCCATCTCTCTCTCTAAAATCAATAAATAAAAGAGACTAAGAAGATAGAGGACATACTACAGAGTATGCATGGTCAAAAATTTTGGACTATTTCCCAAGGAAAATAAGTTGAAGGCTTTTAGGAAGAAAGAAGTGGGCATCCTATATAATAAAAAGCTAATATGTTAATTAGACCTAACAGCAGAATGAACGTCCAGACAACCTTCCGGACGAAGCCGGGGCTGCGAGGGCCTAGCCCCTTGCACAAATTTTGTGCATTGGGCCACTAGTGATATTAAAAGATAGTTTTGAAGTAATTGCAGTTTAATCTCTTAACTGCAAAAAGAATAGACCAGAAGGGATGTAACCAAAAGCAAAAGCTGATTTTGCAAAACAAATCAAAGGTTCCCAAAAACAAAATTTCATTTTAGAGGGCACACTACAGAGTACTTTCTAAGGTATGGTCAGAAATTTTGGACTATTTCCCAAGGAAAATAAGCTGAAGGCTTTTAGGAAGAAAGAAGTGGGTATGATATTATAAGACAGCTTTGAAGTAATTGCAGTTTAATCTCTTGACTGCGATAAGAATAGACCAGAAGGGATGTAACTAAAAGCAAAAGCTGATTTTGCAAAAGAAATCAAAGGTTCCCAAAAACAAAATTTCATTTTAGAAAAAATTTAATCAGTTTGCCAAGATTCTAAAGCTTTCTCAAAGAACTATTTCCTCTCAAATTTAAGTATTTATGTGGCAAGATATAAACTTGAAAGAACATATCAAGTCTTATTGTTTCAAGAGTTCAGATTTTGAGACAAAATGCTCCTATACGTAAATCAATACAGGCATACCTCATTTTATTGTGGTTTGTTTTACTGTGATTCAGATATTGCAATTATTTACAAATTGGACAGACCTTCTTCCAGCAAAAAGATTATGACTTGCTTTATAGCAACAGCCACTTCATTGCGGCGATATATCGCCGAGGTATGCCTATAAATAGACACGGCTGGTACAAGACTAATGCATAAAGAATTCCAGAGAAGGCAAAAAGATGCTATATAAATGCATAAGATCAGAGACAAAATAACCAGGGAAATAACTGAGTTTTAGCTACTACCTCCATTAAGTTTGTTAAATATTTACAATTTGCATTACAGACTAGTAGGTACAAAGTAGTCCGGATTTATAAACAAGTCAGTAAAATAAAACAAGACAAGACAAACCCTGGCCAGATAGCTCAGTTGTTAAAGCATCATCCCCATACACCAAGGCTGCAGACTCAAACCCCAGAGGGCACATACAAGATCAACCAATGAATGCATGAATAAGTGGAACAACAAAATATCTCTCTCTCTCTCTCTCTCTCCCCCTCCCTCTGAAAAAACTAAATCAATAATTAAAATTTTAAAAATAATAATAATGTATTTAAAAACCAACAAGAAAGCACTGAGATAAGCTCAAAAGTTGCTTCTTAAATTGTACAAGCATAGGTTCTAATATTCCAAGTGTAATCAATTGATACCTTAGTTCACTAATAAACCTTCATTTTCTAAATAATTTTCTAGATTTTTTTCCTTACCTCAAAGCTACACTTGGATCAATTATCTCTCTTCTTCCAACAACCTATTTTATTTTTTTTTTACCCTCACCACTTCTGAACTTTCCTTGTTTCACCCCAGTTCATCAATTGCATGAATTACCTACTGTCTATTTAATATTTACTAACTAGAGGACCAGCACACGAATCGTGCGCGGGTACGGTCCCTAGGCCTAGCCTGTCATCAGGGCCATCTTCCGCCGACACCCACCCAGGTTCCCAGTTTGCCATTTGGTGACTGGAGTCTAAGGGCTGGGGAGAGGTATGGAGAGGCTGGCTGTTCCTGCCTGCTAGCCAGCCCCACCGCCGCCACGGGTCGGTTTGTGTGTGGGGGGCAACTGGTGGGGTATGGCCTGGGGCTGCTGCATCCTCCGCCACCCACCGCAGTTCCCCATTCGCCATCCGGCAATGAGAGCCTACGGGCCGGGGGGAGGGACCAAGAGGTCGGCCGTTCCACCCGCTCGCCAGCACTGCCCACCATCACCACCCAGCCCGGTTCCCCGTTCGCCATCCGGTGATAGAAGCCTGCTGGCCAGGGTGGAGAAAAGAACCAAGAGGTGGTTATAGTGACTGGTAGAGCGGTTGTTCTGGTCGTTCTACCGTTATGGTCGCTGGGCTTTTATTATACAGGACTAGAGGCCCGGTGCACAAAAATTTGTGCACTTGGGAGGGTCCCTCAGCCCGGCCTGTGCCCTCTCGCAGTCTGGGACCCCTCGGAGAATGACCACCTGCTTGCTTAGGCCCGCTCCCCGGGGGATAGGGCCTAAGTGGGCAGTCAGACATCACTCTGGCAGGCCGGGAGCCCTCGGGGGATGTCCACTTGCCAGCCGTCAGCCTGGCTTGTGGCTGAGCAGAGCTCCCCCTGTGGGAGCACACTGACCACCAGGGGGCAGCTCATGCATTGAGCGTCTGCACCCTGGTGGTCAGTGTGTGTCATAGTGACCAGTGATTCCCAGTCACTCTGCTGTTAGGGTCAATTTGCACATTACCCTTTTATTATATAGCATAGAGACCTGGTGCATGGGTGAGGGCTGGATGGTTTGCCCTGAAGGGTGTCCCGAATCAGGGTGGTGGTCCCACTGGGGTGCCTGGCCAGCGTGGGTGAGAGGCTGAGGGCCATTTTCAGGCTGGCCACACCCCATTAAGGGAGGGGGGTCCTGCTGGGGTGCCTGTCCAGTCTGGGTGAGGGTCTGATGGCTGTTTGCAGGCTGGCCAAGGCCCCCAGTGGAGACCCTTACCCCATGAGGGTGTGGCCAGCTGGGGAGGGTCTGATGGCTGTTTGCAGGCTGGCCATAGCCCCTTCAGGGTGGGGGTCCCCGCTGGGGTGCCTGGCCAGCCTGGGCGAGGGGCTGATAGCTGTTTGCAGGCTGACCACAGCCCCTTCAGGGTGGTGGTCTCCGCTGGGGTGCCTGGCAACCTGGGTGAGGGGCTGATGGCTGTTTGCAGGCTGGCCATAGCCCCTTCAGGGTGGGGGTCCCCGCTGGGGTGCCTGGCCAGCCTGGGCGAGGGGCTGATAGCTGTTTGCAGGCTGACCACAGCCCCTTCAGGGTGGTGGTCTCCGCTGGGGTGCCTGGCAACCTGGGTGAGGGGCTGATGGCTGTTTGCAGGCTGGCCACAGCCCCCAGCCACCCAAGCTCCCAGTGGAGGCTGGCTGCAAGCAGGTATCTGGGATTTAGCTTTTATAACTGAAACTTTGTTGCCTTTTGCAGAGGCCACAGCGGGCCAGGGCAGGCGGGAAGCCTGGCTTCCTCCATCGCCGGGGCAACCAAGCCTCCTGCTTGCTCCAGCGCCGTATCTGCCAGCCGCCATCTTGGTTGGGTTAATTTGCATATAGTCGCTCTGATTGGCTGGTGGGCGTGGCTTGGGCGTAGCGAAGGTAGGGTCAATGAGCATATTTGTCTTTTATTAGTGTAGATGCTAAGGAATTTGGTCCATAAAGAGCAATAAAATAAAACATAATCCATATCCTCCAGGGCTTAAAAGTATAATATTACAAAAGACAAAGGTAAATAAATAGCTACAACTATGTGATAAAAGCTATACAGAGATAACTAACAATAGGCACTTAATTCTATCTAGTGACATTTAAGTTTTAAAAGATGAATAGACAAAAAAGACATTGCAGAGAAAAACAAAACGTGCAGAGACAAAGGTATAAAAGAGAGTTTGGCTGATTGTAAGGGCTGCGGAAGAGTTGTACAAAGCTAGGGCACAGAGTCCAGGTTAGGACAACTAGGAAAAAGTCAGTTTTGTAAGCCACATTATAGGGCTGAGCCTATTCAAAGTCATCAGGAGAAAGGAGGCAGGATATGAGCATATTTGCATTTTAGAACATTTAGAGCAGTGGTTTTCAACTAGAAGCAATTTTATTTGAGACATTTGGGAATGTCTAGAGACATTTTTGGTTGTCACAATCACGGGGGAGAAGTATGGAGTAGAGTGGCTTGCTATTAAAATTTACTGGGTACAGGCAGAGATTCTGATAAACACCATACAATGCACAGAACAACAAATTATCTGGCCCAAAATGTAAGCAGTATCAAGGTTAAGAAACCCTGATTCAGAAATCCGGGTAGAGCTAAGTTCTACAGTACAGAAATAATACTGGAGCAAAGAATCGGACAACCCGTAAATTCTAGAACAGAGGCCATTTCCTTGTTCATCCTGCCACTCTAAAAAAAATTCATTTATCATAGCCCATTGCCAGATATAAGGTAGGGACTCAACATTTACTTGGTAAGTGAATAAATGATGTAGAACTCAGGCATTAAGTACCAAGGCTTGAAATGTTGCTGTGGTATAGTAGTGGAAAACAGATGTAAAAGACTTTAGAAAAGAGTACACAGATCTAATTTACTATACATACACAAAAAGTGAATAAAAAAGTCTAAAATAAAATGACTCCTCGGCTTAGAATAATAAGTTTCAGAGGGCCAAAAGTTCTACTTTAGACATTTAGAAGTATGAGACAAATTTGAGGTATTCAAATAGAGATCCAATAGTTCACATATAGTTTGGAAAAAAGTTAAGAATGAAAATCCAATTTACCACCACACTGATCTTAAGTGATCATCTATCTGATTTACAGCAAGAAGTTCAGTGAAAATGAATAAACCCTAAGTGCAGTATGGTATTCTGGACTGAAAATCCTGGAACAAGAAAATGTAGTTAGTGGGAAATCTGTTGAGATATGAATAAGGGCTGGTGCTTAGTTAATAATAATGTATCAATGTTGGTTTAGTAGTTTTGAGAACTGTACCAGATTTTAACATTAGGGTAAACTGAATACAGGGTACACAGGAGCTCTTTGAACAATCTGTGCAACTTTTTTTTGCAAGTCATAGGTTTTATTGGGTCTGTACAGAAATGTTAAGTTGTCAAAAACAAACAAATAAACAACAAAAAAAAAACCGGATCCCTGGCTTTGCGCTCTGTGCAACTTTTTGATAAATGATTTCCTATTCCAAAATTAAAACTGTATTTTAAAAACCTACCTATATCCCAAATGTATCAAAATTAAAATATGTGGATTTTAAACATTTAAATCTATATTTTAAGAAAAGCTAAAAATTAGGGTTTTGTGTTTTTTCCCCCACTGATATTTGGTAATACCACATTGACCAAAAAAAAGAGCAAAGAAAATCTTTAAAGATAGCCAGACAAAAAATGGCAAAGAGTAACCCCCCAAAAAAGAATAAGTCAGTACTACAAAGGCTTGTATTTTAAAAATATGTTTTCTGACCCATATTCTGTGATAACTTGAAATGATACACTGTATCACCATGCAGGTAAACTATTAAGGTAAAAATCTTGATGAATTTTGCTTTCCATACCATCCTATTCATAATTTTCTAGCAAAGATATTCAAGGCTGTCACCAAGGTAAACTAACAAGACATGACACTAAACCATGACTAGAATAGTCAGTTTGATTAGTCTAGCTTTTCTGCTTCTATATTTTCCAATTACAGTTTACATTCAATATTATTTTCTATTAGTTTCAGGTGTACAGCATAGTGGTTAGACAATCCAGCTTTTCCTTAGATTTCAAAAAATATACATAAAAATAAAAAAGTAGGTAAAATTGACAAACATTTTAGTACAGGTATATTTTTTTAAATATAAAGAACTAGCATTTTCCTGATGATATGAATAGAAGAAAAAAATTATATAATTTTTATATTATATAAAAAATATAAAATAAAATCTTTCAGAAAGGTACAATTACCTGCTTAGTAATTGTTACCTGAATATACCAGTTGACTTTCTCTGTTGTAACAGAAAACCCAAGATATTTTTGTCATACTTACATTCCCTATATTCATGTCAGCAATACTTACTGATCTGACCATATATGACTAATACCAATTTTCTTGAGTAGCCCAAGGTTACTATTTGAAAGTTTAACTTCTTGAGAATAAGGAATAATGGAGTCAGTCTGTCTTCATGACTCATTAAATGTGTAATTTTGGTCAAGTTGCCAAAACTTTCCATGCCTCAATTTCTTTCTCTGTAAAATAATAGTTCCTCCTATAGACCATTTAAGGTTTTAAAAGGGAAAATACTAGAGTACTGCCTGGCACACAGTATTACTTACATAGCAAATATTAATAGGAAAGTTATTTACTATCAACCCTCTTGCACTTTAATTGCCTACCACAGGGTTGCCTGACAAGGTATTCAAAGAACAACATAACGTATTTCCTTTAAAATATAAATCTGAAATTCTCGAAGAGAGAATAAACTTTTCCCTATAGGGGAAGCTTCCATAATATTTTAATTTCCATTTATTTCATAAAAACTATTCTACCCCCAGTTTTATTTTCTAAGTGCAAATATACTCTAGTGCAGCGGTTCTCAACCTGTGGGTTGCGACCCCTTTGGGGGTCGAACGACCCTTTCACAGGGGTCGCCTAAGACCATCGGAAAACACATATATAATTACATATTGTTTTCGTGATTAATCACTATGCTTTAATTATGTTCAATTTGTAACAATGAAAATACATCCTGCATATCAGATATTTACATTATGATTCATAACAGTAGCAAAATTACAGTTATGAAGTAGCAACGAAAGTAATTTTATGGTTGGGGGTCACCACAACATGAAGAACTGTATTAAAGGGTTGCGGCATTAGGAAGGTTGAGAACCACTGCTCTAGTGTCTCAATTCTTTGTGTTGTTTTTTTAAATAGTTGTTCATTATAATAAGACTAGAGGCCCGGTGCACAAAAATTTGTGCACTGGGGGGGGGGGAGGGGCCCCCCAG
>NW_005355461.1:3891193-3892431 GCF_000412655.1 Myotis brandtii
CGGGCGACAGGCAGGCGGCTTGCGCTGTCCCACCCTACCTGCAGTATGCAAATTAGCCGCCATCTTTGTTGGCGGTTAATTTGCATATCTCAGTGTTTAGCTTAAAGGGAGGCGTAGTGAAGGTACAGTGAATTACCATGTTTGGCTATTATTAGATAGGCCTAGAGGCCCGGTGAACGAAATTCGTGCACTGAGAGGAGGGGGTGTCCCTCAGCTCAGCCTACACCTCTCCAATCTAGGACACCTCCAGGGATGTCCGACTGCGCACAGGGATCGGGCCTAAACCGGCAGTCAGACATCCCTCTCACAATCCGGGACTGCTGGCTCCCAACTGCTCACCTGCCTGCCTGCCTGATCACCCTAACCAGTTCTCCCTGCCAGCCTGATCACCCCCTAACCACGGCCCTGCCAACCTGATCGATGCCTAACTGCTCCCCTGCCGGTCTGATCGCCCCTAATTGCCCTCCCCTGTAGGCCTGGTCGCCCCCAACTGCCCTCCCCTGCCTGCCCTGTTGCCCCCAACTGCGCTCCCCTGCCGGCCCGGTCCCCCCCATCTTCCCTCCCATCAGCCCAGTCACCCCTAACTACTCTCCTCTGCCGGCCTGGTTGCCTCTAAGTGCCCTCCCCTGCTGGCCTGGTAACCCACAACTGCCCTCCCTGCTGGCCATCTTGTGGCTGTGTGTGCTGCCATCTTTGAGGGAGTGGCATATTCACTCCTTATTGGCTGTGGGCGCCTCCGTTTTTGAGATGGTGTGAGGGTCAATTAGCATATTCCCTCTTTATTAGATAGGACTGGTGGCCCAGTGCAAGGATTTGTGCACATTGAAAGGAAACTATTTAGAAGAAAGATTCGTGCGGTAATTATGTTCCTATAAAAAATTACGTCAAAATAGTATCTACACTAATAAAAAAGACAAACATGCAAATTGACCGTACCTTCGCTATGCCTTAAGCCACGCCCACCAGCCAATCAGAGCAACTATATGCAAATTAACCCAACCAAGATGGCGGGTGGCAGCCACGGAGCTGGAGCAAGCAGGAGGCTTGGTTGCTCCGGTGATGCAGGAAGCCAAGCTTCCTCCCTGCCGCGGCCGGCTCTGAGCTCCACTCAAGGCTACAAAGTTTTAATTATAGAAGGTAAATAAATCCCAGAATAAAAAAAAAGAAAAAGAAAAAAAGGAGAGGCTGGGAGCTTCCGTCACCAGGGGGCTTGGCCAGCCTGAAAACGGCCCTCAGCC
>NW_005355461.1:3893197-3904941 GCF_000412655.1 Myotis brandtii
TGTGTGTGTGTGTGTGTGTGTGTGTGTGTGTGTGTGTATATATATATATATATAAAATTAAAACATGCGTGCGATTGGCACCAGAGACAGCTTTATGTGTATCGCACATGCGCAAGTCAACATCTATTTTTATTTTTTATTTATTTATTTTTTTCAACATCTATTTTTAAATTGCCCGTGTGCATCATGAGTACCAGCCAGTCGGTCAGACAGTTGGACAGACGTACGGTTGGTCACTTAGCCTTTTATATATAGGTTATAGAGAGAGATCATTATTTAACCAAGGCGATCATATGTTCACAAAAAAATCATCCATGATTACCCAACATACAAATGTCACATACCTTTGGAATATAGGTCACAGAAAACAATCCAGATGCATCACAGAGATAAAAAGAATATAAATTATAAAAAAAAGGGTAAACAGAGAAGTAAAAAAGTCTAACATCTGTTCAACTAGAGTCCCAGAGGAGAGAGAATGAAGCAGAGACGATATATTAAAAGATAATGTCTGAGAATTTTCTAATGTAATAGAAGACATTATAGATTCAAGCCTAATAAATCTCAAACAAGATAAATTTAAAAGAATTAACACCAAGACACAAACTGCAGAAAACCAACAAGAAAATCTTAAAAGCAACCAGAGAAAGAGATCACTTTCCAGTAGCAATAGATTTTAACACAAATATACAATAATTACATATAAAGGACAAAATGCTCCAGATAAAACACAAAGACTGTCATACTGTATTTTTTAAAAGTGACTTCTATACTATTTTTAAGAGACAGAGAAAATGAAAGGATACAAAAGACTGCAAGTAAAACAGTGGAAAAAGATATAGTATATAAACATACAGTAAAATGATTCCAAACTAATATTATCACTATAATAAGTATCCAAAAAAGAAAAAAATAGTATTTGGATAGATGGCTAGGCAGGAGGATGGGGTGATAGAAGAGGCAATGATTAAAATGAAGGTCTCTGCCATTATAATCTGATGAACAAAAATAGATACAGAGGCAGAGCAGCATCGAACAAACTGTCAAACTACAGCGGGAAGGCTAGGGAGGGTTGGGGGGCAGGAAGGGAGGGTAAGAGATCAACCGAAGAACTTGAATGCATGCATATAAGCATAACCAATGGACATAAGACACTAGGGGGTAGGGGAGGCCAGGGGAATGTCAAGGGGGCGGGGAAGAAGGAGACATATGTAATACTCTTTGCAATACTTTAAGCAATAAAAAAAAATGAATAAAGAGACATTTTAAAGGGAAAAAAAAAGAGAAATACCAGATGTGATCACATGGTACCAAAAATATTTTCTTAATTCTCTAATATCAGAAGTATTTGCATTTTGAATAGAATTTTAAAATAAAGTGTCATGAAAATAATAAAAAAATAAAATAAAAAATATAAAATGAAGGTCTCTGAAAATTCACAAGTTTAGACTTGGTGGTAAAGGAAGTATAATACCACTAGAGGCCCAGTGCTTTTGTGCACTGGTGGGGTCTCTTGGCCTGGCCTGCGGGGATTGGCCAAAACCAGCTCTCTGACATCCCCCGAGGGGTCCTGGATTGCAAGGGTGCAGACCAGGCCGAGGGACCCCACTGGTGCATCATTGGGGCCGAGGAGGGCTCCATGGTGTGTCGGGCCTGTCTCGCCCAGTCCCAATCAGCTGGACCCCAGCAGCAAGCTAACCTACCGGTCGGAATGTCTGCCCTCTAATGGTCAGTGTGTGTCATAGTGACTGGTTGAACAGTCGAACACTTAGCATCTTAGGCTTTTATTATATAGGATTAAAACATCTTAAACAACGTCATTATACTACCTTCATCAGAAGAGTGACATAGCTAAAGTAGAATTAAATAAGAGGAATATTACAGTGTTATACAGTATGACCTGGAATTTTTCATACTTTTGTTTGTGGAAGGGAGAGAAGAAGAAGACATCAGAAGATGTGTAGGAGTCTATGATAAGGTAAGGGCCTGATAAGGTAAAAGGGATCTAGGAGGCATTTTCAAGAGGAAGACCTATCTGCATCAGTTTTCTTTCTTTGAAATTTTAAAGGCAAAAAAATGCACTATGCTTTTTAAAAAATAAACAAAAAAACCCCAAACTTTTTGTTTTCCACCCTTATAACTCTTCTGTATTATGATACAGTTGCCCATTAAATCAACCTAATAACATACAGATTAGTAATCCAGCGATTTTCAACCTTTTTCATCTCATGGCACACATAAATTACTAAAATTCTGCAGCACAATAAATAACATTTTTTGCAGACCTGATAAAAAGAAGGTATAATATTGATTTACAAAATAATAATAATAATAGTAATTACCTACACTTTTTGCTCCAAAGTGACTTTAAAAAAAAAATCAGGTTCCTATACTTATACACAAGGATTTTGGATACTAACCAATCAGATACAACATTATTATGTGACATGACCAATAAGATGCAACTCTATTATATGACCTATGTATTTATGGTTTAAGACTGGGCATTCACAGCAGATGGCTATTGTTATTTTAGCTATTGTCATTTTTCATTTGACAATCTAAGGGAAAAGGGGTCAATTCCCTGACTAAATAGTGCATGGTTGAAAATCGATGCAGTAAACAATTCTTTGTAAAAATAAAATACCGATGAACTAATTAGCCAAATTAGATACAACATACACAATCCATAATTATATTACAAGAGGCCTGATGCACGAAACTCGTGCAAGCGGCTCGGCCCCCGCCACTGCGGCTTCGTTGGAAGGATGTCCGGTCTAATTAGCATATTACACTTTTATTATTATAGATTACTAGAGGCCCAGTGCACGAATTCGTGAAAGGGTGGGTCCAGCCAGCCCGCCCCAATTGGGGTCGATCAGGCTGGGCCAGCCAGGGGGAGGGACCGTAGGCAGCTGGCCAGCCAGCCCCGCTCCCTGGTCAAACTCCCAGTCGTGGAGACAATTTGCATATTACCCTTTTATTATATAGGAGGATGACTTCTTCACTATTAATATCACTTATGTAAGAAAATAATCTGATAGCTTTTTCCTCTTTGAATGCTTATGTACATAATATGAAATTCTCTGATTTAACAGTAAATAAAACACATTTTTATTTTCAACTTGAAAATGAACTTAACTGCCCTGACCAGTTTGGTTCAGTGGATAGAGCGTCCGCCTGCCGACTCAAGGGTTCCGGGTTCGATTCCGGTCAAGGGCATGTACCTTGGTTGCGGGCACATCCCCAGTAGGGAGTGTGCAAGAGGCAGCTGATCGATCTTTCTCACTCATCGATGCTTCTAACTCTATCCCTCTCCCTTCCTCTCTGTGAAAAATCAATAAAATATATTTTAAAAAAAAAGAAAAAAGAAATGAACTTAACTCACCAATGCTGGGTGGGCTACCATAGTTAATTGGTGACTCAGGTGGTCTTCCACAATGCAATGCAGCCAGAGCAGATCCTTTCCACACAACATGCTTGCAGCCTATTAAACACACATATTTATGGTTACAAAGATAGGGCACAAAGCCAAACAATAAGAAAAGAATGTCTAAATGCTATTAGAAATTTTTCATACTTTTGTTTGTGCGTAGTAAGGACTGTCTTCCAGCTCCTAATAAAGTTTGTACTCCAGGAACACTTTGTGGAATTTCTTGTTCAAGAAGAGGTCCTAATCGATGACATATTTGCAGCAAGTGATCAGGTGCTAAATGTCTGTAATACTTCACCTATTATATAAAAGACATGTAATATTTGCTAAATAAAGTGATATAATTCTTTATACCAAATAAATACTCTTTAAAAAATACAGTAATTTGTTCTGGCTAGTCAACATTTCATTTTACTTGGGAGAATAGTTCATGTTTATTCTGTGAAATCACTTGACTCACAGAACAGAGCAGCTACCCAACCATCATTTAAACCACAGAGGAGGAAAAATACAAAAGAATTAATGTAACCTAAATATACCAAGTTATAAATTAACAGATGCTAGTCAATGCAAATACTGAACGATGAAAAAAATATATAGCATTATAATCTAAAATGGTATGTCTTAGTTTAACATTTTAATTTTCAAAAAAGTCAAACTATAAAATAAAATGTTTTATATCCTTGATATTATAAAGAGTAACTCCAGAATAATTCAGGATTAAATAAACTTGATTGTTCATGTTTTCATTACAAAATTTTAAAGACTTAGAGAGCATCTATGCTGAGTTTTATGATTTACCTAGAACCTAACATAAAGGCCAAATTCCAACTATTAACTGAAACATATTTTGACTTGTATAAAAAAAAACCTACCTACTAGAAAGTTTGAACATTTCTGGAACAACTTGAAAACACTGCTTAATTTATGCTACCATTTGAAAACACGTTATGTAATGCTAATTTACTTATCCTACAGTATTTTCAGTAAATAGACAATATTTGCGTATTAATCTAAAGAGAATTAGAGAAAATAAAGTATACTATTTTATCACTTTATATTTAGAGGTTATCAAGTTACTAACAATTTCTCATTGTAGTACCTAAATAATTATACTCTCTAGTTTAGCTGTTTTCAAAGTGTATTTAGAAAACCTCTGGGAGTTCCTCAGGCAAAAATTACAAATAGTAAGACACTATTTACTTTTCACTCTCATTTTTCTCATGAGTATTTGGTGTTTTCCAGAGGCCACATGACATGTGATGTTACAACAGAATGAATACAGAAGTATATATAAGAATCTGTCTCTATTAAGCTAGACCAAAAAATGTTCTAAAAAAATGTAAAACAACTCATCATGTAAAAATGACATTATTCTCACAAATTTGTTTTGGAAAATAATTATTTTATTTTAAAAGTTAATTATAGTAATGTGGGGGAAGGTCAATGGGGAAAAAAAGCAGACATACGTACTACTATTTGTAATACTTTAAACAATAAAAAAGAATGTTGATGTATGGCCTTTTGCCTTTTTCATTCTTCTCTGTTTACCTTGCATTTTTACATTATGTTATAATCATTCACATATGTCATATATTTATAAATATTTAACTTTTATATATAACATATACAAATTTTCTATCCTGTCTTTTCTCCATAAAATATTTTCGTCATTCTGTTAGTATATGCTTTATAAATACAGTGGGGCCTTGACTTACGAGTGTCCCGACTAACGAGTTTTTCGAGATGCGAGCCGTCTCTCGGCCGATTTTTTGCTTTGAGTTGCGAGCTAAAATTCGGGTTACGAGCCAGCTTCAGATACCCCACCGCTAGTTGGCGCAGCGAACGTCACAGTGAACGCCACAACATCAGCCCAGCATCACATGTCTTGTTCACTTTAAGATTTGACATACGAGTAATTTGAGTTACGAGCTCCGTCACGGAACAAATTAAACTCATAAGTCAAGGCCCCACTGTAAAATTTAATGACTGCATATTAAAAAAATAAAAGTTAATTATAGTAATGTGAAATAAATTTAAATAAAACATTTTAAAATTTCTATTTTTAAATGATAAATGAGATTATAATGTACATAAACAAAGGAATTTAAACAATTTTTATTCATGTAAGGGGGTTCTGAGGCCAAGAAGTTTGAGAATTGCTACTCAAATTCATTTAGTAATGGCAATTTTAGTATGAACTCCTTATAAAACTTATTTGGAGGAGATGTGTGGGGATTAAATCATTTCATTCCATCTTGTAGTAACTGTCATACTCTAACTACTGAAGACCATGATGGTATTTTTAAAAACTTAGCTAGTATTCATCCTTCTAAGCTGAAACTAATTGAGAGGAACTTACTTTACTTTTCCTCATAATACACTCCTGTCATGGAGACTGCAGGAAGCCATACCATCACACTGTGATTTAAAATTATACAGTCTGGCATACAACAGATAGTCAATAAGTACTGATAGACTAAATACTTCTGAAAAAGAGGTTCTAATACAAATTATACACACTACATCTCTGCTTTTGAGATTCACAAAGCACAATGACATTAAAGCCTCTGAAAAATCTTAAGATAAAACTGTCTAATTGTGTTTAATGCACAATTTCCCAAACTCATTAGCTATAGTATCCCTTTTTTCCTAATAGTATCATCTTGACCCCCAAAAATACTTTTTCAGTTATCTGCTTCAGAATGATTAGCTAAATAGAAAAAGCATTTAAAAGAAAATACCAAAATAAGAATTTTTAGATATATCATACTATTCTCTACTATTTCCTATTTTGCTTACAATAAAATTTTAAAAAGTATCTAAAATATTTATGTCCCTTCCAGATCTAAATTTGTATATGATAATTATTCTAATGTGACTTCTTTAAATTGATCAAAATTCCTTGTAAAATTTTACTTTAACAAGAAAGTTGATTACTTCTTAATGTTAATTCTGTGATGATTCTGTATTAGAGTCTTTTTGCAAAATACATTTCAGGTAACAAACCTGAAAATCCTTATTGCAGAATTTCATCTTTTAATAAAATATTATGAATCCACTTTTTCCTGACTAAATATTTTCTTGATGATTACAATTTTTCAAAATCAACTTTCATTTTAAAGTTACAAGAGATACTTTCAATGCTTAAACTCCTCATGCTTTCTGGCTTTTGAGACTTTATACAAGCTGATCTCTCTGCTTAAAATCTATTCTTTACCCACCCACCTCCACTATCACTCTCTTTCAAGTCTCAGTCAATGCTTTACTGCCTTACCTGACCTGTTATATTACCACTGCCCCTTCTTTGTGTTTCCATAGCACATTATATACTCCTTCCCAAATGTTCCTTTATGACCCCATCCCCAACAGTTTGTAATACTTATAATGTACTAATTTTCCTTAATAATACCCAGACCTCAGTGGGAATCTAATGATAGTTATGTTCCTTTTCCCCAACCCTGAAAAAAAACACATATATAGGTACTACTACAATCTTGCCTTGTTTTGGGGGTTCATAAGACCCCTGACACTATACTAAAACTGCCAATTTATGGTCCATGTCCTGCATAAGCATGAAATGAGACCCTGTTTATCTGTCAACCCAGTACTTAAATGCAGTACTCAGACTGAGTGCTTAATAAATTGTTAAAAAAATGAAGACATGAAAATATGCAGAAGCACTGACTTCTCTTCTATTTAGCCACTAAACAGTAAGTTCCTTATGGTCTGAGATCCTGGACACCAGCTCCAGAACTCCTTTTCTTCACACTCTATACTCTCTTCTTGGACAGTCCTTATACATATCACACTTTCTTAGAAGACATCTTTCTTTGAAATCCCAAAGCCTTCTCAACTCATCATGTAAAAATGAACTCTTAAGCCTCATGCCAAAACCCTCCAACACGGCAACACCATATACACAGCCTCAAATAAAGATGTCATTTTTTTATTTGCCCATTCCTCCCTCCCACCTCATTCCCAATATCCAAGCAGTTTCACCAAATCCAACTGATTTGTCCTTCCTATCCTTAAATGCAGCTCTCTCTCTCCTTCACCACAATAACAGCCCAACCTCAAATCATCTTTGCAATAAACTCCCATCTTTCCAACATCTACTCATGCCCTCTACCTCAATCAAATCTATTCTCTATTTTCCTTTGAATGAATGCTCTTTCAGAAAACATATATCTGATCAAGTCACCCTTATCTAAAAGAGGCTTTCCTTATTCTTAGCAGATTCAAATCCTTAACATTGTCTGCAAACCCTGACACACATTTCTGGTCCATTCCTGGTTCTCTGCTTTACCAGGCACATTCCCAGCCATACACCCTCCAGCTCCACTGTCTACATTTAGACACATCCATCTTCTTCCAGGTTCTTTACCTGCACTCTCTTCAGTCAGGCTTTTCCCAGGTGATGAACTCATTTCCCCACATCCCCTTCACACAACTCTCCTATATGCTTTAGATCTTCCCTCCAGTGTAACTTTATTTGTTTTCCTTTACCCTATTCAGTCTGTATATATCTTGGCTGCATACACTCAGTGACTTCTACTTAACTCATGTTATCAGTTTATGATTATACATTTTAAATTCTCAAGTTCACCACAAACTATAAGAGAACAGGGACCATATATGTCCATCTGGTCCCAACTTTGTCACACACAATACATATTAAAGAAAAAAATTAAAATTATCATTTGCTACTGTCTTTTTCTAAACATTATTCTTCATGAATATTAACCCATGCCACTACTGATCCATGGTCAATATTTAAAAAGTAAAACCAAGAACAAATTTAAAAAGTTAAAATAGCTCATTATGGGTATACATATATAACTTTTAATTTTCAAATTAGTAAAAGCCCCTATCTTTAATATTAAGCCTTTTGGTTTGAACAAACTATTACTTTATTTACTTACACTAATAAATAATTTAAAGGAAATTAAAACAAAAAGGAAAACTTGAAATGATACTCTAATAAACTGCCTTCTCCAAAATATCTATATTTGAATTCTCAGTAACTATTAATACATTATTATTTGGGAAAAACAAAACACAACTTGACATCCTCAGTTCTAATATACCCATTATTTTCCATGACCAGAGCTGCTTTCAAGCTCTTTAGATATTCAACACATAAAAAAACATGACCAAATTATGAAGTTAAAGTGTGATAAATAGTAATAACACTTACAGAGCTAAAACATAATGACTGAACACTAAATGCTAGCCCTTGGGGTAAGTGTGGTAAGTTTTACATATAACAACTAAGTTAATTATTTTAAAAACTCTAAAAGGTACATATTATTACTATTCCCATTAATAAAGAAATTATGGTGCAAAAAAGTAAAACAACCATGAAAGGTCACACATTTAGTGGATGGCAGAGATGAGAATAAAACCAAGGCAGACTAACACCAGAGCTCATATTCAGACTGCCCAACCCCACAGTATCTATTGCTTCAAAAATATATATATATATATCAGTGTGCAAGCAAGCTATAAAGGAGACATTTTATATAGTTTTAAAATGACATTAAACTGAGCCAGAAAAAGAAACGTTTTAAAGTTCATTCTCACTACTAAAAAAAAATAAGCACAAGAGCATAATTTCCTATAGATAAAGGGGAACACTTAAAAATCTAAGGATACAAGTAAAAGATAAAACTAACACTCTACCAAAATGGCTGAAGGAAATCAATCCTACTTTTGTACATTATTAAGATTAAAATTTTAAACTCTTAAATTTAAAAAGAGGGAGGTCTAAGCTGACAACGAAGTAGGTGGAAGGTACACTCACCTCCTCCCAAGAACAAACTGGAATTAAAACTAAGTTATAGAACAATCATCCTGAATAACCAACTGAAGACTAGCTGAAGAGAAGTCTCATAACCAAGGATTTACAGAAGCCACATCAAGACTGGTAGGAAGGGCAGAGACGTGAAAAGAACTGGTTCTGCACCCACAGAGGCAGCTGAGGTGCTGAAGGATGTCTTGGCCGTAGGCTCTCCCTGAGAAGCGTGGAGTGGGCACCAAAACAGCCCCCCACCCCACCCCAGCCCAGAGCACCAAAAGCTAGGAAGAGGCACCCACATAACATTTGGCTGTGAAAAGCACCAGGGCTTCTGACCAGCAGGGAGAGAGAGAAATCCACTAAAGTCACAGGCGGCCTCTTAAAGGGCCAATGAACAATGAGATATCACCTCACACCTGTCAGCATGGCTATTATTAAGAAATCAACAAACTGCAAGTGTTGGCAAGGATGTGGCGAAAAGGAAACCCTAGTGCACGGTTGGTGGGAATGAAGACTGGTACAACCACTGTGGAAAGAAAGCAGTATGGAGTTACCTCAAAAAATAAAAAAATCGAACTGCTTTATGACCCTGCAATTTAACTTCTGGGAGCTTATCTGAAAAAACCCAAAACACTAATTCAAAAGAATATATGCACCCATTTGTTCATTGCAGCATTATTTACAATAGCCAAGATTTGGAAGCAGCCCAATTATCCATCAGTAGATGATTGGATAAAAGGGCTGTGGTACATTTACATAATGGAATACTACTTAGCTGTAAAAAAGGAAATCTTACCCTTTGTGACAGCATGGATAGATCTGGAGAGCATTATGTTAAATGAAATAAACCAGCCAGAGAAAGACAAATACCATGTGATTTCACTCATATGTGGAATCTTAGGAACAAAATGAACTAACAAGCAAAACAGAGACAGACTCAGAGCAGGCTGACAGCTATGGTGATAGTGGGAAGGCTAGGTCAGGGGTGTGGAGGTATTGAGCAAAAAGAAAAAGAAAAAACTCACGGGGACAACATCATGGTGACTGCCAGGGAGAGGCGAGTGGAGGATAGTGGAGGAGGGTGTAGTGAGGATAAATGGTAATGGACGGAGACCTGACTTGGGGTGGTGAATACACAGTGTATAGATCATGTGCTGTAGAACTGTGCACCTAAAACCTGTATAATTTTAACCAGTGTCACCCCAATATATTCAATAAAAAGGAATAAAAGAATTTAAAAAGTTTCCTCTTATATGTGGAAAAATTAAAAATAAAGTTAGAAGAGAGGTATAAGTAAATTACACCAAAAGGGTTAAGACTGTAAAATTTGATTACTATTAACCTAGACCAGTGGACTGGCCAGAGCCTTTTCAAACTTTTCATATCCCTGCCCCTACCTCCAATACCAATTGAGAATCACTTGATATACTAGTAACAACAACAATCTTTTGTTAACTGTCTATAATTAATGGCTAAAACCTGAATTAAACTTAATTATCCTTTTTGTAAGTATATTACATTATATAAAACAGAGGTCAGCAAACATATTCTATACAGTGTCAGATGGTAATATTTTAGTCTTTGGGAAATACTATCTATATGCAACTCTTTTTAAAAGGTATTAACTTTAGCTTAGGAGCCTTGCAAAACAGATCTGCACAGTTTGCCCATGTCATCCATAATTTACCCACCCAGATATAAAGAATGACCCTTGGTTCTAGTAACTTTCCCAGCAATAGGGGTAATACAATTCTGCAAAACAAAGGCAACTGTGCTCATACCTTCTCCATCTTGGCCCAATCATAAATCTGTAGCACTCTTTTCTCAGACTGCATATATAAAATATTTCTAGAATTATCAATTACAATTTGAACAATAGGATAATCTCCTGAAAATATGAATTGTAGAGGACGAACCAAGATGGCGGCATAGGTAAACACCGGAAATTGCTGCCTCGCACAACCACTTCAAAAATACAACTAAAGCCGAAACCGGTTTGGCTCAGTGGATAGAGCGTCAGCCTGCGGACTGAGAGGTCCCAGGTTCGATTCCGGTCAAGGGCATGTACCTGGGTTGCGGGCACATCCCCCCTGGGGGATGTGCAGGAGGCAGCTGATCGATGTTTCACTCCCATCGATATTTCTAACTCTCTATCTCTCTCCCTTCCTCTCTGTAAAAAATCAATAAAATATATTTTTAAAAAAAACACAACTAAAAGACAAAACGGACATCATCCAGAACCACAGGAAGGCTGGCTGAGTGGAAATTCTACAACTAGAAGGAAAGAGAAAAGCACACTGAGACTCAGAGGAGGTGAGGAAGTGCAGAGGTACGGAGGCACACGCGGCAAGGACTGGCAACTGAAGACACGCCTGTCTTTTTGAATCGGGAGGGAGTCACAAGCCCCCGACTGCTCTGAACTCCAGTTCCGGGTGAGTCTCTGGGGACCCAGACTCATACGGGAAGAAACTGGACTGTCTGGCAGTGGGCAGAACTCGGAACTCGAGGGCG
>NW_005355461.1:3906163-3908882 GCF_000412655.1 Myotis brandtii
TGGGAACCGGGTGGAGGGGAGCTATGGGGGGGAAAAAGAGGCACAACTATAATAATCTGAACAATAAAGATTTTAAAAAAAGAAAAAGAAAAAATATGAATTGTAGCAAGGAAGAACCAAAGAAAAGAAACAGCTCTTTGAGTGGTTTATTCTCCTGCATTTTGCGATAAACCAACCTGCTTCTGCATGGTATGCTACTTCATATTAACAGCCATCCCCTCCAACCAAGAAAATTTTCTCATTATCAGTGGAAGGTATTGTTTAAATGTAGGTGTTATCAGTGGAACAAGAATATAAAGAACCTGGAAGCCACTATATATTCTACTAGATATACTATCATTAAGAACTTCTCTAATCAACTTTTAAAGAAAAGGTCAAGGTTTGAGTGTTTTTCAGATTGTCTCATCTATTTTCTCACCATTTTTTCAGATCTGAAAGGCTACCTGCTTTTGCTTTCTGCTCTAGTTCTGAGTACTAAAAGGTCAGCTTAACCTTGGCTGGGTGGCTCAGTTGGTTGGAGCTTCATCAGTACACCAAGGGTTGTAGGTTCGATTTCCAGTCAGGGTACATACCTAGCTTGCAGTTTTGACTTCTAGTCAGGGCAAGTATGGGAAGCAAACAATAGATGTTTTTCTCTCTCCCCCTCCCTTCCTCTCTCTAAAAATTAGTGAAAAAAGAAAAAAAAAACACACACCATATCCTCAGCTGAGGATTAAAAATAAGTTAATTAAATTAATAAAAGGTCAGCTTAACGGATTTTATTTACTATTTTTATGACTATTTAGCACATAAACAAAAATCCATAAATTTAAAAAATCTATTTGCTATTTAATCACTTTATAAGCCTATTATTAAAACCCAGCCCCTAAACTTCTCAAAACTTCTAGTTATAATTATAAATTTCTTACCATTATTAAAGTATATGTTAAATTTTATCTATATTCATTAAAGCAAGTGTACGTTTTTTCTGAGTAATTTTACTAATAGCATCTTCACATAGACAAATATATGAAACTAGAGGCCCAGTGCACGAAATTCGTGCACAGGTAGGGTCCCTAGCAGCTGCCGGCTGGGTCCTCCATTCCCCCGGCTGCCTGCCACCACTGCCGGCCAGGGCAGGGCTGGCCCAGGGGAGGGGCCGAGGGTGTTTGGCTGCACACCCCCACCCCTCGAACTCCCAGATGAGGGGACAATTTGCATATTAGGCTTTTATTATATAGGAAGGATACTCTGTGCCAAGTATTCTCCAAACTTATTTATCTTCACAAACGAGTATCTACCCACTTCACAAGTAAAGAAAACTGAAGCCCAAAGGTTATGTAGTATGTCCAAGGTCATACATTTAAAAAGAAAAATAGTAATCAAACCCAGATCTCCCGATTTCAAGTTAACTGTTATTTTTATTACATTAGTTTCCTTCTCAAAACGTTACCCGCCGCCCCAATTGTCACATGTTTCATGATTATAAACTTACTAGAACCCATATAACCACTTTCAAGTCAAATCTTCTAAGCTGGGAAACTGCTCTCAGAAGTACTCTTACTTGCCTATGATTTATTTATAATTAGAAGTATAATGAAATTAATATAGAATAGTATTAGGTGTCAAAACTGATCTTGGTGGTCTATTTACTCTTAACTGTGAATAAACACACTTGAAAGACTGTCTTATACTCACAATTTAGTCAACCACCTAAGAATTCATTTAGAGAATTCAGTCAGTATGATAAATACAATTATCAATACAAATTTTTCATTTAAAGAAAATGCAATATTGCTTTCAAATTTTATTCATCACAAGCTATATTCTGCTAAAAAAAAAAACAAAAACAAAAAACATCCAAACCTATCCAGAATTAAGGTTTCCACAAAACACAAAGATGCTCTATAAAAATTAATTTGAAACACAACAAAACTTAACTATTTAAATACATTTTGAAGTTTTGTTTTTAAATCAAGTCATATTTGCTAAGCAAAATTTGTGCAATAAAAAATTCTCTTTAAAACACTTATTTAGTAATTTAAAATTCAAATTTATAATTCTGTTGAAAAAGTTCGTATCTATTCATTTAAAGATGGAAAATTCATAAACAGTTTATGCTGAAGATGCCAAAGTAAATAATTTTAAGAGAATGCCCAGTTTCATTTTTAGTAATGTTTCAGTTTCAAACACTGTACTCAAAATAACTAACACCACATATACAATAGCAGTAAAGTTGTTTCAGAAAATGTGTATTTCTCCAAGTTGCCTAGAATTTATTATTTCCACACCCCAAAACTAAACTAGAACCAAGTGACACAAGCAAAGATAAATATTTCTTGCATTTATATTATAACCTCTGAGAAGATTTATATTATAACCTCTGAGAAGACTATGTGCCTCTTATTTATCCATGACAGAGACCACATGGGTCATGCCACCATGACAACAGGCTGTCTGGAGTCCAGAATCACTACATGGATTTTTTTATGTGCTTCCTTTGCAGAAGGCTGCCACCATTTATGCTGTTATGAATAGTAATAACTTACTAAGCCTTATACAACAAATCACATCTCTTACAATTTCAATTACTTTTAACTAAGTAGAAGCTGTATCAGACCATGTTGCTACCTAATTTTTCTTAGTATCAAAACTTCTCATCCAACCATCCTCTTCCTTAAATGAGCCTTGAGCTCCAAACACTGTGTGTGTGTGTGTGTGTGTGTGTTGGGGGGGGGGG
>NW_005355461.1:3908898-3914244 GCF_000412655.1 Myotis brandtii
CTGATTTAAACCTAATGACTGACTTCTCTATAGAGACCAAAGCTTCTTACACCTAAATATTTCAATGTGCATTATCATAATTTGATTTTTCAGTACCCTCAATTCTCAAATTCAATAAAAAGTACGATCATTTCCCCCAATCTGTTATAAAATACTTAAAATCTATATTCCATATGCTCAGTAACATATTTAATAATTCCTAAATAATTAATTTTCATAAATTACTCATTTCACAAACATAGCAACTCACAAACAAAACAAAAACACAGAAACTGGTAACTTTACACATTTTAAATTTATTCCTAAAAATTTCAATTTGGTTCCTATTATCAAATAGTCTTTTTTCACTTTAGATGTAATTATGAAAGCAACTTAACCTAAATTTTTACTAATAATTTTTCTAATACACTCATTGTAATGACTTTCTTAAAGTTAATTAAAAATACATTAAGATGGGAAGTGATTCTAAATGGGTATGTTTATAACTGCCCCTTTGCTTAGTATTGCAACATTCTGAATTCTAAAATTTTGTGAGTGAATACTAGCAAGAATAAAATCAACCTGTTTGGTATTATTTATCCAGAATAAGTTGGGTAAAATAATTTTATTTGCTACAATTCTGTGGTGATATGATATATAACAACAAGCTTGGGGGAGGGGGGAGTATGGCTGCAGTAAGTGAAAGGAATTTCTAGTTATCTATCTAATAAAGAAATACCAAGTGGATTGAAAAATTGATATTCATAGTATTTAACCTAATGTTCACTTAAGAATTTTTGTAAGTCTTTATTAAACTCTTTAATTAAAAACACACATAGCATTAAGCCAGACTGGCAAAACACTGACAATTTCCAAAAAGAATACAAACTATTGTGATGATTTTAAATTACATAAATCTCTGGATAGGAGGAGTCAGATGCAACAGCCAAGCATCCTTCACATATTCCTAAATGTCACCTATCAAAAGAAAAAAGCTTCATATATCCTCGAATCAATTCTGGATATTTCAAACACCCAAATACTTCTTAATGTTGTAACAGAAAAATAGTCTTGTTTGAATCACTATACAGACCATCAAAAGTTTTCTAGATATTCTACCCAACATTTTTAAAGAATTATTTATTTTTGGTATTTACTATACTTTTTTTATATTGAATCTAAAAGTAATTATACTAATAGTATTTTCTGAAGTTTTTAAGTGCCCTTTTTTATACTTTAGCTGTTATGTACAGAAAGTTATGTATACTTGTTTCTGAAATAATGTTTTTCTTAAAATGAACTTTAATACATTAGAAAGCTATAATTGGAACAAACTTTATTATAACTACTATAGTTCTAGTAATAGCAAACACAAACCCTTATTAGCATGTGACTTGTGCCAGTCTGTTATCACTCACAGAATCTTACAACATAGGTGCTATTATTAGCCCATTTCATAGACTGGGAAACAGACTCCTGCAGTACTTATTATCCTACCCCATAACAATCAAAACATCACTATGTAGTTAGGGAGCAGATAATACAACTTCCTCTTTGCATAAGGCCAAGTCAAGGGTATTAAGATTTTAACAGATACTTATTTAATTTTGAAATGTTTGTAAATGTCTCACTTTTAAAAATGATATAAGTACCATTATAATAATTGCATGTATAAGAAAAGATGAAATTTTGTCCACTTCAGCTAACATTTCATTTGTTATGATGATCATGATACATTAAAGCCCTGTTTTAGAGGCTACCAAGCTAAGCTTACTATTTCATTGATACCCTACTAAAAAAGGAAATGGAAACTCTGCAATACACACTTACTTCATATGGCACATCCCACTCCAAATTATACTGGTTAAGTTTTGAAAAGTACTATGTTATCTCTAATATAGAATGAGATTCCTTGATTCAAAAACATTTAAAGTGTTATGTATTTTTTCCCTAAAACTTGTCTCCTATGTTTTTTACCTTAACTTTCACATTAATCAGCACACTCTAATTAAATGCATACTTGATACATACCTAAGTAATTCCTATCCATGGTTTCTATTCACCTCTGAATTTAAGACCACCAATAATTCACTAAACCTAATACCTTAAACCATACCGAAAAACATACTAACTTATAGGGTAAAGAGGTAGTGGACAATGTAGTTAGTGTCTTGAAAATTTTCATCCTTGCAAAGAGAAATCATACTACAACCTAACAATGGCACTATCAAAAGCATTTATAAAACGCTAAAATCTGCATGATTTCTCTGTATCTGCTTTTCTGTGTTTTGGATAATAAAACTCCAAAAGGAAAGAGTTGAACTATTAGGGACAATGTATTGCTATTTCTATTTCAAAAACAGATTTTCAGATTAGAAAAATTATAATTCACTTATTTCATGAATAACTGGGGCCCCAGAAATGACTTGCTAGAGATTACCTGAAGGTTAACTGTTGGCAGGGCTAAGATCACAACCCCACATCTCCTGACTCCCAATCATTTCACTTAAATTTCTAATAAAGTGGAATCATTTTAAGAAAAGTAAATACCACTACAAAACATTAAGTATTATATCATTTTAACAAACTGGCAAAACATGAACCCTATTTTGGAAAGAAAAAAAAAGCCATGTAATCAAGAAATGTGATCAGAGTCCCAAATCTAGTAAAAATTCTGTGTCAAGATCTCTTCATAAATACTCAACCATTACTAATTAAGGTGGCAACTAGAAAGGGAGGTTAACAAACCAACTAATTCCATCATGCAAACTAAGAAATAAACAAATAATTGTCCAAAAATTATTTGAGTTTTCCTATTCTATAGTTTGCCTCCTAAGCCTCGCTCCATTTAAAAAGTAGGAATTCTGATAAAAGTATTTTTAAAATGCCCTTTTGCTTTAAATCGACCTCCTGTTTTTAAAAATATAAAACTAAGACATATATCATAGAGCAAAAAATTTTTTTTAAAAAACCTTTAATTTCCTATCAAAAATATTTTAAATCTTAAGGTAGAGGGGAATAATCACAATGAAGTTTTATCAATCACACTTGAAATAAACATCAATTTTTTTAAAAAATCTGTAAACTTTTCAAACTGCTCGTAAATCTCCACTTTCCTCTTGGTACAATCACTGATTGTATCTGTAGGCTGATTGCAGATACTAATCTACACCTATTTTTAAGCTCATAAATACAAATATTACTTCCCATTCTAAATAACTGTAATTTGAGATTTTTCTAGAAATTTCAATCTGACATATGAATTCTTCCATTTAAAATATTACTCATTTATCAGGAATGTAACAACAAATATCCAGGTAGAGGCAGACACTACTGAAACCACCTATCAAAAATAGTTGTTATTTTGGTTTCACTCACCAAAAGTCTTCAAATCAATGTCAAATAAAAGCAATTTGAAGGACAACAAAGTTAAACATGTTTAAGTCATAAGAATAAATTAAGACAATAGAGAATACTATACAAAGTTTTGCATGTTCATCTAGACATAAAATTCAAGATCCTACTTACTATTAAACAAGAATATGCTCAGATACCTGCTGTTCCAAAATGTTTTTAGAGTTAACTAAATCTCAATTAAAAAGTCGAAGTTAAACAGCATACCTACACACCTAGATATAGTTTGATGAATATGAAAGCACCTTGAATGATGCCTTGTATCCAGTAGATACGGAGTGAGCAACATGCTGAATGAATAAAAAGAGAACTCTGAATTCTAATGAGAATTTTAACTGCCTCATGAAATGCCAACATGACTGTTCTAGTATAAAGATGAAAACACTCCAAGTAAGAACCACTTCCGTGCGAAACAGGCGGATGTCGATAATTAATACCGATGAATACTCTACTTATTGTGTCCTAAGTTTTGAGAAAGAGCCAGGAATATAAATGCATTAATATTTGAGAGACAAGAAACCCTCTCAAAAAATTAAATTAACTAAAAATCACCATTGGTGCCCTTTTTGTTACTGGAGAAAACAAAACAATATTCCTACAAGGATAAGACATTCCCCTTATTTGGCCAGATAGCATTAACCACTTCATTTTAAAAATATAAATATAACATTACCAACTGTCTCCAAGAAAACACAGCAATCTTTAAGAACTTGGGGTTGTTGGTTTTTATAAGATGCAAAGATGAGTTTTGTAAAATCTGCCCAATTCTTAAAAAAGAAAATTATAATATTTGTAATTTTTTGGAGTAACAAGGAAGGCACTTCAGATTTTGTCAAAGATTACAATTTAAAAATTTAAATACTGCAGTTAATGAATTTGAACTGGCTTCAAACTCTATTCATTTTAGCCAAGTATTGAATGAAACTAGCCTAAATCACTACTTGCAAACTGTTAAAGTTTCCATTAAATTTACTAAACCTTAGTGCCCTTGCTTATTTCAACAGATGTAGGCATTTATCAACAACCTCTATTAAATCATAAGAGATTTAGACTCGTTAAATGTTCTACATCCAAATGAAAGGGAAAGCCATCAAATCAAAATCATGTCATGCCTTCACCCTACTCAAGCCATTCAATGCTAAGCTAGCTTTGAAACGTCCAAATGTTTCAGAAGCCCTCGTTAAGTAACAGTCATTAACTACCATCACAACATCAGCTGCAAATATGTCTCAGAAAATCAATGCATGCATAAATTTTAAATGCCTGATTTGCCCCGAGTGAGTGCTTTAACTGCCCAACACACGCACATGTTCATACAAATAACCTAAATCAGTTTAGGAGAAAAGAACACGGAAAAGACACAGAACTCCCAGATACAGATACCTTACTTTCCACAGTCACAGTCCTAAAGTAATAGGTCCACATTTAGAAGTCAATTTCTACAAATTACTAAAATAGCCATCCTGAAAACCCACAAAATTAAGTAGTAGGCATCTTTTCAACGATGTAACAAAATCTATCCCAAGATATATCGGAAAACTTTTACTTCCCAAGCTCCATCTTCACTAAATACGTGGCCAAAAAAAAAATAAAAACGCTTCAGTGGCCTCTAGGAACAGTTCATCGGACAAGGGGCAGAACACCAGCATCAGCAAAATTAGAAAAAAAGCCTGCTCAACTTCTGGCTTTAGGGCATTAACAGGCTTTTTACACTTCTGCGAACGCTGTTTGGGTAAATGCAAGATGTGCTGAAGGCCAACTCTCACACATCTGAATCCCTCCAACAAAAAAACATAGCTCTGCATTTAAAGCAAGCAAAAAGAAACGAGAGAAGGAAAGAAAAAAAAAAATTAGATCACGCTCGCCACGGTTCCGCTGCTGCCGAAGAGCCTGCTGGTGAAATGCTAATGCCACTTCGGAGCTGTTAGTCACCAGCCATTGTGTGCGGCCGGA
>NW_005355461.1:3914474-3914694 GCF_000412655.1 Myotis brandtii
TCCCAACCTCCCCCCTGGCCTGGGGAGCTTTCACGTTTCTGGGGCCAAGTTTTTGTCTCTGTAAAAAATTGCGGGAAATTCAATTTTTATTCGACTCGGGGAAAAGTTTCTTTGCTCCGCGACGTGAATGTCTCACCAGATTCTGGTAGGTCCTGGGATGCTCCTTCCCGGTCCAGTCGGTGCGTCGAGGCAGCAGCTGCGGGGAGAGGCTGTCCCATGA
>NW_005355461.1:3915096-3915369 GCF_000412655.1 Myotis brandtii
CCGGGGCCAGCGGCCCCGGGAGCCCCTCGACTTACCCGATCGCAGCTCCGAGAGGCCTTTCCTCTCACGAGACATGTTTATGGGTCACTTCAGGGCCGCTGGCGGGACACCCCGCCGCCGAGGGGAAGCGGGGATGGTGCCTCCGCCTGCCCTATAGCTGTCACTGTGTGTTCACGAGCCCAGCCTCGGCTCCACCATTCAAGCGACGGCGGCGGAGGCGGAGGCGGAGGAGGAGGAAACAACAACTCTCAGGCAGCGGCTACGGCCGCCGCC
>NW_005355461.1:3915541-3928178 GCF_000412655.1 Myotis brandtii
GAGGCGCGGTGAGACCCCCGCACCCACCCCACCCTACCCCACCCCTCCCTGGCCGAAGGTGCGATTTGTTTATTTATTTCCAGCTGGAGAAGATGTCGGAGCCGGAGCCGCGGGTTGGCTGGGAGGCGCTTTCTCTGTGGAGGCCGATCGCGGGAGGAAGGGGGCCGGAGCCGGCTCCGCGGAGGGATCTGACGCAAACGGAGCCGCAGCACAGCTCTATTCAGTGGCGCTGGCTGGCGCTGAGATGGAAGTTACTTTCTATGTAGCAGAAATAGGAAACAAATGAAGCAAAACTGCCCAAAGAGGGGAAATGCCCCGAGGATGGGTCTCACTCTCACGCACGCACTCAGACACACGCAGAGCGCACTCTCACGCTGGGCAAACTCGGGATCGCGCTCCCCGGCCCGAGTTGAATGAGAGTGTTTGGTTTCTGTCTCTTGCCATGTGCATGTGTATAAATGCTGCGGATTGGCATCTGTGTAAGTCTTGTCCTGCGTTAATTTCTGCAACCGATGCAAAGTGTAATTTATTCCAGTGCTTGATATTGCAATAAAAGGTTCGGGCTCTTTTTGTTAAAGCACTTGCGTTTGCTAGCCCGCTCTTTGCTGAAGCCACCTATTCGTGTATCTTATGTTACTGCCATTGCCTTAAGCGTACATTTAAAAAATGCTGTTATTGTTACAGGGGCAAAGCGAACTCCTGATCTGTACTTCAGATACTCTTTTCCTGATTACAAAACGGCTAGTCGTGACGGCTAATTAGGGATTTGGGATTCAAGAACCTTAAAGCTTTTTTTTTTTAAGTGTTTACCAGAAGGAATAATGTAAACATGAAAGAAAGGAAAGAAGATTGGTATTTATCCTAACTGATCTGGAGGTAGTTTAGTGACAGATCAATAACCTCCGAAGGATATTGAAACAGTATACTACACTTTAACCCGGGTGATTAGTGATTAAATAATTTAAATTATCTGTGTATCTTGTAGTTGACTTCGTCATACTAATTAATGGCTTCTAATTTGAGGTGTAAACCATTCCTGTTTACAGTTAATCACGGGAAGACTTCTTGAAAACTGACAAAAGGAGAAAAAAATTAATCTTTCGTAAATTAGTATGTAATTACCGGTTTTACAGGCTAAATCATACATCTGCGTTTTGTGATGAGGATGAGGGCCTTGTTTGTTAAAAAACGAATATGGGTGAAATTAATGGAAACAATGGAAAAAGCCATTTGTTAGAAAACAAGGACACTAAGTGATATTTATCTCCAGACGATTTAAGCACTTTTCCAAAAGACTTGAGAGTGGATTTTTGTTTGTAAGGATTGCATTTTAAAGGGAACTAGGATAGTCGTTCTTTTGTTAACATTTAACAAAAGAGTCTCCTTAAAAATTTTAGATAATAAACTGCATTTTATGAATGTGGTCTGAAAAAGGTGATTCGTGGGGGAAAGGACCCACAAGCTGTACCGTGATTTTCTGGATTGTTTCCTCAAGCCTTGTACCCGCTGAGCTCCTTCACATTCCTAGTGGGAGATACTTGCTGCAACTGCCTTGGGCTGCACTGCAAGACTGCATCTGTGTAATGCCCTATCCTATACGAAAACATCCAGAAATCATCGTACACATGCTGAAGGAGAAAAAAAGACTAGACATCCTTGGAATAATACAATGTAAAAATTGCCTTTTTTTTTAAAAAAACACCCTTAATTCAAATAAAGAAGAGTTGTCCCATTGCGTTTTAATTACCAGAGAAACTTATTTATTGAAATGGCTATCCTTCCAATATTGAAAATATTTGCATTTTTAAAGACAGTAATTCCATTCTAACTATTATAGGTAAAGTAGCTTCTTCTAGGTGATTAGGTTTGAAAAGACAGACATTTAATATGCCTTTCTGCAGTTCTGTTTATTTCTATGATTGATGCTTTCTAGTGTATCTTTTCTTTTTAAAAAGTATTATATTCTTCAAATAAGTGTAATATTTTATATTATGATGTTCTTCAAATAAACAGATTTCAAGAACTAAGGATTATAGTTAGAATCTTGTGGTTTTGAAATGTTTGTATTAGTCTGATTCTTACTAATAGATGTTGTATCCTTGTGAAGGAAAATAAACCAAATTATGACATGAAATATAAAATTACCCTGAGTAAAGTTTTCCACATATATCTTGTGACTGTTATGTAAACATTGAAAGCTAGTATGATTATCTCATGTATGTTTTCCATTTAGAAGCTACAAAAGCTTTCCCTAAGTATGCTACTATACTTAGCTCCTAATTTTTTAAAGGAAAATAGCCCTTCGAAGTTTCCTGAATATGATGTTTCTGTCATTTTTGACTAACCTTTGACAATATTTATAGTTTATTTTTCAAAGACCTAATTTCAAGATGGCTGCCTTTGAACTAATTTATAACTATCAGTCTGTTTTAAGAAAATATATATTAACTGCTAAAAATTAAAACTTCTCTTAAGCCAAATAAACTATTTGCTTTTAACAGTGGATGTTAAATTGAATTTTACTTCGTTTTTTAAATGTAATACTCCTTATAACATTTTAATTTCTTTAAACATAAAACACATTTCTGGATTCTGTTAACTATAGGGTTATTAAGTCATTTATTGTGCATGTATATACGGAAAGACTGTACATATCATATAGAAAGAAAATCTTACCTTGAAGTCCTATATTTTAGTTCCCAAGGTGATGGCACTTGCAATCCTTTTCTCAGCCTTCTCTTTTCCATATAAGGATAGTTCAGATTCCATCTATATCCCTTTCTATTTGTTTATTTTAACTTTTTCATGGACTTCAAAAATAAAGTGTTAATTTAAAAGATTTTCATGCCTTTTATATAAGAAGGCTAACAAAAATAGTAAAAGTTTGGAAAACCAATGATTCATGTTTTTATTATAGTAGTCTCTTTAGGAGAATTACAAACTTTTCTTGAGATGTGAAGTTCAAGAAAAATTTCTGTGAAATTCACCCCTTGTTTTCACTTGGCATCACATGAAACAAGATAAATATTTTACAAAAAGTTTGTCTTGATTGTGATAAGTTATTATTCTAATGAAATAATCAAATGCTGCCATTCAAGTTCTTTCTGGAACAAGATAGGATAGTATTTATAAATAAAAGGATTCCACCACACTTATGAAAGAAATTTCGCTTATCTCCACTAGCATGAAATAATACATAGCTCAAAAAACTCTGCAAAAATTTTTAAAATTATATATTAAGTCCCTTTTTTATGTTGATATTATGCTTTATTTATAGCTATAAAATGTATAAATGGAAAAGTAGAAAACACTGTTCTTCAAAAACAACCTTTTTTAATACTCATCTGTCCTGACAACAAAATACAGCTGTCAAAAGAATCTTGTGTAATACACCTCACTCCTTCTGGATTGCTCCCCAATATTGTGTGTTTCTGCTCAGATCTCTCTGACTTTCTCTCAACACACATATTCTTCTCCCTTTATAAAGCTTGAATATATATCAAATTTGCAATATGAGCAAATATACTATTTAGCTGCTACAGAAAGACTAGAGGAAGCCAAGTCATTATTTAACAATTTATATTGTCTCCACCGAGAAAGCTTTTCACTTAAATTAGAGCACAATTCCTTTTAAACTAACAAAAATTAGCTGGTTACCAACAATCAAATAATCCCTTACTTATTTAAATGTTATTAGTGATTCACCACTCAACTTTTTTTCCTCCAAATTAAATAATCCTAGGAGCTTGGAATTTTTTTTTCTAATGTAAGTTTTAGTTTGCACAAGAAAGACATATCTTCATGGACATACATGTTTTATTTTTAACATCACTTCATGATCTAACAGTACAATTACAAAGATTAATGTAGAAAAGCAATTTTAGAACATATTCCCCCAAGATTTAAAGCAACACAGTGGATGGAGTAGAAAAAGCTGTTCCAGATGGCAAGAAACTTAAAGGAGAAGTCTGTAGGCATGCTGTATCATATGAAGATGTCTGATGGATGGAGAGTGGGCTGGACTGATCAGAGAACAGTGGAAGGAGAGAGGATAGACTCCGGGAAAGGATGCAGTGTCATTGAAAGCTGCTAGTGGTAGTGTGTTAAACAAAGCATGCTATTGTCAATGTGCTTTTAAGAGGGAATTTGATGGCAAGAGTTATGTAGTAACTTGCCTTTACATGTACCCAAATTCGTAAACTAAAAACCCCAAAGAAGAAAAAAATTATTTTACTCATGGAAAGGAAAGGGGGAGGTTTATCTGACAAGTTAGTGAGGAATCTCTGCATAATAAAAACACTCAGAATCAAGGACACCAAAGTAGACACTGTTGTTGGGAAAGGAGAATGGTTGTTTAAAAGAATAAGATCTTCAGAGTGCCCACAAGTCTGACTTGAGATTCAAATATGACAGTAAGACATATATGAAAGTAAGATCCAACTCAAAATGGAAAATAAAGCCAATTTAGATTTAAACTGACTTTGTAATAAAAAATGGGCTTTCCATTTTTCCAAATTCCTATAGGAAGGCCTAATTTACTACCTTATTTTATAAATTGCCTCTATTTTTCTTCTCTTATTTAAATACTTGGCAAAGATCTTGACTTATGCCTCTCTACTTTGTTCCCTTTGATGGCTATAGTCGTGTATTTGTTGAAATAGTGGTTAGCTAACTACCCTAAAGAATGAGTTCTATTATACAGTTAAAATTTAAAATATTGTTGATAGCAAGTAGGTCTTTCAACTGAGATGTATATGTTCAAAATTTAAGAAAAGCTTATAATTTGGTTTTGATGTTATACCTACAAATTCCATTGCATTCATAATTTTCATGCTTACATTTGAATGCATAAAAATATTGGTGTGGGTGAAATGGTTATAGTGGATTTTTTAATGTTCATCAGAATTTACCAACTGATAATAATTTGTGTAAAAACTAATGTAGTCTTTAAATGGGATCTACTGGTAAGGGCATATGTGTTATTTCCTCTCAACAGTTATCAGAATAATGTAGCTGAACATTATTCTAGAACATCTTTCTTAAGAATATCAAGTAAGCTGTATTGTATTAGAAGGAAGAAATATATTGCCTTTTTGTCTTGCCATCCTCACCTCTCTGGTTTGCACATGTTACACTTTATACTTGTTTTTGTCATTCAATATTTTGATGTTTTTGTGTATGTGTCCAAATATATGTATAAGATTTCCATATTTCCCTGATATAGCAAATTTTCGGTTTTCTCAGTATCTCTACAAATTTCCAATTTCCTTCTCTTCCATCACTCAAACTTTAGTTTCCAATGGTAAACCAAATATAGGAAGTAAGATACACAATTAATTTGGACAGATCTTAAGAGCTCTAAAATATGAAGGAATCTATTCTTTGCTTCTGTTAGTTGAGACAGTCACACATTAAGATCTTCAGTATCTCTTATTGTTAGCTCTCCTGGTTATTAGGCAAAAGACTAGAGAGACAATTTACACAACGGGTGTGAAAGGAGGAAAAAACAGTTCCTTCCTCTGCTTTTCCATAGGAAAGAAATGAAGTAATAAACAGCAAGAATTTTCTATTTGTGAAGCATATGTAGGGTATCTCCAAAAAATGTATACACACATTAGTAAATGCCTATTAACATAGCATTTTTCTATTAGGATAATTACAAAGCTCATTTCCCTTTTATTCAGCCAGTTTCTTACGTGGTCTCTTCTTTTCCTTTTTATTATTAAGAGATTATTTTAATAGAAATGAATTTTTTTAATGTTAAGAAGAAAAATAAGTTCTGTCACAAGTTTTGGTGACTTGTACTACTACTGTGAAACTTTCTTTTTTCCTGGGCAAAATCATATGAGTTAAAATAAAGACCCAAAGTCGATCTTTACTCTCTGTCCCTTGTCTCCATCTGCCATTCCTACTTCTATCTTAGTCTCATTGCAGCATTCTTACTTTCTCTCTGTACATCAACTGAAGAATCATCATTTACTACACTGGCTTTCAGTTAGACACTCATGTGTACAACACTGTGTCCAATACATGGAGATACCAGTTCACCAGAGGCTGATGGTAGATATGAGAGCTAATCTGAAGCAGCTGAGACTTTCCTCTGTACCTGCAAAGCAAAGACTTCAGTGATAGCTGGCCAGTCTCCAGAGGTTATCAATTATTAAAACCTAACTTTATTTAGGAGCAATTACTCAATTTATTGAATGGACTGAAAGAGGTATGAATCAATAGCTATCCATACCTTTTAAATTTAAATATAAAGAATTTATATTCCTGAAATAGAAACAATTTTTATATATATAGTTTTTAGTACAAAGTATATATATTTTACAAATACAAGCAGGAATAAATTCCACCAAGTTATTTTTAGTAACTACAAAGTAACAAATTTTGTGAAGTAATCAAGTGTGATATAGATTAATATGAAAACATTTTTTTCAAAGTACTTTTTGGAATGAGCATATAATTTCCATATTTTAAAGAAATTTAACAACTCATTTCTAACAGATTAGTTTCAGTTTTATAACATAAACTATGAAAAGGTTTAAATCAAGAAGTTCTCTAGCCAACATTAGATCAAAAACTTACAAATCTAGAAATCAATGGTTGCATTGACTCCAAACGTTTTTTATAGTGTCCATGATTTTTCTTTTCATTTTTTTTAAGTACAAATATATCATTCTTTAAAAGTTTAGCTTTTTAAAACTAAGATATTTATGCTTCAACACACTGGAATCTAGAAATCAGCTCTCCTTATCTCAGGAGCAATTTTTTAAGCCTCAAATAAATCTGGGAAAATGTCAAACGTTTGAAAAAGTAAAGAAAACAGAAATATGACCCACCAGGTACCAGATTCCCAGCATTCATAATTATCCACATTTGGTCAATCATGTTTCACCCCCTTTTTGCTTAAATGTCTGAAAATAAAACTTAACATTACCCCTGTAAAAAAATTTGATCTGTAGTCCAGAAGCAAATTCTAACTAACTTAGCTCTGTCATTGATTGATTGATTTATCTATTTACTTCCTCATATATTAAACATTTTTCGAGCAGCTATCATATTCTAGGCACTGTATTAAGCCTTGGATATTGATTGGCTGGACAAGGACATTGGGATCCTTTCTAAAGAAGTTCTCTTAGTTCTCTTATGGTTGGAAATGCAAACTGCTAACAAAACAGATCATATCACTCAATTGCTTAAACTCATTAAATGATGCTTCATGAACTCCTGGACAATCCTTAGTATGACATGAGATCCCTTATAATCTGCCCTCCTCAACCTCTTCACACTCAACTTTACTCACTGTACCAGAAGCACTCTAAACTCCTCCTATATGGAAATAATTATCCAAATAATTATCCAAATAAGCCTTTCTTTCGTTTTCTGCATATACTGGTCGCTCTTTCTGGACTCTTCATCTCAGAATCAGACCAATTCTCATACAGTTTTCAAGTCATGACCTAATCCTCACTTCCTTGAGAAAGCCTGTATGCCTCTCCTCCCAGCAGACAGGTAGGTGTTCATCCTCTGTGTTTCCAGAACCCCTTTCGTATGTCTCAACTGTAGCACAGCTTTCAGGTATGTTACAGTTTTATATTGTTCTGATTCACTAATATTTTTCCTATAGAATGAGCTCTCCATTTTAGTTTTCTATGTCCCCGGTATATTCAACAATTCAGAATATACAACAGGCACTTAACACATTCAATTGTTTTCCTTGAAATATGTCTATTAAATAAAGAAACTATGGTCATTTCTGGAATTATATTAGTAATAGAGGCCTGGTGTATGAAATTCATGCACTGGGGGAGAGGGGGGGGGCCCTCAGCCTGGTCTGTGCCCTCTTGCAGTCCAGGACCCCTTGGAGGATGTGTGCCTGCCGGCTTAGGCCTGTTCCCCGTGGAGATCGGACCTAAGCCAGCAGGCAGACATCCCTCTTGCAGTCTGGGACCCTGTGCTCCTTACCACCCACCTGCTCGCTGCTCCTTACCGCTCGGCTCGCTGCTTCTTCCCTAGTGCTGCTGCGGAGGCGGGAGAGGCTCCCACCACCGCCGCTGAGCTCACCAGCCATGAGCCCAGCTTCTGGCTGAGTGGCACTCCCCCTGTGGGAGCACACTGATCACCAGGGGGCAGCTCCTTCATTGAGCGTCTGCCCCCTGGTGGTCAGTGCGCATCATAGTGACCAGTCGTTCTGGTTGTTCTGCTATAACAGTCCCTTAGGCTTTTATTATATAGACTAGAGGCTGATGCATGAAATTCATGCACTGAGAGGGTGTCCCTCAGCCCAGCCTGCACCCTCTCCAATCTGGACCCCTCAGGGGATGTCCAACTGCCGGTTTAGGGATCAGGCCTAAACCAGCAGTCGACATCCCTCTCACAACTGCTTGCCTGCCTGCCTGATTGCCCCTAACCACTCCCCTGCCAGCCTGATCAATGCCTAACTGCTCCCCTGCTGGCCCAATCGCCTCCAACTGCCCTCCCCTGCAGGCCTGGTCCCCCCTCAACTGCTCTCCCTTGCTGGCCTGGTTGCCCCTAACTGCCCTGCCCTGCCTGCCGGCCATCTTGTGACTACATGGGGGCAGCCATCTTGTGTGAGGGCATGATGGTCAATTTGCATATTACCTCTTTATTATATAGGATGGTTCCTAACAATGACCCCAGTTTGCCATAATTTCATATGATACTTTACTTAAAGGAAGAAAACAAAATATATGTTGTATTTAAAGAAACACCAGAATATCATGTAACATTTGGACATTAGCTCTGTCCTTTCAGAGCCTTCATTACAGAATTATTTGAATGTAAAAAGAAGGGATGTTATGGTCCCTGTATTTGTTTCTATGTGTTGGGTAGAGCTGATATAAATCTCCCAGTCTTGGCAGAGAGGTATTATGTAGTAAGTGTCCTTTTGCATATACTCACTGATTAGCCAATGAAAAGGGTAGCGGTCGTACGCCAATTACCATGTTTCTCTTTTATTAGTGTAGATGGTTCCTAACAATGACCCCAGTTTGCCATAATTTCATATGATACTTTACTTAAAGGAAGAAAACAAAATATATGTTGTATTTAAAGAAACACCAGAATATCATGTAACATTTGGACATTAGCTCTGTCCTTTCAGAGCCTTCATTACAGAATTATTTGAATGTAAAAAGAAGGGATGTTATGGTCCCTGTATTTGTTTCTATGTGTTGGGTAGAGCTGATATAAATCTCCCAGTCTTGGCAGAGAGGTATTATGTAGTAAGTGTCCTTGGCAGAGAGGTATTATGTAGTAAGTGTCCTTTTGGGTGCCCAGTTGTGCAGTCTCCCTAGTCACCTGAGCCGAATGCTCCAGGTGTGTCCTTTGTGTGGTTTGTGTGTACCCTTTTGTTGTAGTTGAGCCTTGATTGCTGTGGGCACATCAGTGGGAGGGATTGGCCCTTAGGCTGACTGGTTGTGAGGACTGGCTGTAACTACAGTGAAGGAACTGTTTTTGCAGCAGCTGACCCTCTGTCACAGGATTCACTTTAGCAGGATTCTGATGCCTGCTGACTCTTCCCTTTGGGTGTATAATTTATGGAGATGGTTGGGTGCTGTTCTGGTGTGGTCTGCAGCTGGCTGCTGGGTATATTGTTTCTGGACGCTCTTGAGAGGGGCTCTGGTACAGGCCCAGGTCAGTCGTTGCCTATACCCTATCTGGGGCCACTGTGTATGAGCTACAAAGGGATATATAGATGGTTGCCACTTGTGCTAGGCTTAGAGGTGCCTGGGAGAGGCTAAGCTGGGATCTGAGGCTGGTTCCCACTAATGCTGGGGTTTGAGCTGCTTAGTAAGAGGTTCAGGGCACACCGAGGCCAGATGCTGCTTGTTTGGTGTTTGTGAACCTTTGGGAGATATTAAGAAAGTCCACAGCAAGAGCCAAAACAGGGTGTTTGTATGGAAAAGCTACTGGAAGCAGCTTGGGTGGGTCAGCAAGTTGGTGGGGTGAGGTCTTGAGAATCATCCGGGCAGGGCCAAAGGTGTTAGCCAGGTTGATGTAGACTCTGATATGGTGCCTACCTACACTTTCAAGGAGAGGGCTCAGCAAAGGAACAAAGGCTTCTGCCAGCACCTTTGTCTGGGAGAAGCTGTCTCCTCAGCCCTCACCTTGAAGTCAGACAATTCAGTTCCTCCCTGTATGTCCCTGCTGCCTTTCAAACTACTGCCCCAGTGCTGGAGCTCAGAGCATGTGATCTGTAAGTGAGTGAGTCCATTTGTGAGCCTTTTTAGTGGAACACCTAGGATTCTAGGAGCTCTTCTCTCACTCAGTTACAATCCCTGATGGCTTTCACCGTCAGAAGTTATGGGGACTTCTCTTCCTGGCACTAGAACCCTGGGCTGGGACTCTTCAAATCTCAGGGAGAACCATTGCAGCCAAGATATCCCTTCTGATTTTTAACCACCATATGTGGGTGTGGGACCAGACAGTTCTGTGTCTCTACCCCTCCTATCAGTCTCAATGTGGCTTCTCATATTTTCTTAATTATAGGACTTCCATTTAGCTACACTTCAGATGGTCTTCAATGATGGTTGTTCTGTAGTTTAGTTGTATTTTTGATGTGGTCATGCAAGGAGGTGAGCATAGCACTTACCTACTCCATCATCTAGACCAGAATTCAAAGTCATGCTTCATGCTCTTCTTATTTTTCTTCTACCAAAACCACACTTAGATGTATGAGTAGGTATGTATATATGATAGAAGGCACATATACATATAATAGCAATGTTTTATTGGACATATAAGCAAATTTTAGTAAAGAGGAAATGAGAAATAGCAAGAAAAGAATTTAGTAAGTTTCTGAAGAACAGAAGCTAACGGTTGATGGATCCAGAGTCAACAATGGAGTCAGTCAGTTTCATATTTTAGAATGTGATGGGGCATACAAATGCACATTAAAATTTACTAATTTCAATTGATAGTAAGCTTTCATGGGGAGAAAAGGCCAAGCTAATTATATCAAGTGGCAGGATCCTAAGATGAACTACTAGAACAAACAAGGGATCTACTAGTTATTTTAGATTATTCTGCTAGACAAGGGATCTATGGTTATTTTAGATTATTCCCTATAAAACATTATCCTAAATAGCTTTTGTGCCAAAAACTAATGCAAAGTGCCACAAGGAAGAGTACTAGAAACAAAAAGCATTATCCCATGGTACTATACATTAACGTTAGAAATATTTCTCTGCTAACTTGTGAATCTTTTTATATGCTTATTTGCCATCTATATATTTTCTTTGGTGAGGTGTCTATTAAGTTCTTTGGCCCATTTTTTTAATTGGGTTGCTTATTTTCTTGTTGAGTTTTTTTTTTTTTCCTGTATTTTGGGTAAAAGTCCATTAACAGATGTGTGTTTTGTAAATATTGTCAGCCCATGGCTTGTCTTCTAATTCTCTTGACATTGTCTTTCACAGAGTAGAATTTTGTAAGCTTAATAAACTCCAGCTTATCAATTATTTCTTTTTTTAATTAACATATTTTATTTAAATGCTTTAAAATACTGTTCTTGTAACATTGGAATACACAAATAATCCTTAATGGGGATTGGAGACTTACTTTGTTTTATTTTTTTACTTTTGCTCTAACATGTTTTATTTTTTCTTTTTAAAATTATTTTTAATTACAGTTTACATTCAATATTATTTTGCATTAGTTTCAGGTATACAGCATATGGTTAGACAATCATGTGCTTTACAAAATGTTCTTCTCGATATTTCCAGTACCCACCCGGCACCATCTATGTTATTTTTTTTTGTAATGTTACATGCAATAATCACTAATATTTCAAGAAAAACAAAAACTGTGCTAACATAGTTATTTTAGTATATGATCACAAAAGTTGTAGGAAATATTAAAAATCTGCATATAACAGGATTATTTCCATTATATTCTAAAATTTTTTTCTCTGTCTCTATTTTTCTTCATCAGTTTATGTTGTTCATTATATTCCACAAATGAGTGAGATCATGTGATATTTATGTTTCTCCGACTGGCTTATTTTGCTTAGCATAATGCTCTCCAGGTCCATCCATGCTGTTGCAAATGGTAAAAGTTCCTTCTTTTTTACAGCAGCGTAGTATTCCATTGTATAGATCCGTGGTTGGCAAACCGCGGCTCACGAGCCACATGCGGCTTTTTGGCCCTTTGAGTGTGGCCACGAAGTTTCAATCGCACTGTACATGAGCACCCGCACGTGGTATTTTGTGGAAGAGCCACACTCAAGGGACCGAAGTTTGCCGACCACTGGTATAGATGTACCACCATTTTTTAATCCACTCATCTGCTGATGGGCACTTAAGCTGTTTCCAAATCTTAGCTATTGTAAATTGTGCTGCTAGATAGAACATAGGGGTGCATATATCCTTTCTGATTGGTGTTTCTGATTTTTTGGGATGTATTCCTAGAAGTGGGATTACTGGGTCAAATGGAAGTTCCATTTTTAATTTTTTGAGGAAACTCCATACTGTTGTCCACAGTGGCTGCACCAGTCTGCATTCCCACTAGCAGTGCACAAGTGTTCCTTTTTCTCTGCAACCTCACCAGCACTTGTCGTTTGTTAATTTGTTGATGATAGAGCCATTCTGACAGGTGTGAGATGGTACCTCATTGT